>NC_043749.1:2395167-2723684 GCF_902148845.1 Salarias fasciatus | reverse complement strand
TTTGGTCATTGTTCAGGAGCTCAACAACAAAGTTAGTGAAGGAAGAGTATATTGGACTCTGGGAAATATCTTCACTGTCCTGGGGAATCATGACCCAGCAATAGATACAAACAAAAACATCTGGAAATTGCCATCAAGATACAAATCGAGAGGTGACAGCCGGGATGAACTTGTCCGATCTCCATCAGGTTTTAGTGTTGAAATCAAGTCCAACATCTTCTGCAACACCAATGCAAACAGTTCTGCTCTGAGAATAAACTGCCGAGTTTGTCTGATCCAGCCAGAGGTGAAGCCCCCATCCAGGATGGAAGGCAGCTCAAAGAACCAGGAAGACAGTCTTAATCCTGAGGGGGAAAAAAAAAAAAACACTAAAAAAGTGAAGATTCTCCTTCACTTCCAAACTCCAAGCAGAATGTGTTTCCTGGGTCTTCAAAAAGTACAGCTGAATGGGGAAGGGGACCAAACAGGGTGATGAAGTTTCCTGAGGTCAAATTTCTTTGGCCCTGGAACTCCTGGCAATAGCTTTACCACTGGACCAAATGATTACAGGCATACTAATTGGTCAATCTGTCCACAAGCTTGAGTTATATGCACGTGATATCCTTGTGTTCCAAACCAGAGCACTCCCTTCCTGCACTGCGGAAGTGTTAAGACACTTTCTGTCAGCTATCGGGTTGCAAAGTCAACTGGTCAAGTCAGACACTCCCCCATCCAGCAGCATGTTCCTTTGGGGAAATCCTGGCCCACTCATGGCATTAAATACTTGGGCGTCATTATTCCTTCAAGGCTAGCAGACCTAGCTAAAATCAACACTGACCCTTTGTTACACTAACTCTAAGTAGATTTTCCCCGTTGGATCCCCCTTTTCCTCTCAACACGGGGTAAGGCTACACCCAAAATTAATGACCTTCTCCAGGCACTTTCAATCAGAATCAAGTCCTGTCTGCAAGTGGTTGGTTGAATCCCAAACTGAGAATAGAAAAGAACCATTTCTGGTCTCCTGCCTTTAAAAACTGTCTCGAGGAGGCTGAGTGGGTGCAGACGTCCCTCATGCTGGGACGGAAACAGTGTCAGCGTGGAAGATGACAACCTTATCACAAGTTAGGGTTTGGTTCTCACAGCTCGGCATTGTGGCATCACACAAGGATCTCCCTAACAGACTGACCAACCAGGTTTGGAGATATTACACTAAGTGGGGGAACTATATGTATATATATATATATATATATATATATATATATATATATATATATATATATATATATATATATATATACACACACATATCAATGTGTATGTCTGTATGTATATGTATTTCAATGTATACACACTCTCCTTTGTCTTGTATACTAGTTTGGACTGTCTTCCTGTGCTTGTTTGAAAAATAAATAACAAAACTAATCACAAAAAAGGCAGTCTCCTCCTCCAAGTCTGGTCCTGCAGGTTTCTTCCCGTTTCCTCTCCACCTTCTCCTTTGCCCGACCCTCATCAGCTCCCCAGGAGCACATTAATTTAACTGAACACTGCAACCTTGAAATAGGATGGGTAAATGCAGAAAAGGAATTTTGCCAACGGAATTAAAAGCATGATTAGCTTAGTTTCACTTAAGACATCAGTCTGTGGCCACATTTAATTTTTTGTTTTTCACTCTAATAAGATCACTAAGGTCTGTCTAAGAGCAAAACAAATGCACCATCTTAGTCTGAGTGCTCTGCCAATTGGAATTGGCTTAAAGGCTCAAATCAGTGGCTTTGAAAAACAAAAACAGATCAATGAAGGTGATCCGACTTTGATATCCTTGGCTTTGGCCAGAAAATGCTCCCAGCCGTCTTCATATGACAGTTTTTTTGTTTTTCTGTGTGTTACTTTAAGTGGATGCTCATTTCTCCGTGGCTTTCTGCTGACCCCGGCAGTATCTCAAACCACAGGAGGCGCCTCGTCTTTTTGAGTTACAGAGATCCTGGTGATCCTCAGTGGTACCATTCACCTTTGGAACTCGGGAACCCAGCACTGCAGCCAGTTAGTGGTCTTGTCTTAAACACTGACATTTGCATTTAAATTGACTTCATGCCGCCGTGATTTATTTTCTGGAGAGAGCGACAGAGTTTGGTGGACGGCTTTGCCTCTAATTCTCTCGCATCTGCCAGAAGTACGATAACCGGGGCGGGATTATTATTCAGTGAAATCGCGGGCCTTAACTTTCTTTCATAGTGCGCCGTCGCTGCTCACCAGCTGCGGACCACTCGTGTTTCAGAAAATGTCGTCCTAAAACAGCAGATAAACTCAAAGTCACTCGTGCGTGGTGGCTTTTCTCATGAATTAATTGTAGCAGAGAAAAAAGTTTTTTCTTCACATTGCAGATTAGAAATAAAGAAAGTTGAAAATGTCCTCTCAGGAATTTGTTAAATTTTCGGATTGAGTTTTGTTATTCTCGACACTCTGTTGAACAATGATTTCTGTGCTACATCAGATTTTTTTTTCCCTTTCAGCTCCACAGTCACTAAACACTGGTTTTATTTCTGCTTTCAGCTAAAATACATTTACTAATTAATCGCTTTTGGGTCGACTTTATATCACCTTTTGGATTCATGCACCAAATATAAAATAGTTGGAACTGGAGGCTGCCAGCTCTGTGGGGGGTCATGATAATTCAGGGGTGACAGTTTGACACGGGATGTTCGTTGACGTCTCCGCAGAAAGCGGGTATAATTGACAACATTAGCCTTGAGGTCTGTCTGGTTTCTGACAGCTGATGAATTCACGTGTGTCTCCCCTACGGACAGCATCTACACACCTCCTGCTTTTTTCAAGCCATTTTACACCTCAGTAATCCCTGCTCTTCAGAGCTACTCGCCCCAGCTGAGCCACAGTTTGTGCCCCACGTGCGGAGTGTGAATCACGGCCCAACACGCCTTCATGTAAGTCAGCCGACAGGTCTGATTCCCCCAGGGTGCGTATTCCGGCCTCATTGTTGATCCGGTGCTGCGTTGGGCCCCCTCGGCTTGGCTGTACCATGAAACCAACCTGCTGTTAAAGCATTTGGATCACATCCCTGAGCAATGAGCAGCCCCAGTTCTCCCGTTTGCAGCCAGACCTGAGTTACAGATGGCCGGGCCTCTTCCTGTGGTTCACCAGTGGAAGAGGTGTGGAGAGTCTGAAGGTTGCGGGCAGGTCTTCCTCTGTTGTTCCGCGTCATTACTAACTCACCCAGACCTCTTTAAAACTTGAACTCCTTTTCCCTCCACCACCTGCAGTGAGATGGGGGGCTTCAACTGAGGTCGAAAGTGTGCCAGAAGTGCTGCTATTAACCCTGTGTATTGTGCCTTTTGCATGAAGGGCAGTCCACTGGCAGCCTCTTCCCCCTTTTCATAAGAGAACAGGCTGCATTCCTCCTCCCGTGAGCGCCGACATAGCTTTCTGGCTCTCAAAGACCCTTCATGCAGATTTCTGCAGCACGGGATGGTCTTTTCTCCCCCGTTCAACCCAAACCTCATTTCTCAACTCTTGTTTGGACCAGAGCTGCTCCTCCCTGGGATTGGTTCAGCTATCTCAGTCATGAAGCAAACTCCATCTGTCCTCTCATTCACTGCACAACCAGAGCGTAAGGAACTATTCAAACAGAGTGGGGTAAAAACAATGAGTCTCCTCCAGTGTGTGTGGGAGCGTGTCTTAGCTCCACAAAGAGAGGCTGGAGCTCTGCTGCTAAGTCGACAGCGGCGTGTTAGCATCACAGTGGAGAGAGGACGACTCTCTGGTAATCACTGCTGGCTCTATTTTATTTGATCTACTGCATCACAGGGATGTAAAGGAGAGCATCGATGCTGACAACATTAATATCTTACTGCTAAAATGCATTATTCATATATCTCTCTGGTGCCACTCAGACTTGTTGCAGATCTCATTTGCTCAACGTCTTCCTCTTGAAGAGAACCTAAGGTGGTCATTTTCAGGGGTGTGAAACTCAAACAGAAGCTTTTCATGATTTACAGTTGAATATAATCCTCACTTATCTTGTCCCGGAGCTCTGCGGCTCCCTCAGTTCTTCCTCTGATTGAAACAAATGATTTTATTCTTTCTTTAACAGTCAGCACTCCCCGAAAGCCTTCTTCCTTTTGAGCGGTCAGATTTCACAGACGTGCTCATTTCGGACAGGAGAACCTGCCCATTTAGGACATTAGGAGGGTGTAATTTGACACCTGCCTCAGCATTTCCCAGCGACGGTGATGTTGTGTGTTATAATGATATTAAGTTCATTTTCAAGGAACTCTTAAAGCGATAAAGTGTTTGACATGAAAGAGGAGCAGAACCATTCATACATTTAAGTAGGACTGCAGCGATTAGTCAAGAAATACGCAGTGAGTCTTTTCCCCGCTTGCTGCAGCCAACACACAAGGAAGTGGAGGAAGACAGCTGAAAACATGCCTTTGCAACTAAAACAACTGACCCTAACCTTATCACCTCAGAGAATGTGCTTGGAAATTAAGATAATCGTGACTGATCCACCCATAGAAAACGTAATTGATGGGTTAGTCGAAGTTGCTGCCCTACATTCAAGGTGTGAGATTTGAAAGATTGATTTGTGACTACAGTTAGCCAATCAAAGGAACAGAGTCTTGTGATTTGTATTATCAAAGTTGCCTTCAAGAATTTGTTGTCCAAAGCAGATGTCCTCTCAAAAATTAAATTAACTCTCAGGCCATATTCGACATCAACCCACATTTACATGCGTAACAGCAGTGAAATATAGAAATGTAGAACGGTTCCCCTTCTAATTTCAGCTCGCTTAATGACTGGTTTCACAATATTTGTCTGTAAAGCGCTCACACTAATCATGGCTGTAATCTAATTCTCAACGTGGTACTGTACCACAGATGGCACAACAGCTGTGACTGAACAAAAATTAGTCAGAAAATAAGGCTAAACTAATTTAGCAGGCCTGAACTCTACCCGATCGTTCTGTGACCACATCCTCTCCGCCCGAGAGAGATGGAAAAACACAGGATGTGTGCTGTGAGTAATGGGTATTCATCGTCTGTGTGAAGACTGGCTGCGCGGTGAATCACAGTGGATGTAGCTGCAGGAGCATACTGTTATTGCCAGTGTGTGTATTGCCAGTGGAGTCACGTCTGTCTGTTTCTTCGTTTTTATGTGTGTGTGTGTGTGTCAAATGTGAAATGGTGGAGCCCAATACTGATCAAGCCAACCGTGAGCAAGTCTCCAGGTGGGGGCTTGCATCACGACACTCAGACCCCACAAAGGGCTTCAAAAGAAACCAGGGGGGATTTGTTTTGCTCAATAAATGGTGAAAATGGCTGAAAAAATGCTTTTTTTCCCACCCTCCTCCCACAGCGGCTGATTTATAAGACCGCACGTCTCCAGTTTCCTGCTGCTATGTTAAAGCAGGGGGTGGGTGGAGGGGGCAGTTAAACTGATGGCAGAGCCTTCGTTCTCCGTCACTGTCAGTAAAACAGCACCTGAGTCGAAGGCTGATGTGGGGGCTGTTCCTGAAGTGCAATGCTTTTTATTTCCCTCACTGTACTTCTGCATTTTCGAAAGGAAAGCTGCAAATTGCATCTGAACGCATGAGAGAAAAAAAACAGATTTGATGAAAAAGCTACATGCACATCAAAGTGAGGGGGGCTTTTAAGGAGCCATCCGGTCCCCGTCTTGACCCGGTGCGTGCACCACGGGCACAACCTGAACACCAGCACGCCGGAGGAGAGTCCTGCCACGTCTGAACGCAGCTCTGAAGCACCAGAATGCAGAGCGCAGCAAGTCCACAGCCATCATCATTAGAGCCGCGCCGCTGTGGACACTAATGGCCATCCCCGTTCTGCTGCCTCGGCACTTCCAGAGGGCTCATCTGAGACCTGATGGTGTGAACACATGAATTAATTCAGAGCCCGCTTTTAAAGCAAGACACAAGACCGAGAAACCTTGAAAGCCAACAGCCACCATGAGTACACTGGCTGTCTGTTCCAGCCACTTTCAGATCATCAAAGGAGGCTAATTGTCCTCATTTATCTTCATTTAAAAGGCTGGAAAAGATGTCGTTGTTTGCTTGTTTCAATATTGAGAAGCAAGTGGAGGGGTGGGGGGGTGGAGGGGGGGGTGGAGAGGGGGCAGCACAGTGGTGGTAGTGTTGAACTGGGGGATGGGTTGGTAGAATGGATGTCCTCTGGATGCGCTGTCCCCAAGACTCTTAATTGTGTTTGAGGATTTCAAATGGCCCAAATGAGCGGCTGTACACGGGAAGCGTTGATTTAAAAACCTCCACGCATATTCCAGCGGAACGAAGATTTATCATGCACTTTCCGCGGGAAAGTGTTAAACGCAATATTTGAGAATCGATACAGGGTCGTGACAAGGCGCATTTGTCAAGTGTGTTTATGGTTTTGGTCACGGCGAGGAGCTTTGCGCCGCCATCTTTTTCCAATTACATGCAAAGGCGAGCGCAGAGGACCGCCCTCCCCCCCTCCCCTCGGACTCTGGCGGTCTTGCGGTGGCGGTATGGATTTTCAGACGTCCAAATGAGCTCTTTAGAGCCCGCAGTCCATCTGCAAGGCCCGGCCTGTGGTTTTAAGCACAATTGTCCCCTCCTCCTCCAAATGTACACTTTACAGATCAATAAGCTTTCACAGTAATTCAACTGTGTGCACCCCAGAGAGAGCAAATTCACTGTATCATAGATGGAATTGAATCAGTACACTTCCCTGTTGTCCCTGCTACAGAAAGGGCTTAATCGATGTCACGCTGTGGGCGCTGTTTTTTTATTTCTTTCTTGTACTCTGGTATGTTTGTGGCCGTCGCTAAATGAGAAGCACGCAGGTGATGTGGGACTTACCAGGATTTCACATCAGATAGTTTGCCATTTATAACTGTGACTTCTAAATCCAGCGAGGGAACTGGGGCACATTCTGATTAGCTCGGTGGCCGAGCGGTGTCTCTACCCGATGACGATCAATACTCATATCGTGTGAAATCAATTCCCCATTTGGGCCGGGGGCTGGGGGACACCCCCTCATGTTGGACGCTGCCCAAAGCCGGGCTTCTGAGTCCAGTTCTCCAGGAGAAAAACATTTTCAGGACAGTTAATCAGCCGATTTCTTTTTACATAACCCAGCAGAAAACGGCCAAAACGGAAGGTTTAACAGCTGAACAGTCAACATATTCTCAGTGCTCTTATCTGTGATACGCTGCTCTGCTTTCTCTCATACCAGTCTGTCTTTGTTCAGCCAATATCTGTCGACACGATCAGCCTGGCGCTGATTTTTTGGGTTTTTAATCATATTCATTTGATTCCCGACCAATAAGTGTAATCTCTTTAGTCATATCCACAGTGGAAATAAAAATGCAAAAAAACATAGGATTTGGCTTGATGGCAGAAGGCGACAGATAATTGTCCAAGGGAGTTTAATTATACAAACATGGAGGGATTACTGAACAAAACGACTGGGCACAGGCCCAGAGGCCCACAAGGTCAGAGGGCCTCGAAGTGACACCAAAAGACTACAAAGCGATGGAAAATGTCCACCAAAAAACCCCAAAAGACACAAATACATCAGTAGGAGGCACATTAAAAAACACTAACACTGTTCTTGAAATAAAAAAAAAAGACAACAACAAGACACACAAAGACCAGAAAGACATCAAATGAACAGAAACAGGCTGTAAGTGGCTACAACGAAAGGGGAATTAGCCTCACACGTGTGAGAAGTGGTCCACAAAAGAGACAAAAAGGACTTCAAAGCAATGATTTAAGTCCTATTTACATGACTGCATTTCAGATAAAATGGCATAACTTTTGTACTTTCCATTCAGAAGAGTTTTGTTTTACACAGCAACGTTTTGAAAGCAGCGTCCATTTACATGGAAATGGCAGAAATGAGCCATTAGTGTGGGGTGTTTGTTTATGTAATAAGAACCACTGAAAATATACAAAATGTCAAAAAAAAAATGTCTGGAAAATATCGTTTGTTGTAGAAGTTGGTTAGCCAGTCCGTCATAGCGAGCGGACTGCGCCTCGGTCACGACCTTTCCTGTCTGTACGACGGAACAGAATCAACCAATTGGCTTTAACATTTATGGAAAGTTCATATTTACACTTCAAATGGCACGCTGTCTTTTCTTCACGTAACTACAGATCTTGTCAAGAGCTTAAAGGATTCCGCCGTCATTCTCTTCAGGAAGCTGGTTAAAAAAAAAAAAGCCCAACAAGAATCTTCTCCGCCGCGGGCTCCATTAACGAAGGCTCTGATTGATCCTGTGCTTGGTGTCACGCTGCGGTCACAGCGGGTTTCCGTGGTCGGCACGAGGCCGACCCTCGTCGCAGTCTGTCAGACCAGCTTTCATCTCCGAACCTTCAACAGTTTGCGCGTAACGCGAGGGACCCTCATCCATAATGCATGGCCCCTCAGCTGGCCCCGCTGATGAACAATAGTTGGTATTCTGCTTCTCCGTCACGTGCGCGCACACCTCTCGGCACACGGCTTTGATTCCCTATCACTGGTGGGCCGGGAGCTCAGCTGCTAATCCAAAAACCAGGTTATTGAAAAGCGGCATTGATCAAAACACGAGTGAACTAGATAGAGCGGGCTTCCCTCTGAGCTGACGGCTGCCGAACCATCGATACTCTCAGTTTGGGAACAGTTGTGTTCGACCGGGATGGAATTTATACAAGTTTTCCAATAAGGAGATTAAACACGGACACTGATAAATAATACGGTCATCCACTTCACAGCAGGGGGTCAAAGAGGGAGTTATGTATCATGGAGAGATTGGAAAAAGCTGCTGCTTTTAAACTTTATCTTTTTTCCTACTCAAGGTTGTTTAAAGGTTTTCTACTGATTTCAGCGGCTTCATGTTTATGAACTACTTCACTGCGTGATGCAGATTTGATAAAGAAAAGTAAGTTTGATAGCAACAGTGCAGCCCTTCGATGGCTACACTGCAGTGTGCTTCAACATTATCCTGTAGGTCATCTACATACATCGCTTTAAAAAAAAAATCAATGCTGTTGAAGCAGTTTTCTAAAGGCTGTGCTTTCAGTGAGCGAGTACCACTGTGTTGTGAACAGGTATCCAAAATGCAGCAAACGTTTTCTGTTTTCACCTAAAATCATTAAATTGGAGATCAAATAAAATAAATAAAGTAATACTATTACGTCTCGAGTCAGTTCAGGTGACCAGGATCACTTCACAGATGTAGAAATTCGCTATGTTACTGATCATTACTGGAATTTACGTTGTTCTGGTCATAGTATGAACCAGGCTTTTATATTTTTGAGTTCCAGTGACATGTGCTCATATGTTTCTCTGCTTTTGAAGATATGAATAGTGTAATAATAATCCACTGTGAGATATAAAGCACATGGTGAACTGAGGGAGAATATTGTTCAAAATGCTGTTCATTTAGTCAAATATTGATTTTTCATGTGATAGTTTATTGAATGTGATTTCCCTAATGATATATTAATACTCTGCTGCATGAAATCAAAGAAAAAAGTTTTAGCTATTTTTTTTATATCATATAGAGATCAAAGTAAAATGGAATTGACACTCTCGCTTTAGAGTCATGATATGACAGACTTGGTTTAAAGAAGAAATCTTAATTTTTATTTATGACTTCAAAGCAGCATCCAAAGCATCTTTCAATGTTTGAACATCTGACCAAATATTGTACATTTTTGTGAGATGAAGCATGTGCCGTGTAAAAGACTGCGGGGCAAATGTGGTTCAAGCTGTGTGATGCTGGGGCTCGATCTTTTTCCAAAATGTTCACTTGTCTTAAAATGATCTCCACATACAGATAATTATCATTCTGCATAAAAACAGACTAAAGAAGGATATGTTTTTGAGGAAAATCGGCTGTCAAAAGTTCTCCTTCACTGCCGTCCCAACTTCACTCCGTCCAAAACAGAGCAATTCCTAAACCTCCCTTTAATAGAGTCTTTCAGGGAGGCACAGGAAGAGGAACAAATGCCCCTATTCAGCCACGTCCAAAATGCTAATGCCTCCGGCTCTTAACACGTTTATAAGGGTTCCCATGTCACGACATGGCATAGTCCGGCCCTGATGGTAGCGGCCGTGGCCGTGGGGGGAGGTGGACGGCATGAAAAAGCCCGGCTCCGTTACAAAACATGACAAAATATGACAACAAGAGAGGCCGGTTTCCTGGGAGAGCCAGGCGTCGGGATCAGCTATTCCTCTGGTGGAAAATGTGCCCGAGCGTGTTACGTCACTCTGAGGGTTCCTTTCCAGTCGCTGTTAGCGGGTTGAAAGGCGCTCTCTGACATTTTAAATATCTATAAAAAGTAACTAGCCTTGTGTGACCGGTGGCTGTAACATCGCCCGGCAGCGAAGCCATTAGCTTCGACTGGTCTGAAAGACGTGAGCGATGGCTCAGGTGCCGCCATCGAACCGCATTGAATTCTGCTAACTGGGTGCTTTCGCTTGTAAACGATGGCGGCGCCGGTTTCTATATTGAAGAAACTTTCTTGGAGACAAACAAATGAAGGACAGGCAGGGTTTCTAGTGATTTCTGGGGAAGGTAATTACTCCTTATCTGTGTGGCTGCTGCTGGAAAGCAGTCTGCAGACAACTCACCTCCCACTTCCACTCCCATTTCTTCCATTTTTTTTTTTGGATTGATATTATGTCAACAGCTCCACAGCTATTTTCTGGAGGGACGCTGCACACCAAACTGTTGGAGCAGGGTCCCACGCTCGCATTGACCGCATGGAATGATAAGATGACAGACCGCGTTAAACTTCCCTCTCAAATCTTAATTCCATTTTCAATATGTCACCAAATAACACGGCGGCTTCAAACAGGCCCGCTGACGAGAAAAACACTGGGTTGACATTATCGAGCGGTGGAAAAAGGGGCTACAAAGACTGCGCTCCCAGCCGTGCTATCGATGTGTGTGTGGGGAATACACGATGAAAACAGGTGTCCAGGGACAGATTGACAAACTGCCATTCATGTCACTTTTAACAGGACTGGGAAGTGTCTCTGCTTAACTGCATTTTAAGACCTTAACAGCATATTGGGATAGGCAAAGAACATTTATTTCTGCAGCACCATTCAGACACGAGGAGATGCAAAGAAATAGAGAAAAAACTTGAGGATAACATTTACGCGTGGGTAAACTGACTTCACTTTTCTAACATTTTGGTTGAAACTGATGGACTGAGCCTCGCGCAGCACAGAGCTGGACTTCTGTGTTTCTTCCCCAACAATCCTGCATCACATCAACAGATCGGACTCCACCACCTGAACCGCAGCTCTGAAATATTCCGGTGCAGTACGATGTTTTAGTAATGGCTTATTGACATTTCAGCTGTGAGCAAACTGCTCTCCATCGTGGAGAACACCTCACATCCTCTCTACAACACACTGCAGGGACAGCACAGCTCGTTCTCCAACAAAGAAACTCTACAGACTTCACTGATTCAACAAACCTTAAAACCACACAGTAACTCATCTCTATGATAAATGGGACAAAATAGGGTAAATTAGAGGTGTCTAAAACAGTTTCACTCTGATTTCAGCACAAGTCGGCCAGACTGGTAAAACACTGCCATAAAAACCTCTAAATTTAAACTGTAAAGTTTTCCTTTATTGTGGTGCAGAGTGTGCTTGATGAAAATCTCTATATTTTCTCAAAATCAAACTGCTTGAGACCTAAACTCTGAGTGGATGTCAGTTATTTGTCCACTCGTGAGCAGCTGTGAACAATATCAACGTTTTTGTTGCATTCTTACCAGAAACTACAACTCAAAGCAGCTCAGTGCAACATTTCAGCATCCTGGTGTTTCCTGCACTATTAGCGATTAAGTTCAAGTTTCCGCTGTATGTTCAACTGGAGAGCACATGGGCCTGGAATGTGAAAAATGCACAAGATTTATATCCATCATAAAACTAAAGGATTTCATGTGTTTCTGAGTATCTATTTTAAGATGAGAGAATAGAAATGTTCCTTAGATTCAGTTTATCACCCCATTCAATCATGATTTCCTCATTGTTTCAGACGAGGATTTCAAATTCAGTTCATGTGGCGCAGATGAAAAACACCACAGCTGCATCTGTTCTCTGAGTTGTGCGCAGCTCTTCGCAACGTTTGACTGCTGTGCAAACGGTCGCTCAGCCGATCAACTTAACTGCTATTGTGACAAAAAGAAAATCACTTTTTTTGGTGGGTGTTGCATCCTTTTTGATGATCCACCTTTGCTGTCATTGTTCCACAGACGCTTTCTCTTGTAGCTCGAGTGTACACCGCAATTTCCCCACCACGTCAGTGGCTGCCTGACAACATCAAAAGCATCAAAAGAAATATTTAAACAAGGTTGCTGCCGCATTTTCAGTCAACAGGCAGCTTTTTTTTATTCTTTTGTATTGCCTGTTGCAGTATCCACAATTTCTATGAAAACCTGATTATTCCTCCACCACATGGAGCTACCATGAGATCAGATGAGAACTCTGTAATCCACACAAACTGTACAATCTGTTTTTTTAGCAGCATACGTGATCATCGTACAGCTCCCAGTTCTACCAGACGGTCCATAGATACATAATGGCATGCCAACACTATTCATCTCCATTTCCCTCCACCGCTCCGTCCTGTTGTGGGGTTCGATTTTATGATTGAGCAAATTGGATTTTATCCCACTTCAGGCGCAGCACGGCGGCTAAATGACGCTGCTCCATCAGCACTCCAGCGTGCACACTCACAACCCGAGGAAGCCGGTCCCCTCTTTGCTCCAACCACTCAGCGCCTCTCGAGACCTGAATGAACTCCCTCTTTGCTCATTTGAAATGTAGAGCTTTTTACTGCCTCCCAGAGCTCTGACCTTGATGCTGTATGCAGCAGTAAAGAAACGAAAGACGCAGCCTATGTGGCTTTGGCGGGACTGCACAGCTTGAATTTCCTCCTCAAGTCAGCATGACCTGCAGATATAAGGACCCTGACAAAATTTATGTAAGTGGACACATGAGAGGTATAGCGAGGGCGGGACACACAAATACTATTGATTGGCCTGCTGAGAGGGCTGTAACTCTCCCCATCACGTGCTTTACGTTTACAGCCATGACATGCCTGCATGAACAGGATCTACTGGGACCAGGAAAAGGGGCAAACAGGCTCAAAGCGTCCAAAAATGACCGTGAATAAAGCCAAGAATATGCATTCTGCAAAATTATCAGGAACACGTCTTACTTTTCTGCAAGTACAAAATAATCCTCAACTACAAGCGAGAGAAACTGTGCAACACCACAGAGAGGTGCAAAGTACTGCAATGTCAAGAAAAAACATGTCAGATTAATCATAAACTGATGCAAATGAGATGAGGTTACTGCAAGTTGAATAAAAACACGACTGAGGAACTAGGTGAATGAAGGGTTTTTAATTTGAGGTTTTCCAGTTGGATGATGGAGGACTGAAAACACGAGTTAAAAAAAAAAAATAAAAAAAAACCTTCCTCGAAACATTCCTTGTTGAGTAGTCCAAGAATATTAAGATAACGTATAAAACTAGCACAAAGGATTGGACAAAAATGACAGACATTATGCAATATTACCACAAAACTACCATAAAAGCGAGCAAAGATGTGTGAAATCACTATGAATGGAGGCAGAAATAGCAAATCTGCATACAGAGTGACTCAAAGAGGCCCAAATGACCACAAAGAGATCTTTCATGCCTCTGGAGGAAGGTGGGTGTGCACTCAGGGCTCCATTGTTTTCTAATTGGCCGGCGATGACATGCTGAGTAAAGCTGTCTGGAAAATCTGATGTGTTAATACAAAGCTTTTTCTTTTAAATTATGGTGAAAACAGCCTGTGGCCCTCTTATTTTTCATGCTTTTCTAATATGAGTTCATGTTCAAGTTGTGAGAAAACTTTAAATGTGCTCGTGTGTGTTTTAGGGCGAATATTCTTTGATTTGAGAAGCCGCTTGAAGATACGTGGAGACTTCAAATGAGCACGTAAATCAGCTCAGATGACTGCTTTGAATCTTGATAACTTCTTGTCTAGCTAACATTGCTAATTAGCATATTACTGAAATGCCCGTTAGGATGGCGAAATACACAAGCGACTTCTCCTCTGTGTGACTTTTAGTGCAACAAACAGCAGACCTCCGCCCACACGCTGCAAACACAAAGCCATATTCTGTCTGCAGGCGCAGCGTTTGATGTTACCCTGACAAAGAAACTCGCTGCAAAAAGCCCCTTTCACTGGATTTCTCCTCTTTTTAATGCCCCAATCGTCCTTTCAAGTCGTGAAAAGATAACTTTCAGGGTGTGTCTCGTGTTGCGGTTTCAAGCCGGCGTTTGTTTCATTCTGCGTCCTTTCAAGTGGCGGCGGAAACACCGAGCTCCTGATTTGGAGAGACTCTCTGATTCTGTCATTGTGGTTTGATGTCTGGTTGATACTCTTTACAGCAGGAAATGAAACTGCAGGTCAGATTGTTCCACAGTGATATCGCACATAAATACAGCAAGCAGGGTGCAGTTTTTATACACTGGACGACGGGGGCCGCCTCTTTCACCCCAAGTCACCAGCTGCTGCTTCACACACATCTATAAATTTCTCAGGTTTCCTGTAAGTTACTGGCCGACCCGTGTCATCCGCAGGGTCGTAGGCAAATGTCAGGTTCCTGCACTCCCTCAACAGGCCCCCTCCAGACCTGCTGAATAATTTATATCGATTTGAAGTTTTATAAGTCACAACTGAGTCCCCAAGTATCCTGTGCCTTGCTTCATTTTCCCCGAGACATGTGTTGCATGAAAAATATAACAAGACAGCGATAAGTGCAATCCATCAACCCGGGCTGGGAGGGACATTTGCATGGTAATACGGGTCCCGGTGTACTTTGTAGAATTGTGCCTGTGGGCTACTACACCTGATGCCTGTTAATTGGTTATCAAGAGAGGCTCTGAGAATAAAGTGGATATCGGTTTCCCACCGCTGCATGCTTCCTACGGTCAAGTGTGGAGACTGCTCACAGCCATGGTGCAGCTGCATCGGGTATGTTGCCAAATTGCAATACATTTAAAGATGGGAGAAGAAAAACAAAAACACACGAGAAGAAAATTCTGTTTCCTTGTATCTGAGAGTGAAGTGGATTCTAGAGGTTTACCAGTGCATGCTTTTTGAGGTCAAAAGTAAACAAAGTCAACAGCTACCGGCTTTCCACACTTCCTGTTGGTCAGCAATAATGACAGCTGATGGATACTTGGGTCTGGGTAGGATGCTTGAAACTGCTCATGAACACAATTTTTCACAAAGAATTGTCTGCCAAAACCAAAGACTCTGAGTAGAAACCACCGCCTGTTGTCTTGGTCAGATTTAAACAGTTAATACATGTGTGTTCAAAAGTGAAGACACCTCATAGCCATCCCTCCAGTGACGTGATTGAGAACATCACCAGGATAAAAAGTCAAATAGCTCTTATGCAGCTCAAATCTGACAAAAGGAAGAGTCCACCATGCACTCAGGGGCTTGGTCTCAGAAAGATAAACACTGGCACAGCACAAGGCAGGGATGCAGGAGCGCCACATGAAACACAGACTGAGCATACACCCAGGCGACACAAGATGATCTGACGACCACAAGAGAGCCCCTTATGAGCCCAGAGCACAAGGCGACTGCAGTCACACAATCAGGCACAGGTGAACGACGTCAGGGTGGAGATCAGCAATCAGACATGAGGAGAGGAGCTGCAGAGCCGCAGAAACACCAAAAACACACCGGACACAGTGCATTTTCCTTCAGCCCCATGTTTCAGAAAACAGACATGCTAGACAATGTGAGGATTTCCATGTCTTTTACTGGTTTTTGAGAAAATGCTGACCATTTTTTTCCCACCACTGCATGCTTGGTACGGTCAAAGACAGCCGCAGCGATGTGGTGGGCCGATACATTTGAAGGTTTGAAGGTAAATACCAACAGATCCAAGGATTTTCCTGCCGTTGCTATGCTGACAGAACATCCAGACAATGTTGTCAGCCCACACACACACACACACACACACACACACACACACACACACACACACACACACTGAAGTGGTGTCCTTTATGTGCTCTCTCAATGGACGGCGCTTGAAAAGTTTGTGCAGCCGTCCTATTGACAAGCGCAAAAACACACAGTCATGGCCTCGCCCTTAAAAAAAAAAGGCCCCACACCCACACAGACAGACACACACACCCACTCACACATCTTTAATTCGCCTCACACATTGGTCCTGCCTCCTCATCTCTTGCTGGGCGTCCATGTGAGACGGAGCCCGCCGACATTTTCCACCGCGGGATTAGTCGTGTAGCGCGACGGGCTGCTCTGCCTCAGTGCTCCCGAAGGCCTGACCCCGGGTGTGTTTGTGTGTGTGTGTGTGTGTGTGTGTGTGTGTGTGTGCGTGACGAGGTGGCCAGCAGGACGCTCCTTAAAAGGCTATTTGGTCCTTGCTGCTTATTATGAGTGGGCGTGTGACCATATTATCCAACCTGCTTCTGATTGTCACGACACTATAGCTGGAAAAAAAAGCCTGTTTTCTGGAAATAATTAATCCCACTTGTTGGCATAATAACACTGAAGGAGAGCAGTGTGTGTGCGTGTGTGTGTTTCCCCTGGAAGATAATTTCTTCAGCCAGGTGGGCTGCTGCCGCTGATGAAGATGATCATCTTCTCGCTCAGCTTCCCGCCTGCAGGACTTCTCCATTAAATTACAGCTGAGCCGGCCTCTCAAGAGGAGGAAGGGTCGCACGGGCTCTGCATATTTGAGCATATATGCTTCTCTGTGTGTGTGTGTGTGTGTGTGTGCGCGCGCCAATGTGCTGATCCCTCCAGCCATTTGGAAGGCTGCGTGTGTGTGTGTGTGTGTGTGTGTCCAGGGTGTATCTCAAAAGCAGAGCCAAGCCTGGTTACCATGCCGACGCGTTTTCACCGCGAGACACTGCGCAGATCTTAATGAATTCATTTTCCAGCCCATGTTTGCCTCTGTATTCTTTGTCAGCTGTGTACACACTCTAAATAGTTGTGGACTGGAGGCCTTTCCCATTGCACGGGAGTGACCTGGGGGGGAAATCGCTTATTGATTCTTGGGGAGAAGCATGATTAAATTGAGTTCTGAGTGGACACTTCATATGAACTTGAGCGATTGTAAGAACGTGCGAGTCACTCTTTGTGAAGATTCTGCTTCACCATTTCTCAGAAACAGGTCGATGTATTTATGTGAACTCCAACAAACCTCCAAACCAGCTGTCTGTTCTCAACCCATTCTTCACGATTCGCCCAAGAAACGCTTTACCTACACAAAGTGTTGAATTTATTCCTGGGAAAACCTGCATGTAGATCATGTAATGTAATTTCTGTAATAAACTGAAATTCAAAGTTGGTGCTGCTCCTTACATTTTTCTGGATTCATTAGGGCTCGTTTACACAAAACCAGTTCAAGTGAAAATACATCATTTTGGTGATTTTTTTTTTTCATAAAGTTTGGTGTTTGGTGTTAAAGTTTGGTAGCGTCTGGAAAATGATGTGCCATCACACGGAAACAGCAGAAAATATGTAGTTTTTATGCCACAAGTTGGTGGGTTACTGTTGCATTTAAGTCTGACTCTCAACATGCCACTCCACCATGGCTGTTATTGTTCACCTGCCCACACATGTGCACAGCAGCAGGGTGATTTAACTGGGACACTTCTGTTTGGGAATTATGTCAAGTCCAATTCTCAGTAATCTTCTGTCCTGTCACAACTGGGGAAAAAAATTCCTCCTTCAAATTGAAGCTATTCACAAGTCAGCCTCATGAATGCCTGCAGTAAACTGAATAGTTTCCTTCATGCATTTAAGCCAACATGTGGATGAAGTGATGCTTGCAGTCAACACAGTGCATCGACTTCAAATCTCTGCAAATTCATCCAAACAGTATGTTTGAAACTAAACTTATTACTGCCTTTATGCTAATTTTCCTCTCTTTAGAAGATCTTACAACTATGAATGGGAGCCCTGTAACAGCCTATTAAACTCCCGACTGTACTGAACTTCAAACGTAATTTCCAAGTTTTCTTTTAGAAAATTACACATAAGATGGAATGCTGGTAAATATCAGTCTATTTCTCCTTTCCAGTCAGTTTATCTCTTTTTCACGTGATCAATCCTCTGTCTTTCTGAGGTGTATCGAACATCTTAAATGAGTTATGGTAATGGCTGAAGTGGAAAGCTTCCAGCCCTGCAGTAGCTCATGAATGCACCACCGCTCCCTGAGCGTCCAGATGACCAGATCAGCACCGCGACTCTAACGATCCGGCTTCACACAGGTGATGGTCTTTCAGATAATTATCAGCTCCTCTGCTCTCCGCGCCGTTTGACTGACATGTCTGTCACGCTGCTGCTCCTCGCTGTTTAAGCAGCGGTCTCGCTTCAGCTGCTCCAGAAATTACCCCGTCGAAGTTATTAAACATGCAGATACCCGTTTTTGCAAACCAATCAGTCTTGTAACAAGTTTCGCTCTGTTCTTTGAGGGAAAGTATTGTGCTGTTATCTGCCATAATATGAATTTGCAATTAAGCCAAAGCTATTATCCTTAACGTTTGCTACTGTTTGTGTGTGGGGAAGCTTTCGCTGTTGGTACATCTTTCCTGGCTTGGTCGAAGCCAGAGACGGAACAGACGTTGTTGTGCACACTGTGTTCAGTAGGTGTGCTAATCGGGAGCAGAGATCCTCCCCCCCCGATCGCTGCCATGATCGCCAGGCGCACCATCTGTGATGCTCCGATGGCCGGCAGCCTGGCCGAGAGAGCTGGAACTGTCTGATTCTCTCTCACTCTCTCTCTCTCTCTCTCTCTCTCTCTCTCTCTCTCTCTCTCTCTCTCTCTCTCTGTCAGCATTCACAGCCTCCATTGAGCAGTTGTTTGACTTTACTTCCAAAGACCAGGAAGCACTTAAAGACTTGCTTGCAGAGACTTCCCGTTTTACTCTGCTATTACCTCTATTAAACACTCAGTGCAGTCCAGATAAACCACATCACCCCCCCCCACCGCCACCCCACCCCGTAAAGTTGTTTTTCCTATTCATCCGCTCTTCAATATCAGTTGTTTGATCTGTGTCTCTGTATTGCTTTGTGCTGGACAAATCAACCGTCAAAAAGTGGATCTGGAAATAATTGAGGGGGCTATTAAAGTGTCACAGATAATGGAGAATTGCACATAAACGTGGGTAATTTTCCTGGCTGGAATTTTTGTCTGTTTTTCATTTGCAGTCGCAGGTTGTAAACAGTGCCAGTCAACAGCTCCGGCACTAATGTTCTGGGTCTCGCTGAGTTCAGAGAAAGTCGCAAGTTGTTTTGTGACTGGCAATTCCCAAACTGCAAACCGTCGTCTACACTGTTTAGCCACATCATTATAACCATTTGCCAAACAACTTAATGTATCATGGATTCCGTTAGACCTCTGAAGGTGTTCTGTGGCATTCCGCATCAGAATGTTACAGCTGATTATTTCCATTCAGTTTTGAGGTTGAGTCTTGTTGGATCAGAGAAGTTGTGGAGATGCCAGGGTGCATTATTATGCAGACAGAGTGATACCCTGTACATGGTCTGCAACACGACTAGGTAAGTCGACCAGAGATTGCAGGACGCCTGGTTCTCCAGTGGATCATCGCTCACAGTACCACCCTGCCTCTGTCGACATGCCTTCTTCCCACGGTGCATTAGACCAGGCCTCTTTTTCCCTTCCTCTGTGGTCCAGTTCTGCTCACATGCCCAATGTTGGTGCCTTGTTGGTGGTTGACAGGGGTCTGCATGGGTACCCCTACCAGCCCGTGGCTTTGCAATGCCTCACACCACAAACTGTGACACTCGGTGTATTCCGAGTCTGTTCTGTCAGAACCAGTACTGATTTCTGCAGCAGTTTGAGTGACAGTAACTTGTCTGTTGGATCAGGACGGTCATCCATGTTTCTATTGCCGGCTTACCACTTCTAATTCCTTGCAAACATAATTTTGTGATACGATGAAGACGTAGTCTTTCTGCTTCACGTCTCCGTGGTCATAATGTTGTGGCTGATGAGTGCATGCAGAGAACGCCTGCTGCCGAGATCCTTACAGAAGAGCAATGCATCAACCCATGAACGCTCTCAATGCCAAAGTGATCCGGATGAAGATAGGGGCATGCGTTGCCATGGCAACCAATGAGAAAAGCATACACAGAAATGCAGAAGTTGTGATATTGATTGAGAGCGTGAAAAATGCAGCACATTGGTATCAGTCAAAGACAGACCAGCCTGCTTCTATCTGTGTGTGCCAGACGAGGAGCTTATTGACTTTTTTTTTTTTCTTTTTTGACAGACTGACTAACAGACGAGTTTTCGGGGTGATGGGCGGTCTGCCCAGAGTTCAATTAAAAGCCTCACTCTGTGTGCAAATGGGCACATCCCCCAAATGGTGAAGAAATAAATATTGGTGCTTCCTCAGCAATCTGGCCGTCTTCTGGTCTGCCCCGACTTATTTTCAAACTTCTTTCAATGCCAGAACATTTATCTCACCCTGACAGGTTGATGGAGATTCTCTTTTAGAGTTTCATCGCAAGAGTGCACCATTCGGAAACATCAGGTCGGGCTTGGAGGCTTGAGTGAGGCTGTGAACTGCAGGTGGATTCGTGCACCTGCATTTTTTTTGTCTTTTAGCTCTCCAAGCAGCCGGTGGGGGGAACGATGTGGCTCCACTTCGAAACGGGCCTCTGTGTTGTTTTTGCTTCGCCTTTCATTCTGCCTCAACCTGCCCTGCGGGGGCAGCGGGTCAACAGGGTTTCATTTAAAATTCCACCCACACGACACGGCTGCAGACCCTCGCCTTGTTGCGGTCAGATAACGTTTAGCGATTGCTGCTTGAGGGAGATAAGAGGTGTGTCGTAAATTAAAGCTGTTGTAAACATTTTGCTTTGAGAGCATATAGCGGATAATCTGAGTTTAAATTGAATTTCTCGAGTGACCCTTGTGAAGTCGGAGCGCATTACAAATGGCCTATCAGGTGCTCCTGAAGCATGGTGACAGCTGAGAATGAGCCATGTGGAAATTTATGGGAGTTTCAGCGCTCAACCCACCAACACTTTCCGCCCCGACTTCCTCTTTACGGCGTTTTAACAGTTGGTTCAAAGTGTGAATAAATGTTTGCCTTCCTGCCTCCGTAAGTCATTTCCAAATCGGTGAATCAACTGGGAGAAGTGGAAGTGTGAAAGAGCCGGAGCAGGGCGGAGGGAGAAAGAGGAAGAGGCTTCCCCCCCCCGGGGGCCATCTCTCCGGACAATGTCAGGTTTGTCCGGGGCCGAGTGCGCGAACACTAAGCTTTTCGGAACTGGCAGCCAGCCCCGGTACCTTCCCATCTCGCCCCGGCGTCCAGAGCTGTCCGGCCCCGGAGCACTAAGCATTTGTGCAAAGTTCATAAGGCTTCCCTCTGTTTGTGTGCGCTCATAATAGAAGCTCCATCCTGTTGTAGCTCAAAGAGCGCTTATAGGCTCTGAGGGCCTGGCGCTGGCGTTGCAAAGGCGTGTGAGTGTTCTCAGTTACTGACTTTGGCTGACTGAACTCATTATGAAAAGACCAGTGTCCCCCATTCACCCCCATCCCAGCAATCCCACCTACCCCTTACCCCCAGGACGGCACTGATTCTCAGCCTCAGCGTTTCTTTCAACTTGTCTTGAGGTCTTTAAATTCACTGCGTTGAAGCTTGATTGAGATAAAATGGAAAGTCTGCATTGTGTTTCTCAGTGGATTTTGTGAGAATGTGTTGGGTGGTCCTGGCTTTGACCCCAATGGGTTTCCATGAATGTGGCTCGCCAGTACGAAAAGGTTTTTGTTTTTTTTTTTTAATTGTCGACTGCATCGGTCTGGTGCTCACAAGATTAAGAGATGCTTTGTGAAAACAATTTAGCAGCAGTGTTTCTATTATTATCACCTGTGTAAATTTGGTTCTGGTCATTTACACAGCGAGTGTGGACCTCTACAATCTTGTAATTCATCTAATGAGAACAAAAGAGTCACATTTTGACACGGAATTAACAGTTACAGCTACAGTGTGATGGAACAAAATCATGAAGTATCACGACAATGGTTCTTGAATGTCTTCTAAATAATTCTCATTGAGTTAGAAGAAGACAGGATAAAGGTGTCTAATAACGCAAGCTTACAAAAAGAGCCTGATCCATCACACACACACACACACACACACACACGCACAGTCTCGTATTTCTATCCTTGTGGGGACCGTCCATTGACTCCCATTCATGTCTAGCCCCTAACCCTAACCCTTACCCTAACCCTAACCCACACCACAACAAAGCCTAACCCTAAAGAAATGTTTTTGCACTTTTACTTTTTTCAGTAACAACAACATGGTCAAGAAAACACTGTTTCTCCTACTTAGGACCGGAAAAAGGTCCCCACAAGGCACGTCGTTCCACGTTTTGCTATCCTTGTGGGGACATTTGGGCCCGACAAGGATAGAAATACAAGAACACACACACACACACACACACACAGAAAGGATCATTTTCATGTTTTGTTTTATTTAAAATGTCTGTTGTGGTTTATTCACATACAGAATAATAAAACTTCAGGGCTTGGTTCACAGTGTTTTTAGAAACCCACCCTGACAGCTTGGCTTCGAGGCTCGTTTGATAGCAGTGAGGCAGCTAGCTGCAATCGCAGGATCTCTGATGTTCCAGCGCAGGTGTTGTGTCCACTATACGCTGAAGAAATTCATTTAAAAAAAATAGTCAATGCTATCTTTTAAATTTGGACAATTTGCTTTGTGGTTTTTGGCCGGTTTTGGCCCTCGAGTCGTATGTTTGACACCCCTGGCTTTGTGGAGTGAATGAAGATAAAGGTCCAAACACTTTATTCGAACTCTGTAAACACAGCAGCATGTCCCAGCTGAAATCGAGCGTCACCAGTACGCGGACAATTCTGCGAGCAGAGAGGAAGCTGCCTGGACTCACTGCTGCCACCCACTGGATCAAAGTGGCATCGTTTGAACCTTCCATGTCGAGATCCAGCAAATCCAGCACAATTTAAATAGCACCCCCTTAAGCTGCTGATTTACAATGGAGGGCCTATCTGCTAGCCCTATAAAGATGCACAATCTCAGGATTTCCTAACTGTCAGCAGTCAGGAGGCCCGAGTGATAACAACCTTGTCATTGGCGGCGGCGATTTGCCACATAGCAGCCGGTAGGTTTTTCACTGCGGTTACGACCCGCATCAGCATAATTCAACCATGACCCTCCTCCCCCCTTTCATTTTCTGCCTTTCTCCCCCAGTTAAAACCCCAAGTCTCTGCCGAGGGTCCACACCATACATCATCCAGACTGGGGGTGGCGTCCTCCCTTCCCCCTCCTCTGTGTGCCGTGGGAGAGAGGCTGCCTTTTTTTTATTATTATTATTTGTCGGCCAGAGGAAGGCTCTTATCGACACTCTCAGCACTCTGCACACTGAGCTTCCCCCTCGTGTCACCCAGCCGCCACTCCAGTCCGTCCGCTTGACCAGGGAAGGCGTTGTTCCTGTTCACCGGCGTGGAACAATCAAGAACCTCTCCAGTCCAGACACCAAATGGGAAAAATAAATTCAGAGCCGTGGGCCAGTTCCCCTCCGATACCTTTCCACTGTTGGGGCAGATAAAAAGACATGGAAGCTTCTCTGAAAAGATCCTCTAATGTTGGGCTAATGCTAGGAGACAATCCTCAGCAGCATTAGCAATTAAGTAGATTGTCAGCAGCTGACAGAGGAAGATTGGAGCACGGGCGAACCTCGACAGATTTTCACACAGCAGGTGATCCGCGCTTCCCCCGTCACATCACTCCCTCAGCTGATTATTGCAAATAAACCATTTTCAGGGTGTCTTCAGGTGCAGTGGACATCTTTCTCAGCACTGGGCTGAGGAGAGGGTGGAGGGGGGCGGGTTTGGAACTTGCATTCCTCCGCTCTCCTTTGTACATACGTGTTGAATGGCCTTTAGATCGGGATTTGTGGGGATGATTGTCAGTGGCTTAATGAGCGTCTTTGCCAAGCTGGAGGCTTTGGCAACATATGTGACTGCGGCGCTTGTGTTGGTCTCAGTCCCCAGCCTGCGTGGCACAACGCGGGACAGACTCAGCACTCCGCTTTTCATTTTTTCTCAGAAATAGCAGTTTTTATTTGCTCGCTCGTTGGTTTTCCTTTCATCGTGGATGTTATTACCTGAAAAGGAATTGTTGCTCCTCTCATGGGGAGCAGGAGCTGAGAATGAAGTAAAGTGATGCTGTAAGTACCTCCGGTATTTGAGGAGAGCCAGAAAGCTGCTGCAGCACATTTGGGTTGATGTTTTGGTTGATGACTGGTTACGACCAGTCATTCTGGTTTCTCTGGAGAGTTTCAAATGGTCGTAGAATTGAGTTGAAGTAGATTCAGGAAGTGGTTGACTTCTTTTTTTTTATTGTGAATAGAAAAAGTGAACTATGTATCACAGATAGGCAGCGTGTTTTCACAGTAATTACATGTTGATTGATGGATTTCTCTCTTTAATGTTTGCATAATTTGCCACAATTCAGATGCTGAAACACTTGTTGTGTTCTTGTTCTGTGGAGAGATAACTACAGGATACACGGACATGCATCTGTCACAAATTGTATGAAGTTTGCTCTTGTCAAACATGTTAAATCTCTTAATCCAATCATTTCCCAGACAATCCTCTCAGTTTCTGACTCTATTTGATTATATACCGACCATTAACCTTAAAACACCCTTTATTTTAAACTCCTAACACAGGGTTCTTTAACCTGTGGTTCTGCAGCCACATCTGGCTCCTCGGCTCCTCTGTAGCGGCTCCTTGATTTACTTTTCATTTTTATTTATATATACTGATTTTCAAAAGTGGTGAAATCTCCCAGCTGAAAACAGCTAAATGAGGTAAAACAACTGGCATAGTTTTGAGAAAAATAAAAAATAATGAAAAAAACCAAAAAGGAATTAATAGGAAAAATGATGAATGAAGAACAGGATAAAGTGAAAAAGATAAGGACATCAAAAAAGGAAGAAAAAATCCATGATTCTGTTTTTTTAAAATGTCCACAACAGCTGAAAATATCATAAAATACATGTAAATTATGCCCTGTGACACTTAAAGTCACTTTATCTCTTGCATGTATAATACATATAATCATTTAAATATACTTAGACTGTTTTACAGCTCCAGACAAATTGAATGTGGTCAAAAATCGTAAACACTGTTCTTTTGGTCATGAAGGTTGCAGACGACTATTATAACACACTCAGAAGTGTGCGGATGTACTTTTTTGAAACCAGTGCCTTAAGAGTGGATTTTCATTTAGACTTTTTTCCCATGCATGTTGTGAATTTACATGGTGAACATGAAGGTTTGAGACCAGGTGAATAGGAAATGCAATACTTCCATTTGGCCAGATTTGGTTGTCGAGTTATTGAGGTAAAAATCTGGCTATTTCTGGTGGAAATGTTAGAAATATCCAAAAAAAAAATCCACGTTGCCGTTTTCTTGTCTTAATTCAATGATCCTCACTGGTCAGCAGCGACTACACTGCTGTTAAAAGTTGTTTACATTAGACTTGCTGCTTATTTGTGTCGGTTCCCTTCTGGGCGACAGCAGTTTATGAGCCTGGTACATAAAAATAGTGATATATTGTAATCAAGAATGGGTCATCCAACATCTGCATTGCCTCGCTGGATCAATCAGGATGATCATGACGGATTCAGACAGCCGTGACGCAGGTGGCAGAGCACGTTGATTTTTGATTGTGGGGTCAGCGGTTCAGTCCCAATCCCCACGTGACAAAGTGTCCTTGGGCAAGACGCTGAACCCCGCTGTGCTCTAGATGTCTGGCGAGAGCCTCGCCGCCGTTGAGTGAGACCACGTCGGGATCGCCGGGGTGAAAACACGCAGCTCCTTTACTGTAATTAATGGGCTCTCTGCTTCAAGTGATATATTTTCGGCTCACTGTCAGGGGTTAAAGCAGAAATACAATCCTGTGTGTCAGGATGAGTTGCCCAGCTCACGCTGGACAAACACAGACTGAATCCACATGGACTTCACTTCATCTCGTCCTTTTACTTCCTGCCAAAGCAAATTTACACCAACCGGCACCCAGCAATTAGAGAAAAGACTTTTAAACCACCAGTTTACACCTCTGCTTCCACTCTAATCTTTTAGTTTAATTTACAAAGCCGGCCCTTTCAGACAAAGGATTGTTCTTTGAAGAATCGAAGACACTAAAAGAACTTTTGAATCCTGTGGAGAGCTGAGTCAAAGACGTTTGGTATTGAGTGAGCAGAAAGTTCTTTAGCAGAGAGGTAAAAAGGAATTTTCCTTTTGAGGAATGCAAGAAGAAATTGTTCCCATTGATAAAATATCAATTCAACCTTAGAACAGTTGAATAAATTACTTCTTACATATTTATGTGTTTTAATGGTTTGTAAAGAATTAATTGTCAAAAAATCCCTATTATTTTTTGTTCATTTGTGATCTTGTCAATACTTTTTTAAAGACACACACTGACTGTTGAGAAATTTGTTGAAAATCATTCAAGAAGCTGTAGGATTACATTTGGAGCCGAACAACGTCCAGACTGCTTCTCTGATTAAAGAAAAACCCATTAACTGAACATTTCAAAGCATTTCTTTGACATTCCTAAACCTTTTCATGCAGTCTTATTGGAATTACTGACATTTTATTCATCCGACACATGATTGAAAAGAGAATTCTGCAGAAAGGCTCCATGTATGAGTCTGGTTCTGCAGGTTTCTTCCTTTTTTTTTTTTTCTCAAGGATATTTTTATTGAATTTTTTCATAAATACATAGTATGGGATATAAAGTAGTGACAGGGGATCTGCAAAGCACACAATCAACTCAGGACCAAAGAGAAACTCCTGTCCATAAACAGCAAAAAGAGAGTAAAAACACAAAACAGACACAAAAAAAAAACCAAAACCCTTATCTAAGCCCCCCAACCCAAAAGTTTCTTCCTTTTAAAAGGGAGTTTTTCGTTTAGACGGTCTCCTCTTCTCTCTCATGTGGAAATGTTTTTTTTTTCTCTGTGTTTGAGCCTTGAGATGACTGTGTTGTATTTAAAAAAAGAAAAATGATTTGCATTTAATGAAGAACTTTGGTTATAAAAATGTGGTTAAAGTGCAGATTTGAAAGAAATTCTCACATAAAGCTGAAGGACAAACTCAAACCGGTCTCGTAGGGTTTTCCTTTTCAGCATTTTGATGAATCATCTGAGCTACCACTATCACAGAGATGTCCATGAATATCGAGTTGGAGCCAAGCCGCCCACCCCGGTAGCATTAATAACTGCTGATGTGATGTAGATACTGCGATCCCGTCCTGTCATCTCTAATAACGTTTAATCTGAAGCATCCGGTCTTTAGTCCGTTCTGTTCCATTCGTCTCAACGCAACCTCGATTCGACCCCGTGAAGCGGCGGAGAGGCGCACCGGTCAGGCCGGCAGATCCGACAGCTGCGTGTCAAACAGCTCACCCGCAGTAACGCTGTCCAGATGCTCCCGCCCCGACAGGAAATATAAATCCAGAATGTGGTCTGAGCAGAGCACCTCTCATTCCACAGGCGGGAATCGTCACCTCCACTGTATGTATATGAGCGACCTGAAGGGATTAAAAATAACTGGAAGACGGGGCAAAGGTATTCCTGTAAGAACAGCTTTTTCCGTCTTCTCTTTCCCGGGTGCTGTAGGGACATCAAAAATTCTTGGTTGTTGGCAGAAATAAATTGCTTGGGGACCCTGATGGAGGTTAGGATTTGGGATATAAGAGCCATCGATCATGTCTGGCCGTGGCACAGTTTTCGTCTGGGGAAATTGCCAGCATCAGTCAGACGGGAGTGAATGAACGCGGAGAGGAGCACGCTGCGTTAGCGCACACAGAATAATATTCCCCGTCCCCGCGGTCCGACCCGCCGAATTCATCTCACTGCCGGCTACTCAGCCAGGATCACACGCTAATGTGATTATTGTCCTGGGCAAGGGGCGCTGCGCAGGGACTTCAAAGGCAGCAGATCAGAGGGGGAAATGAGCAGGGAGGGGGGCTTAGAGGGGAAAGAAAGCTGTTAGCTGTGATGCAGACAGGTGCACTGCACTTTGCAAAGCTTTTTCTTTTGCTTTTAGCAGTTATAACACGCAGAGAGTGAGGACTCTGACAGCACCTGCGAGCTTGTTTTCTGCATGATTTATTAGCACATCAGGTAACATGCTCTGGTAATCAGTTTAAGTGTTTTCATTAAACATATGAATTATGCAACAGGCTTTAATTAAAAGTCATAATCCATAGCAGAACTAAAGGTTAGCTTCCACCGAGCATGAGAATACTAGAGAAGATTTTATGTTGCACACTTTAGAGCAGAGATTTTTCTCTAACAGTACTTTACTCGAGTGTTTATTGTTGTGTTCTTCGACTTCCATTCCCCACACTCAACACAAGAACCTATACTTTTCATTCCTGGATTCCTCAAGGCCCGTCGCTTCTTCAACCTCCGTGTGACGACTTGACGTGAAGGCAGAGAGGAAAAGTCTCGTAAATTATACAATAAGTGACACAGAAGGATATCCTGTGTTTGATAATACCACATATTCAGCGTGTCCTTTAACACAACTTTAGCCCCTGATGGATTACTGTAATTTTTAAAGCTTTGGACGTTCTGGATTGAATCCAACGATGTCAACTATGTAGGCTTAAATGTCGTCATTGGGTTTACAAAGTAAAGGATGTGTAATGAAAACTAATCACAGTGTAGTGTTTGACTCAAGAAGCACCATTTTTCAATTCAAACTGACTTTGGCAGAAATGAATCAAATTTTCATATTTTCACACAGCAAAACCGTGTTTTAGTCTTTTTTTAAGTAACAGCATGAGTGGCCTTAAAGTGGGAGTCCATCGATCCGCAATATTTTTCATTGAGGTGATTTCAAAGACTGGAATTGCTTCCTTATCGTGTAATTCCTTCGCTTCATACTTTGCAACCAGGTTCTGAAATGTTCGATCTACCATTCTCTGTTTCATGAGTCACAGCCGGTGAACCTGCTGCTGTTCAGCCGTCTCTCCATATGATCTATGTGCCGGGAACTGAAAGAGATTTTCCCATGAGCACTGAGAAATGGTCTTTATTACTCTGTAAGAATAAAAAAATGTATTAAATGTTGAAATTAGAAGGCTTCAAAATGAAGCATTTAAATCAATTTTTAATGGACTGATAGACGCTGCAGCTTCGCTGTTATATTTTATTCAGAGAATAAATCCGTTAGTTTTAACTGTTCTGAGTCACAATCATTTATGTCAA
Source organism: Salarias fasciatus (assembly GCF_902148845.1). NCBI lineage: Eukaryota > Metazoa > Chordata > Actinopteri > Blenniiformes > Blenniidae > Salarias > Salarias fasciatus. The sequence continues at coordinate 2,694,334 of NC_043749.1, read as the reverse complement.
TGATTAATCTGGAAAATCAGTGTGAACAAATAAAAAATAGATTTTACAAATTGTGTGTGTGTGTGTGTGTGTGTGTGTGTGTGTGTGTGTGTGTGTGTGTGTGTGTGTGTGTGTGTGTGTGTGTGTGTGTGTGTGTGCTTTCTTATATGGCTCCCTAATAAACAGTGGGTCAAAATGCCTTAAGAGGAAGCATTTTGTATCATTATAGCGTAGAATTATGTTTTAGTTTTTCATATTTACATATTTCTACTTCAAAATCCGTACTTTACTTGCACATCTGTTCAAGTACCTTTGTCACCTGTGCTTTTGAATCCCGCTCTCATGAGTTATCAGCGGAATTTCTATGTTTTCTCGAGACAAACAGCTTTTGAACTGACAGAGGAGCAGCTGATCAGAGGCAGGGGGAAGCCTTTTGTTAAAGTAGATAAAGGAAACTCTTAAAATAGATGAAAACCTCGTCGCTCGTTCGCTTTGCAGTGAGATCACCGCCACATGCCTGCCGCCAGCTGGTGACAGGAGAGCCTCTGTTTACAGCATACTGTATGGGTCACTGCCAGGCGGTTGTAGCGTGCACGTGTGTGTGTGTGTTTGGTGGCCTTTCCTCCCCCGCTGGCGGTGAGAGTTCACGCCAGGTCGTGGAGGTCGTTCTTCATTAGTTCTTCGAGAACACAAAGGTCGCCACCCTCAGCGCATCGGCGCTGCTTCCACTTCATATCTGTCTCCAGGCCGCCTCCTTCCTCCTGCCGTCCCCTCGGTCCCGCCTGTCTTCTGTCAGCCTGTCCTCCTGTGGAGAAAGAGTCGCTCGCCTTTTGACCTCAAGGCATTTTTTTTTCGACTTTTCACAAAATGAAATTCATCTGAAGCCACAAGACATATTTAACCTTTAAAATAAAGATAATACAGCTCAAGCTTTTGTCTGAAGAGAAGTTCTGTTTTATGTGACATTTATGTGAACCTGAACAGTCGGCTCAACATGTATCACCTAGTGAACGGTGACGGTGGCGTTAGGCTGTAATGCATAGTGCAGCTGACACGTTATCGATCCTTTCTTTTATTTGTCACCTCAGACCTAAAGGTGGGAGTCATCCTGAAAGCTTTAGTGAACCACAGCAGAGTTCTGCATCACAAACAGCACAAACAGCTGTACGATGTGTTTTCACTCTGAACAACTGCGAATTACATCCAGTCCAGGTGGAGACTGACAGTTGAAGGATTTACTGTCCCAAAATTCGGATTTGATCCATTTCTTGGCAAACGTTGCTGTCTGTACATCAGTCAGTCAGAATGCCTTCCTTTACATTTGCTCCGTGTGGATTTCATTGATGGCAGGTTTGTTTTGCTTCCTGCCACCAGTTGGTGCCACATGGGGGGGCGGTGGCATTACCGTGTGGGAAAGTTGTTTATCTTTCACCGGCGATCACAGTTGGATTGTTGGTTTCTTTTTAAACTGGTTAGTGCTCACCTTTAACTCACCTTCTGCTTTTGTTGGCATTTCCACCCTGGACAGCTGCGGTGTTGATGTATGGCGTACACACCATCCATAACGCTACTTGCTGAACTCAGTCCTGGGGGGATTTTTACCTGCTCAGAGCTCAATCACAGCAAATATCACAAACAGGATTTCCTGTATTGCTCAGATCAATTGCGATCTTCTGCAGGGAACCGGTGCTTCTGCTCTCGCCGCTTTTCTTCGGTCTGGTTAAAGCTCTTTCGTGTTTTCATCAAACAGCACCGGTTTGTTTGAAAGTAGACCGAGACATGCTTTTCAAACACACTCCGTCTGCGTGCTCGGCGCACGCCGGCTTCCAGACGTCCACTTATTGACCAGAGTGGTGCAGCGATCACAGCGGGGTTCCTCTTAATCTTCCCAAACCTGACGAGAGGGAAGACGCCCCACGCTGCAGAGCCGCGCTCATGTAACATTCATTTTGCTTTTGAAAAGGAAAGAATGGAATGCAAATACACGTCTGTCACAACATTCAGACACTGATTATCTGCTTGACATGCCACCTGTTGGTGCCATATTGTGAACATTTAGCCATAAAGTTGATAAAGGTGATGCAAGATGATGGAGAAGTGTCAAAACTGGAATGATCTGATCAGATGATGTGGCTTTTTGGTGCTGTGTTTTGTATTTCTCTCCAATAGTAGGTGCATTCAGTAGTATTTGTCAGTGTTTTTTTGGTGGTGGAGGGGTTGAGTGACGTCCCAGCTCCACACCCAGCCTCCATCCATCAGAGCAACCTCACTGAAATATTAATGCCATGATAATTGAACTGTCATGCTTTCGGAATGGCAGTGAACATCAAGCCAAATCTCAATTAGACAAGCATATTATCTTATATTGCTTCCACTTCCTAATCTCATTAAGTGGCTTGTTTCTTCTTGGTTTTTTTCTTCTTCTCCTCCTCATGACTGTTGTTTTAATAATAGATGAACTGTGCAGAAAAGCCTCATAGAAGGTCACAAATTTGTCACTTCCAGCAGAAAACAATGTGGGGTGAAATGAAAAAAAAAAAACCCCAAAATTCCTGCAGATAAAACTTTATTCCATTCATGAGTGGCTTAGCTCATTGAGACTTCGACACTCTGGGAGATTTGCAAACCAAATGAGGAGCTGATGGGCGGAATGGAAACACAAAGAGAGAAATACTGTGAACTCATTACACACATCAGAAGCAACGCGAGTCAATTGCCGCTTAGTGTTAATCAGCTCGGCCCTTGTTTTAATTGTTCTTGAACGATCAAATGGGGGAATCAGAGTGGAGGCTTTATCGGGAGCGTGAGAGGGGAGCGCCGAGCCGCCGTCTTCACGTCGCAGGTCTTTAGCGCGGAGAATATTTTAATCCGGCCTGACAAGACGGGGATCTGCTTAATCCTATTACAGGCTTGCACATTAAACTACAGTAAGGCCCACACTTCTCCGGCTGTTGTCTTTGTGGGAGAAAAGAAGCAGATGGAGCCAGAGCGGCTCTGTGGTACTGTAGTGAACTGTGAATGGCCGAGCCGGGACCCCGCCCCGTTACTAAACAACACATCCACCAGCGCGGGGAATGCCGGAGGAAGTGCGTTCTTCCTCGAGGTGCTTATGCGTCCGATCCTCTTTTCTGTGTACCGTGTTTGTTTGGGAGTTTAAAAGTTCAGGTGTTAAAGCTGGACCAGATGGCTGAACTATAGGAGTCAGACGAGCGGAGCTTGGCAGCTCCGCGGCGGAGGTGTGCCAGATTGTTTCTTTAGGTGAAAGTCAGAAAGTTGCCCAGGGAATCAGAAGCTACCGTAGCGTGAAGAGAAGCTGTAAGGCTGCCACCGAGGGCCTTTCTCCATAAGTAAATTAGAAATCACAGGAGAGCGTGTCTCTGGCAGGAAGAGTCTGATCATGGAAAGATGAGCGCCGCCAGTTAATATGGAAAAGTAGTGAAGCGTGAAGTGCCACATGTTAGCAGGGCTGCTGCTTGTTGCTCAGTTTACAGAGAGTTAAGACACAGACACGAGTGGAAACAACTCCTTTTATCTGCAGACATTCTAAACGTGGCACTCAAGCCCCGTTTACATGACATTTCAATTGAAAACATGTGATTTTTAAGTTTTCATTGCTCAGTTCCACCTGTTTTCTTCATGTTACTGTGCTGTGTTCGGGATGTAGCGGTTAGCGTTGCTGCTTTTTACGCCCTTTGAATTGATTTATTTCCCCTTTAATGTAAAAATTCTCTGCAATTCATCCGTTGTGGGAAAGTAAAGGTTTATCTTATGTCTTCTTCTTTTGTGGCGTTCATGAAAATAATCTGTCTTACGGACTGCACTAACTGTTAGCATTATTTTAGCATGTCTTGAAAGAAAGCGACAGATTAAATATTGATGATGAACCTAAAACTTAAAGTGATTTGCAGAGTTTTAAACATGGAGGCTCATGTTTGTTTAGCTGACGTGACATCGGGTAGTTTGAGGAAGATGCTCCATAATTCCAAATGTTAGCATAGAGTGACACAGTAAGGCTGAAAGCGAGACAAAGATGCTGAGGCAGGTGTCAAATTACAAGCACTCTCTACTACATGTTTGCAAATCACTGCTGAAAAGGATTCTAATTAGAAACTGACCAATTGTCACAAAGTTTACTTTTTATGAGGCAAGGAAAATAAACCCAGAGGGCTATTTTAGGACAAAAGATTTTATATCAAGTTATCATGGTCTGCAGATTTGTCCTGGTAACAGATAGTTATATTTCTGTTACTGACGGTCTGTCAAAAAGTAATTAAAAAGCAGCTTTTTTGAGTCTGAATGTTTTTTCTAAAAACAACTTTTAAAAAAATCCAATAGAAAAACTTGAATATTTAAGATATTTCTCTCTCATGAGGTCAGCTCCCCAATAAACAACGGAAAAATACAGTTGAATTGTTTTCAAGATCTTGTCCTGTAATGATCTGGAACATTTCAGCTCAGCTTGTCACAATAACCGCAAACTTGTGTTCATTCAAAAAAATCTACTGGGGATTTGTTTTTTTTTTTTGTTTTTTTTTTATTGTGCCAGCTGCATTAATGATGATTAAAGAAATTAGGTTAGAACGTCTCTGCATGAAATTGGTCCACGTTGGCTGATTTAGTGCTGTTGATGAAGGGGCGGGGGACGCTTGTCACAAAGTGCTCCACATCTGTCACTTTCCAGAGAGCTTGAAGGCACTGAAACAGATTCCACTCTCCTCATATAGCTGGATTTCTCTCACTGTGCCCCCCCCCTGCCTCCACGGCCACCACTCCACTGCAGAGCCGTCGCCCCTCTGAGCTCCGGCGAAGCAAAGTTTCACTCTAACCTTCCCACAGCGAGCAGATTTCCACCTCCTGCGAGTTTCATCAATCTCAAGCTGCTGTGATGGTTCCTGAAAGGGGCGGGGATTAAGTACAGCCCCGCGGTCTGTAAATCAGCCCAGCTTAAAGAGGGGGGGCCCCTCTCTCTCCCTCTCTCCCTCCTGTGTGTCGTATAGACCGAGGAGGCACCTCATCCTGTGAGTTCAATGTAGACATCGCCACTCACAGCGGTTAAGCTCCGCCGGACCTCCCCTCAGCCAGATGGCTGCATGGCTTCTCTATAAATGTTTAACGAGGGGGGGGGGGGGGCAAATTAAATCAGAAGCCAAATGATCAAGCACAGTTTGAGCAAAGTGTAATCCATCTAAGGTTGTGTTGGCTTTTGTAAAGGATTTCGGCAAAGCACGAAAAGACAATGAGAACACATTCCCTGGTGGGGACTGGAAGCCTCCCACCCTCCCCTCCTAACCAGGCCAATCGCACCAACAAAGCACAAGCCAATTAAGGCAAAGCCCATACCTTTTCAATTTAATCTGTGTTTAGAAACATAAATCTCTCTGTCTGGGAACGGGCGAAACAGAGAGACGCCCGAGGCATTCCTCCAGATGACTTATAACTTTGACAGAGATAAAGTCAATAGACTTGAATTGTGATGGAGCGTTGTGGACGGTGTATATTTCATCCTGGGCGCTTGCCGCTCCGGACCCACGCCGGCGATGCCGCAGCCGGGCGGGGCAGAGGTCAGGAGCCGGCGGAGCGAGGGCCGGTATTGAGTCTCAGACGGAGTTAATGACGTTACTGCGCGGCGCGGTCGGAAGGTTCAGAGTGCACGCTCATCTGAAAACAAGGCCTGCGTGGAGTGAATGAAATCGACTGCTTTGTTCTGCGGTCAATTATTCAATTACATCTCCTGAACAGCAGCTTGACCCCGGCGTTGCCCATTGAATTGGTCGGAGGCAGCAGGAGGGCGAGGAAGAAGGGAGCAGGAGTCAGATCCAGCATACGCTGGAGAGCACGCTCCTCTAAAGATGTCTGACAGGTGGTGGAGGGCCAAGAAGTTACTGTATTGCTCAGATCTCCTTCTTATTTTTTGAATTATTTAACCCAGTGGGAAAAAAAGCAGAGAAGCTGTTGAATAATCTTTCAAGCATTCATTCATTTTCCCACCATGAGATCTATTCTTAACCACAGCCACCTGTTTATATGTAGCGTTTAAATCACTCTCCTCCTTACATTCATGAGAAGAAGGCTGAAGTTGACAAACACTCCAGAAATTAAACCCATATGTTCCTGTTTTTGGCTATAATCTGAGGCCCTGTGTGTTTTACTCACCACAGTGTTTTGTTCCCAGTAGACGACAGCAGGGAGACGGAGCTGCTGTCTTATCTTCACTGAACGCCCGACCCTTCCCACTCTTGATTAGTTCATTCTGACTTCCTCCACAGATTCGACACAGCAGAGGTAGAAACACTGTGTTCAATCCGTTCATTCACACAGATGTGAAAACACAACAGCCACAAGTCAAACTGAAAACATGGAGAAGATCCTTCCCAGGACGCCAACCTCCTCCTGACCGGAGTCTAAAACCTTTAAAACCAACACAACTGTTTCTGTGATTTTCCACCAAATAACAATTGTCTGGAGCCAAAAAGGTATATTAATTATCCGGGGAATTGAGAAAATTGCTGGAGAAACAGAAACTTAAGTTGCATTACTTGTCATCGGTGCAAATTAGATTTATTTTGTTACACTTTTAGCTTTTGTAGCCATTTTTAGAGATTTATTCATGAATTCTCCAGCTTTAGCCACGTCATGCAGATTGGCTATTTTAACCTTTTTGGCTGTTTAGAATTACAGTATGTTTTGTCATGGTCGGAGCAGTTTTAGATGTAGTTTTTTGTGTCTTTTTTTAACCAAGTTTAATCATTTTACTTTTACTTTTCCTGAACTGGGTGCTGCAGTTTGAAATACATTGCCTTGATCAAATACCACGCACTGCTGTGGTTTTGCACGTCTATTTTGTGCCATAACGCCTTTTGTTGGTGTTGTTATTGGAGTTAAATTTGATGTTGCCTGTTACTCAGATGACTGCAATCTGCAATACTGAGGATCGTGACCCTATGCATAATATTTTAGAGAAAACTTTACTGTTCTGACTGCGGGAACAGTCCTTTACAGCTTTCTTCTCTTGATTAATTACCACTGTGCCTGTTAAATAACTGAAGAATGAAAAGTGCGCTCCATTAACTATTGAATGCACCATTCAAATTTCATGTGCAACAGTAAATTTCCTTGAAAAGTTGTTTGGTGTAAAGCTCCTAATGTGATTCCCCGAATGGGAGCGCCTGTAATACAGTCTCGTAATCGCCGGGCTCGTGCTCGTGGTGCTCCTCTCACATTAAATCATCTCTATTCTCCACGAACACCATCGAGACTCCCAGCAGGCCAACAAAACCGACTCCACGATCCTCTAACGCTCCCGTGTTTGGCTCTTATTACTTTATTTTGTTATTACGTCGAGCTAATTACTCCGACGTGACCTTTTAAGCCGGGTCACGGCCAACACGAAGAAGACTAATGAACTGACACCCCAGAGGCTTCCACGCATTAGAATTCCCATACATCGCTCTCTTCCTCCTTCCTCCTCCTCCTCCTCCTCCTCCTCCTCCTCCTCCTCCTCCTCCTCCTGCCGCCGCCGTGGTTCTGCTCTCTGGACCCATCATGCGCTCATTACAGGTCCAGACTCCGGTCTGTTGGCTGGAAAATGTTCTGTGCAGACTGTCAGCGTGTGAGCGCAGACAGCTTACTCCGTCTGACTGTTAAATACTTGCTCCTTCTCTTGTGGCTCACACCCCTCGGGCCGTAATATTTCTTTATTTCGCCGGTAATCTCTTGGAGTCATTGTTATCAGAAACATGCAGACGCAGATCAGAACAGGCACGGCGATTTAATCGGCCTCACTTTGATGGTAATTTTTGATGTTGATTTCAGTCTTGGCTCCGATAAATGCCTCGTTTCCTTGGGTAATGTTGAACATCTGCCACGCATTAATAAATCTACAGGCATTAGTTTATTTATTCATACCCATTGTCGCAGGAACGGGAGAGATTCTCCTGCACACGCTACAAAGGGAGCGGTCCCAGAGGAGAGCCACAGCAGACTTTGTGCTGAATGCAGTGCGCCTGGTTCAGCCTGACTGAGCGGAGGCTTCCTGGGCACTGGGGGAGGTGGGGGGGGGGGGGGGGGTGGTTTCGCCGGTGTTTGGGGTTCGTCTGTCCGTGTGCCAGCGCGTGGGTGGATTCATGGGGCCTTCTCCGTCTGTGCCGCCTTCGCAGGTACTGGCATCTTCAGAGCAGCCGAGAGATGAACTGAGGACGAGGAGGAGAGACTCGGTTTTTTTTCGTTCCCCCCGCCAGCGTCCGAGACCGTACAGAGAAACCATGAGGCCGCAGAGGAGCCCGGGACCGGCCGCCCTGCTGGTCTGCTGCTTCTGTGCCTTTCACGCTTCTGCAGCCTTCGACATCCCGCTGCAAGGTGAGCCCTGATTCTCTGCACGATTCCACAAAGGATTAAAAGCACATCCTATCAATGGGAGTGATTCATTTCCGTCGGTGTATTATCTTGATAAACAGCTCTGCTCTGTTCACCTCCATTATGTTTGAATCTCCGCGCTTTGATCCCCCCATCACAGAGATATTATATGAGACACGAGCTTTAAAAAGTCTGCACACTGAGAGATCTCCCCGAGGGCTTAGTCTCTAATGTTTGAAGTCAACTACCGGTGTAAAGTCATTAAAGTCTTGCTCAGTGGGTTTAAGTACAACTTGAATAATTTGTCCAGAGTCGTCTGAAGAGAGTTAAAACACACCGAATTTTCTGCAATACAAGTTGAGCATTGTTTTTCAAATTTTTGGGCAAATCCTGCAACTAAAATGCCTCGATTCACAGCTCTCACTATTCACACTTAAGTTTTAAGTTTTTCCCTCCTTTGTGTTTTTGTTTCAGAAAAGTTTCACGTTTACATGCAAACGTTTTCAAAAAGACTTTGCATGGATATGCCAGAAACGCAATAAAAGATGTACCCAGTGTGCCAGTCGGCTTCTTGGTTCTTTGTAATGAAACCACACACACATGCACTCAGAGACCAACACACTAAACATGACAATCAAACACACACATGGACAGACGACCAAGTTGGATTCAACTGTAAAGCTATCAATTCCAGGAGAATACGGACCCCGAGTCGAGACCCTCTGGATTAAAACATTGCTGCTTGTGCAGATACACAGCAGTGATTCAGAACGGTCCCGTTGTCCACATTTCCACGGAGATGAACTCAGGAGAAAAAAAATGAAACTTTCTGAAACAGCACCCAAGTTGGAACTTTCCAAAAATGCTCCGTTTACATGGAGACGAGATTAGAGGGTTTTCAAAAAGTTGTGTTTTCAGTGGCTCCAAGCAAAGAAAACCCAATGAAGGATTCAGATTTTCATGGAAACCTTTGTGGTTTAAATGCGCTCAAATACATGATAAGTCGTCTCTGAAAGGTAGAAAAAGGCTAATACTGGGTTAGCATCTGGTCCTGGTGTCTTGAAGTTGCCAAAAACTGTGCAAATGCATGTAAAGGGACATATGTATTAATAATCTGTTTTCTGACGACATTGTTAGATCAATTTAGAATCTTTTTTTTATATTATCTAAAAATAAAATAACTATTTTAAGCAATTCCTCCCATAATCTGTAGACTATAAAAAGCCATTTGTTTATCAAAGTGCAGACGTCCTGCATTGTCGGTCGGTTCACAGTTCAACACAAATCACAATAACACAAATAACAAAACAAAGAAGAAAAACTACTTCAGCAGAATCATTGATGAAAGGTTGAGAGTGTAAACGGCTTGTTTATTGTCTCAGAGAATTTGTCCTTGAATCGCTTTTATCGCAGGAGCTGAATAATTTAGAGGGAAATAAAGCACACCACGGAGAAGTGTTACACTCGTCAAGCATTTTGTGCTTTTGAATATATTTACAGCCATTATCTCGTTTAAATCATGTTTTTCTTTTTTTTCCTCTCTCTCTCCATGTATCCCAGTTTCCTTGGAAACGCATATCAAACCTCTCCCTCTAAATTATTCAGAAACATCTCTTAAGGCCTTGATAAAGAACTGTTCAAACAGGTTTTTCACATAAAAGCCAAACGCATATTTTGGCTCGCTGTCAGAATATTGTTTTTTTTTTTTTGTTTTTTTTGTTTTGCATTACCCATGTGAATTGAAAAGAGTTCAAATGTAGAGAATAGAGACAAAAAGGAATTATTCCCAAACTGCTGACTGCTGTTTTTTTGTGTGTGTGTTTGTTGTTTATTTTCCCCCTGCTGCCTCGGATTCTATAGTTTTAGGTCACATAAACAGTAAGTTCGCTCTGCCATCTTGTAGTTGGTATTAGTGACTTTTTTTTTTTTTCCTTGCTTCCTCTCATTTCCCGGCACGGCGGCTGAGCTCAGCGGCGGCTTCGGCTCGCAGCCATATGCGTTGGATCGCTAACGCCTGTGTCATCAGTCTTGACTCCGTGTTTCTCGCGGTTTAGCTTTTCATTGATCACCTCATCGCGCCGTCAGCAGGGAGCTTTTCCATCCTCACTTTATGTCTGGACTCATTAAAGCCATCTGGAGCTGAAAATGCTAGAAATACACCAAATTAACAACATGACCCATTCATTTTTAAATGACCACCTTTCATTTTCTGCTGTCGAGATCTAGAACGTGAACCTTTTTAGAGAGTCAGTCTTGGCGGTCAGCAGTCCTGCAGATTCAATACATGTCCCACTTCAGCCAAACCTGACTGTAAAGCCTCGGTAGTGGTTTGTCGTAAAGGTTACTGAGGGGATTCGTGATGTTTTGGTACAGAGACATTGAAAACATGTATGACTGTGGACCTGCAGGACTTCCTGAGTAGCCACAGACAATAATACTTCATCATTATATTCATTTTCATGGCTCCCAACCTGGATGGCTCTAATTTGTTTTTTCTGCCTCCACAAAGTTCTGCAACCTGCAGCAAATTCCCATCAGTTATAGTGATAAACTCTACCTCCACCAAGAGATTTGACCACTTCTGGTAACGTATATGACCAGACCAGACCTACAACAAGTCATGAGATACAAATGTTCTCCCTGGTTTCCCAAGCTGTGTTTCGTCTGGTGGGTATAAACCTCTTAATTGGGTATTCAAGCTGCAGGTTGTGGGTGATCGCCTGACTCACAACCAGCAGGGTAGAGGCAGCGAGCGGTATCAGTGAGACAGACGTTCAATGACAGATTACAGTTGAGTTTTCAAGGCCGAGTGCAGGTCTGTCCAGGTCTGAAGGTGTTTGTGAAACCTGTGAAAGGCTTTCTGAGAAAACTGAATGAAGGGATGTGTGACCCTGAACTTCATCCAGCTGAAAAAATTCCAAATCTGAGCAAGTTTTTTCAACTCGTTTTGAGTGAAAATGTCTAATTTTACTTGATTTAAGATAAATTTACTTAAATTTTATATTTGATCTAGATAAAAAGGCTTGATTTAAGAGAAATTCTCTGAAATCAAGAAAATTTTTTGCTTGTTCTATTGGCAGATTTTTTTTACTCATTTCAAGTAAAAATTTCTTAATTTAAGAAAAAAAATCTGCCAATAGAACAAGCAAAAAATTTTCTTGATTTCAGTGAATTTTCTCTTAAATCAAGCCTTTTTATCTTGATCAAATATAAAATTTGAGTAAATTTATCTTAAATCAAGTAAAATTAGACATTTTCACTCAAAACGAGTTGAAAAAACTTGCTCAGATTTGGACTTTTTGCAGTGAGAAAGGTTCTCTCTGAATGAGTCTTGGCTGAAGATACACTGACAGTCATTACCCACTGTAGGCTGTAAAGCTGTTTTAGCTGATAGGTGTTAGAGATTAGAATCGCATAGTTTTTGATGTAGTCATTCCAAAGTGTGACGCGGCCCGTTCACAGGCCAGAAGGGTTGGGAACCAGGCCTCGGCGTCGTGCTCCCGCATTCAGACGATCGCTGCGCCCGTCATGTTCACTCTTGTTTGTTCGTTTCCCAGTCGAGCAGCTGCCCACCATCACAGCTCAGTCGCCCAGCTCGCTCATCGCCTTCCCGTTTGATGAGAGCTTCCCCCTGACGTGTGAAGCCAAGGGGAACCCCGAGCCAGAGTGAGTGCCACCAACAGATCTGGACGCTCCGTTCTTCTGGAGCTTTTGGAACTGGAGCAACGCGGCGCTCTTAGCCAGACGCCACATTTCCATACTGACTTTCTTTGTGCAGATTCAGATGGACAAAGAATGGCCAGGAATTCGACCCCTTCCTCGACCCCCGCCTGATGAAAGAAGAGAATTCTGGGACCTTTGTGATACCCAATAATGGGAACCTTACTGAGTACCAGGGAACCTATCGCTGCTATGCCTCAAACAAACTGGGGACCGCCATATCGAAGGAGATTGAGTTCATTGTGCCCAGTGAGTAACCTGCATTTGTGTGTGTGTGTGTGTGTGTGTGTGTGTGTGTGTGTGCAGGGTGCTCTGTTACAGTGCTCTCAGAGTGATTCAGTGCCGGCAGACCCTCTGTAATGACTGCACCTCTCTATTGTGAGCCTTTCATTGCTGTGGATGTGGCAGAGAGTCACTGAGGCTCCCTCCCCTACAGTCCCTCATCCAGAGCTCCCCACTGGAAGGTGGACTGAATGTGATCTGGCCTCTCCATCATTTCCTCTTTCTTTTAAATTATTTTGTTCCCAAGTCCAGTTGATAAATTCTCTTAAGAAAAAAAAAAAAAAAAATCTATCCAGGCTCTGCAGCAGTGACGGAGCACAAATGTAGTCGTGATGTCTGTTTTTTCTTCCTGCAGGTCAAGTAGTAGGAAAAAAAAGCCCAAGACCTGAATCTGCTGAATAGTGGAGCTCAGAAAACTCGTGCTGCACATAGAAGGATGTCACTGCCATCTTCTGGGGAGAAGTAGAACTGCAACACTCTGTTTTTATTTCACTTCATTTTTTCCTAGATGTCCCAAAATTCCCAAAAGAGACTCTTGACCCTGTGGTGGTGGAGGAGGGCCAGCCGTTCGTCTTAAAATGTGATCCACCCACCGGTATCCCACCTCTGCAGATCTACTGGATGACGATCAGTAAGTCTCTCACTGCGAATGTCAGCTGTGTGTTGCTCTGTGAAACTTTGTGTGTGCGCTGTGCTGCAACCTCAAGTATTTTTGCTGTGCAGCAACAAAAACAAAAAAACAAGAAAGTTACTGGAATGTATTTTATCATGCAAAATGGGACTTTTTCATGTTGTCAGCAGTGAATGTTTTTCCTCTTACACTTACAAACCCCCAGCCGTCATTCACATCACAGCCAGGTTATTAAAAATGCACTCACTTTTAAAGTTAAAGACCATAAATATATTTATTTTTTCACATGTATTTCGTATGTAAGGTAAAATCTGACCTGCTAGAAGTGTTTCAGGGCTAAATCAGAGTAATACTGACAAAGGTTTACTGCAACAAACTCTGTGTGTGTATAACAGAAGTGATGGGTCTTTACTTTGTATACATGTTAAAAGGTTAAACTCAGCTCAGTTAAGATGTTTGAAAGATGAAAGATGATTAAAAAAAAAAGGATATTCATACAAATGTACATATTTATCAAAACTTTTGTGTAGTTTTTGCCTTTTTGAGAGTCATCACATCTATTTCATCAGTAATCCCTGAAAAAAAAAAAGATTTCTTATGGATAAAAACAGCTATTCTTCAATAGGATAAAACTTTTTCAATAAACTCTTACTATTATTTGATAGCTGCTGTTTCTTCACTGCTTAGCATGAAAAAACCAGGAGCTTGACACATTTGGTTTGTATTTGTGTGACATCTTCTTCATCGCCTTCAGATCTGCAGCACATCGAGCAGGACGAGAGAGTTTCCACCGGACTGAACGGAGACCTCTACTTCTCCCACGCCGTGGACAAAGACAGCAGGAGGGACTACTGCTGCTTCGCCGCCTTCCCCAGAATACGAACCATCGTTCAGAAGACCGCCATGTCTGTCGTCGTCAAGACGAGTAGGTCGCCGTCGTCTTTCTGATGCAATCACATCAAATCCAACACACTCCGGGATCAAAAGCCATCCCGGCGTCACGCTCCCTTTGTTCATCTGCATCCTGTTTGCTTTTATGTTGCACTTGCCTGATATCTCCCATCATGCACGCACATTGTCCTCATTGTCATCTTTTTCTTTGATATTTTGGTTTTCCCTCCCGTTGGTGTCTTCCACCTGCATTTCAGAAACGAGTGACAGTCCTGGAAGTGGTGAGTTTCCAGTTTCCGGTGCGCACGGAGCTGAGCTGGAGTCGAGAATATGGATGAAGGCCACTGATTTTCTGTCCCCCTTTCACAGCTAACGCCATCCCAGAGAGAAGGCCCTCGCTTCTGACGCCCTCTGGTGTGCGATCCGAGGTACTGCTGGTCAAAGAGGAGGACTTGAAGCTGGAGTGTATTGCTGAGGGACTGTGAGTTATTCAAATTTAAAACCTCTACAAGCTGATTTTTGGAAGAGTATTGAAGTCTTGAAGACTTCATTTCAAAAATAAGAGCTACAGCTGCGTCTAAGAGTTCACCGCTGACCTTCCCTCCCAGTCCGACGCCACAGGTGGAGTGGGTCAAGATGGGGCATCAGCTTCCCGCTAAAGCCAAGCTGGAGAATCACGGCAAGCTGCTGATCGTGCCGAGAGTGGAGCAGGACGACGGCGGGAAGTACATGTGCAAGGCGAAGAACCGGCTGGGAGAAGCCGTCCATTACTTCACCGTGACCGTGGAGGGTGAGTGAGACCGACGCACGTTTGATAACATGCAGCTCACCTCCACTCACAAGGTTCTCATGATGTGTTTTCATCCATTCCAATGTGGAGAATGCATTAAAATCCTTCAAGGAAACAGTAAAAGCATCTTATCGAACAGCTAATTCTGAAGCATCAGTATGAAGGAAGCATCTTGTTTAGTCATTTGTGTGTAATGACTAGTGATCACAGAAATTCCCAATAAAGTGATAATGACTTTAATAATCAGAAGAACCTGCCAGTTCAGAAGGATTTTGACGGTGCTGAACACTGCACCTCCATCCAGCCTGAACATCTTATTGGGTTGTTTTAAAATGAACCTACTGTCATTCACACTAGTTTAACTTTTCCAAGCCTGGATTCGAACCGGGAACTTACTTGTTTGTGAGGTGAAAAGCAGCATCAGCCTGAAGTTTGCAGGCTGCAGTGAATTGAATCGTCTTTTTTGTCCTCGGCGAGCCTTTCAGCAGAACGACACTTAAACAGTTTATAAACTTCCAAAGCTCCATACAGAGAATGGCTGTGATCACAGCTGTCAGGTGGAGGAGGAAGTGCTTTGTCGGGGAGCAGATGCATAATGCGGCATAAAATGGAAACAGCCAGGTAAAGCCCGGGTTCTCCAGCGCCGTTCTTCAGTAAAGAGCTCCACTTATCCCGCACTGCTGACTTGAGAGTAATACACTTCAGCCGCGCGTGAGGTTTGTTGTGTCAGTCAGAAGAAAAGAGCATAATTATGCATCAGTACGGTCGCAGAGAATTTCCAAATCTTGTGACGCGCGCTCCTCATGTGCCGCCGTGCGCATTTGTTGGTCTCCCATCAATCGCTCAGCATCGCGCCATCTGCGGAGGTGTCGGAGAGAATCACTTCCAGGTAATGCATGATGGAAAATTACACATAATGGGCGTTTCGTTGGCGCGGCGGTTGTGATGAGAGCGCAGACAGTCGCCGAGTCCTGAATGTGTGTGTTAACGTGGCGACTGTGTGTTCCCAGAGCCTCCGGAGTGGAAGCTGGAACCGGAGAGTCAGCTCAGCATGATCGGCTCGAACGTGCACATCAAGTGCTCCGCCGGCGGGATCCCTGAGCCCGTCACCACGTGGAGGGTGAACGGCGTGCCTCTGCAGGGTCAGTCCGTCAGCTCTGCTGACAGCCACCGGGCACGAGCGCACCGCTTGACACAGACAGCCAGTTCCATGTTT
Source organism: Salarias fasciatus (assembly GCF_902148845.1). Taxonomy (NCBI): domain Eukaryota; kingdom Metazoa; phylum Chordata; class Actinopteri; order Blenniiformes; family Blenniidae; genus Salarias; species Salarias fasciatus. The sequence continues at coordinate 2,678,473 of NC_043749.1, read as the reverse complement.
GTTCATCTCAAAACAAATAGGCCGCCAAGAAAAAAAAGAAAGAAAGAAAGAAAAAAAACCCCAGCTCTTCCAGTGTTGTGATAATCTTCAGACATTTCCTCCAGAGAAGAAGTTACCGAGGCAGGAAGCCAAACCAAATCACACTCTCAGGATCAGGATTTAATGTAAGTAATAGCTGAAGAGCCCAACTATGGAGATGGATTCTACTTCCAGTGGGAAATATAGATTTTAGTGTGGAAAATCATTCGATTGCAGTGTTTTAATTTCGTACACCTCTCAAAGAGGTCCAATTTAATATTATTTGCATTTTTATGCTGTGGAACGACGTCAGCGTCGCTTCTCTTATTCAAAATGACATTTTAAAAATCTGCTGAATGCATCTCATTCATCGGTCTCCTTTGAGAAGCTGTAATTTGACACCAGCCTCTTCAGCAGTTATGCATGGAGCAGATTATTATTTAGAGAAAGAAAGTGTTGGAAACTCCTCAGTGTTTGGTTTTCCAGGTAGCAGGGAGAGCAGTGGGAGGGGACGGCTCTGAAAAGGCCAGCAGACAGGTTTCCCTGACAGTGGTCCTGTGGGGAGGCCTCCCCCTTGTGACCAATTAAATCCCATCAAAGTGTTTCTTTGATGTAAAATTATGAAGAAAAAACTTATTTTTAGCAGCAGCACTCTCCAGCGTGTGCTGGGAGTACCGCCCGCCGTGTGGAAATGAAAAGTTAGACGAAGCCTTTCACGGCTCTGAAGGGAGCCGAGAGAAATGTGACGGATGAAGCGGCGTCACCTGAACGGGTGTCGGCCGGGGATGAAGAGTTTGATGAATGAAGAAAATCAGGAAGAGCTGGAGGCTAGAGGTTGTCACTGCCGTGTCAAGTGTTACGCCCGATCCTCCAGTTGAGCTATCGGCGCTGAAATTGTGCTGTCAGTAATGTCGCCGTCGAGTTTTGGCAAGATAGAGGAGCGCCCGGAATGAAAAGCTCCATTTACTTTGATGGTTTTATTTTAAGCTGTCCGTCACCAGTTTGACAGCCTTGTGTCAACTTCGGATATTTAGCAGACACACGATTCAGAAAGGAGAAAGCAGTTTGCTTTCTGAAAGGGGAAATATTATCATTCACTGTCACATTGTCACATAAATACTAACTGGTTGTAATTTTCAGCATCCTTATTGACTGTAGGCCTTTGCAGCCTTAACTGAATCCTCAATTTGTACAATTTGGTGACAAACATAAGACCCGTGGGCCAAAATCAGCCCGCCAGAGGCTGCAATCTGGGCACTGATAGAACTCTAAAAATTTCAAAGTAAACTAATTTCTTAAGAGTAGCAGATACAACACAACACTGAGACCATGAAAGCTGACAAACTAGCATTAGCGTTTGTAAAAACATGAATAAAGCAGCACAAAAAAGATAATTTTCTGGGGACATTTCAATGTATTGACACCAGACGGTATCATTAAAATTGGCTTTATGTTGAGATCATTCTGTTTACCAACCAAAACCTTTAAAAACTGTGTTGAAGTGTGTTGGTCCCAATGCAAGAAAAATGGATGAATTTCCCATAATAATCAAAATATAGACATTCTCATCACATATACTCAAAAAACACAGCAAAGAAAAACTATAAAATTCAAATGTGAAGGTTATTATTGCTTCACCAGTCCAGCCCACTCCAGACGCTGTGGCCCCTGAACTGAAATGTGTTCGACCCTCTGATCTCGAGCTTTCTGCCACGTCAGGATGACAGAACTGAAGATGTCAGCTGCTCCCATCTCCCTCTCCTCTTCTAATGATTGTGATTTCTCCCATGTCTGCGTCCTGGTCTGGTGCAGAGTCTCCGGCAGCGAACCGGAAGGCTTTCCGCGACACCGTGGTTCTCCATAACGCCAAGGCCTCCGACAGCGCCGTGTACCAGTGCGAAGCCTCCAACAGACACGGGACGCTCCTGTCAAACGCCAACATCATGATTATGAGTGAGTGCGACAGCTTTCATTACCCCGAGCCGCGGCTCTCATCACTCCCACCGTCAAGTACACGGAAACACAATCTCTGCGGCGCGTTGGTCTCGCGGTGCTCGAGTCGGGGGGGTGTCAGACTTTTGTGGTGAGTCACTGGGAGGCTGCTGAGTGATGCGCGGCGCTGCAGAGCCGGGCGCCGACTCCGGCATATGCCCATAAAGCAGCCGGGAGCCCGGGGAAGGAGCGCTGTCTACAAGCTGTACTCCTTCATTCAGGCTCGCGGTTTCTCCCCGTGGAGCAACAAGCCCAGTTCCCTGCCATTTATATGCTAACAGTCCCCCCCCCCCCCCCCCCCCCACCCACCCACCCACCCCTCAATTCCAGTGCCATAAGACAAACATGTGCTGCTTTACAAGTGCTGATAAAGAAAAAAAAAAAAAAGCAGAAGACAGAATGGTGCTTTACATCAGTCGGCGCAAACTGAGTTTGTTGTGGGTGACACTGGAGTTAATAAAGCAGGACAGTGTGTGAATGCAGAGTCCCGGTGGTTGCCTTTGTAAACAATTAGAAGAGACAGACCATTTTGGCGGGAGGCTTTGGCTACAGCCGATAACGCGCACACGCTCGGCTAACTCATTATTCCATTGTTTTCCGCTTTGATTCCATTTACATGTTCGCACTTTTCTGACAAGCTGACAGCTGAATCACTTTCTGTACACAAAGGAGCCCACAATTAACGCGCAGGTAAGGCAGCAGCGCTGTCACCTCCTTTAACTCGCGGCTATCTGCCTGCTCCCACTCCTGCTTTATCAGGTCGAAAACTGCAGACCTAATCTCTCTCTCTCTCTCTCTCTCTCTCTCTCTGTCTGTCTCTGTTGTTTTTGACCGGCTGCCACGAGCGCACTCCCACTTTCCTCCAGGGTCCGTGCTCTTCTGCCGACCTCTGATTGATGATTAGATCCTTCCGCTTGTCTTCACAGATCTGCGCCCCATGATTTTGACCCCGGGTGAGGAGAGCTACTCTGCTGTGGAGGGGAAGGCAGTGACGATGCACTGCGAGGTCTTCAGCTCGCCTCCTTCCACCGTCACTTGGTGAGCGAGCGCCGGCCCCCTTAGCTCCGACACGCCAGCAGAGAGCAGTAGATCTCAACCGGTGGATGTACTCGCTCCCTTTCTCCTCCTTTCATCCCCCACCGGCTGGCTCTTTAAAAAGAAAAGTTGTGGTGTCAGTCTAATCTGATTGTGTATTCAGCGTGCACCTGTTTTCTTCTCAGCTGCCACATTATCCATTAAGACTGCTACTAATGTCTAATTACATTTATAATCACAGTATTTGAGGCTTTAAAGCTAAAACATGTCAAATCTCATTTTGTTGGAAAGAGGACAAATGTCAAGGTAACTGTGGCTTTTTTTTTTTTCTTTTTCTGGTACTGCAATATTTTGTGTCACACTCTTTAATAGCTTTCATATCGGGGTGGAGATACGTTGTCAAATACATCTTTGGTGGTTAGCAGAGACACAGCCATCCATCATCTTCTAATCTGGCTTTTATTGAGCTTTGGGTGCGAGGAGCCGGAGCTGATCACTGTGAGCGATGGCAGGATACACGCTGGACACGCCACCAGTCCATCACACCACGAACACACAGACACACAGTGGCACCTGCTCACTCCTCCAGCGAGGCCACGCTCACAAGATGTTTCTTGCGTTTTCATTTCAGAAAAGGTTCACGTTTACATGCAGCTCATCTCACATTACAGTACAGTGACACACAGAACACACCCTCCCTCCTAACCTGGGTAACGGTTGCATCTGACTGGCCACATATTGGCTTTTTATTCCAACACTGATGGAGCATTATGTCCCTCGCTGAGTCATTATTTTCATCGTCGTGCTCCATAAATCCAAAATGTCTGGAAGGACTTCACAATTAACACGCATTGATTACATTTTGATGGCTACAAATCAGAGTTCAAGGTCGCCCTTTCTTCCACATTCATTAGCAGACCACTAGGTGTTTATTGCTTTCCGGGGTTTATTGCACATTAATGCCATTAAACGCCGTGTGAGACCTGGATCAAAGGCTGAAGACCCCAATTTCAGACTTCAGACTCAAAGACCATCAAGAATTAACCCAATAAACATCGACATAGACCTCGGTTATGTCACAATAGTATGGTTGGACAGTTATGTTGTTAGTGATCCTGTAATAAAGTGTCTGTGGAATTGATCATCGCTTTTGATTTTTAATTTTGATGCGATAGGTTTCTTCATGTCGCTGTGTCTATATGTACTGGTCTGGTTTTAAAACATGTGCAGGAACACAAAAAGCTGCTTCCATTCAGCAAGTGAATAAACAGTACCAGAAGAAAACTTTCAACAGATTTATGGCTAAAACATTTGAATATGTTTAAATTTCCAAACTCTCCTCTTCACCAGCTACATTAAAGAGGAGTTACTGAAATCCTAATTGGGCGTTTTGAATTCTAAATATTTTCCAGGAGCAGGGAAGACTCCTCTGAATCTGTGGACGGACACAGATTTACCGTTCATGACAACGGGTCCCTGGAGATCGAACAACTCGAGAAAGGCGACACCGGTCAGTACACGTGCCTGGCTAAAAACACGGAGGGACTGTCCGCCATCAACGCCTTTCTGTATGTAAAAGGTAAACAGCTCCACTCTGTAAAAAAGAAAAAAAGAAAAAGTTTGTTTGCGGTTGCTCACAGTCCTTGAAATGTAACTACTGCGCTCCTCCCTGCTGAAGATCCCACTAGAATAAGCGCCCCCCCGGAGGACCAGCAGATCTTAATAGGTACCACGGCCCGGCTCTCATGCCTGGCGGAGTACGACAAGTCCTTCAGCAATGACTTTGAGCTCCTGTGGGAAAAAGATGATATGGAGATAGGCCTCAACTACACCGAGAATTCAAGGTACGGTTCCGATTTCTGGCTATTTTCTGTAGGAGCAGAGCAGGACTAATCCCAGCTGGAGACACGTCTTTGCCTCTTTTTTTTTTTTTTGTCATTGTGCCTCCGTGGTTCTGTCGACAGATACCTGGTGGAGGAGGGTGTTCTTCACATCATCAACGTGAGCCACGCAGACCAGGGCGTGTACACGTGCGTGGCCAGAACTCCGGTGGACCAGGACGTGGCGTCGGCTCTCCTCATGGTCTTAGGTGAGGGAAACAGCAATTCCTGTGCTGCAGCCGCTCCATCATTTGTCGTTTTTCCGGATATTGTTGACGTCTTACTGGTTCCACGTCCTCTGGCTCTCCAGATCATTTTCCTCCCTTGGTGTGTGTGTGTTTGTGTGCTCATGTGTGTCGCTGTGGGGACTGATGTGTGTGTGATTTTTTGTTTTTGTTTTCCTGCTCACAACCGTGCCGTTTTGATGGTTTTCAGACGTTCCCGACGCGCCGGAGAACCTGCTTCTGTCTGAACACAAGGGCAAAAGTGTGAAGCTGAAATGGATCCCCGGGGACGAGCACAACAGCTCAACCACAGGTAGGGGAAGCATCCATGTGTGCAGGTGTCGGCGCAGACGCTCCGCCGTGAATGGGCGGCGTCGTGCAGCGAATGCCATTAATATGACATCCGCCTCGCCCCCGCATGTAAATAGATTTGTTTGATACCATCAAGCACGCCGTGAATCCATTATTGATTTATCTGAGTGTGAATTCTGATTAGCCTCCCTGAGGAACGTGCCAGCGTCTCCAGCGCGGTTTCAGGAGTTTCTCCGTGCGCAGTCGGCGGTTAGATAAACATTTTGCGGGCAGGAGCCCCTTTGGCAGTGATTGTCTTCACGCCTGTCGACAGAGTTCATCATCCAGTTCGAGGAGAGTCAGTGGGAGCCGGGAAACTGGAAGGAGCTGCTGCGGGTCCCCGGGAACCACAACTCGGCCACGCTCAAACTCCACGGACACGTCGACTACAGATTCCGAGTTTCCGGCGTGAACGGCATCGGGACGGGCCCGCCCAGCGAGCCCACCGAGAGATACAAGACCTCACCCAGAGGTAGGGGCTCCTCCTGCTCCGCCTTTGTTTGCTTCAGGCCACTTGAGCTCCCGACGAGGCTGCTGTGTGAACTTTAAAACACTCAGACCTGCTGCATAATTGATTCCTCTCTGGTTGAAAATCTGCTTTCGTGTGCTTCTGCTTTTTTTTTTGTTTCACTGGAGATTTCTACCACTAACAATGCCGACAAAATCTATATTCCCTCTTCTCCACAGCCCCCGACAAGAACCCTGAAAATATCAAAATCGAAGGTCATTTGCCACATGAAATGGATATCAACTGGGAGGTAAGAAATAAGAGTTTGGTCTTTTATTATCCTCTTTCAGCACTTTCTGCGATCCAGCCTACCTTTCCAGAGTGAATAATTCACTTCTGCTACGGGTGTTTTTTTTTTTTCCAGTCAAAGAATTTCTCGGAGAGAAAAGAAGCTGAAGTTTTATCAACGTTTCATAGACAATTACTAATAGGAATTTAAGAAACCAGAATAGCCCACTTCTGATATTTCAGTCTGCAGGACAAATCTTCAGAAAAGCCATTTTCTGGCATCACCGTGAATGAGTATTCACTGAAAGCCGCTTCTCTTTTTCTTTGATTAGCAAAAGAAAAGAGGCCTATGAAAGGGGAAATTTTCTTTGAACACTCCTAGCAATATATTCGCCTTTTATTGTAGGAAGATGAATCTCTCCTCCACTTATTATCTGGTCGCCCTGTCATGGTAGCGTCACTCCTGAATCCTGGATTCATGAGCTTTCTCACTGTTAATGATTTGCTTTTGTGTATAATGGTATCTCCTTCCATTTCTCACAGGCTGACTTCTGTGAGGACACAAATCTTTTCATCCCCGATGTCTTAACAAGCCTCATATCAAAGAAAAGCCCCGCTGCTAGACCAGTTCAATTCTTCCATTGTTTCATGAGATAGCGGGTTAAAACCCCGGCACGGTTCACTGGGCGAGCTCGTCTTTTTAATCCCTCAGAGGCGGTGGCATTGAGCGGTGGAACACAAGAAGCGCCTCACGCAACTGTGGGAGTCTCTCTGAAAGCGTTCGCGTCATCGTTCTCACGTTGCGTCCCGACCTGGATCTCTTTCAGCCGCTGCTCCCCATCGAGCACAACGGCCCCGGGCTGGAGTACAAGGTGAGCTTCCGACGGCAGGACCTGGAGGACGACTGGACGGAGCACACGGTGAAGAGGCACTCCTTCGTGGTGAAGAACACGCCCACCTTCGTGCCCTATGAGATCAAGATTCAAGCCAGGAACCATCAGGGCTGGGGCCCCGAGCCCAAGATAGTGACCGGATACTCAGGAGAGGACTGTGAGTGGTGACTTGTCGGGTTTTAAAAGTATGAGTACTAACCTTTAGCTGCTTGTCAATATCGAGTTCTTATTAAGTCTCTTTCATACACAGATGATACATGAAGGAACATAATCTACAGTCAATGAATTTGGAGTTTTGTTAATCTCTGAATAGCATCAGCACAATGGTTTAAGTTGTGGTTTCTTTGAGTTTCTTTGAGTTTTACTCTTGGTACCCCGTCTACCTCAACCTAAAATCTAAAATCAGGATTGAATCGTGGACTGTGCCCCTGAACATCATCCATTCAGATCTCCAGCTCAGAAATATTATGCAGGCTTTTGCTCCATTCAGGGACCCATAGCAACATTAGAGACTCAAACCTTCCACTCACCAAGGTATTCTAAGTTGATTCTGTTGTTTTCAGCTCTTATTTACATGGACCTGCGCAGGCATTTATTCAGATGTTATGTTTTATACATGATTTTCTCACTTGACTGTGGCAAATGTCTGCAAGGTGATTGTATTTGCTCTGTTTAGCTTTCTTCTGGATTTGCCCCCAGGAGGTCACATCAGGTCATAACACTTCCTCGCTCCGGTGTCCTCGTGAAAGTGTAGTTTTTCTTGGGTTTTGTTCCAGTGAATAGCTGATGACTAGTCAGTTCAGTAGAATGTAATCCTCTCCCATTAGCCTGAGACGTCCCCACAGAGATTCATATGATGACTTTCCTCTGTAATGTTTAACGTTTTGCAGTGTGCTGTTGATTTTTAGGTGTTTTTCTCTCCGCAGTTCCCTCTGCTGCGCCCGATGATGTGAAGGTGGAGGTGATGAACAGCTCCGTGGTCAAGGTTAGCTGGACACGAGTGCACAAGGACAAGTTGCACGGACATCTGGGAGGCTACAGGGTAATACCTCAGAAACAGACCTCTGCTTTTCGACACAGTTTAAAAGGAATGGCCCCGACCTTGCTCCAAACATTTGCGTCTCTCACCTCGCTTTGTCTCCTCGTTCTCGGCGGACTCTAAGAAAAACCCACTCAACAGCTTGTTTGGCGTTCTCTCACACACATACCCATATGTATGAGGTGCCGAGTCGTAGCGGCTTCTGAAGGCCGCCCCGGCGTGTGTCTCTTCTCCGCCGCAGGTGAACTGGTGGCGTCTGCGTAGCCTGGTGGACTCCAAGAAGAGTCACGGGGAAAGACAAATGCTGAGCTTCCCGGGGGACCGCAGCCACGCCACGGTACCGGGACTGACGCCCTTCTCCGAGTACAGCCTCATCGTCATGACCTTCAACGGACGGGGCAACGGCCCGGGAAGCCATCCTGCCAGCTTCAAAACCCCAGAGGGAGGTAGGGTTGTGGAAGAAGCAGCGTGGAGTGTATCGATTCAGAGAATATCTAATAATAGCCGAGGAAACTGGGTTGCACAATTCGACTTCTTACTGTGGTTTACCTTCGTTGCCCCCACAGTCCCGGAGAAAAATCCTGTTTTCAGGGTCACAGATGTACAGAGGCACACGGTCTCGCTGGCCTGGGCCCCTCCCCTGGAGCCTAATGGGATTCTGACCGGATACCTACTGCAGTATCAGCTCAGTACGTATCCTCGTATCCTTACACTTCATCAAGCCACGTTTAATGGCGATGCCCTGCATTGCCTCAAGGAGATAATGTTGTTTTGTCCTTGTGTTTAATAGTGTTTACATCCCTCTTTTTTTTTTGTTTATCTTGCACCCTCAGAAGAAATCTAGTCTATACAAAAAAAACAACGCAGGCGGTATATTTCACTTTAGAAGCAGTGCCCTGAATAGCTGGGCTGTTTGAAAATGCACAGCCTCTCCCTCCATGTTTTATTCCACCCTGATGCCGACGAGGATGTGCACTATTTCAAGAGTGTCCTGGGAAAGAAAGAATGAAACAAAAGAAGAGGGGTGTATCTTTAGCCCTGCTGGTGATTGTCTCTCCCATGATCCTCTGCACGGGGAAAAAAAAAGAAGGAGAAAAAGCATCAGTGCCGCTCTAATAAGGCCGGGGTCACAGTGTGTGTAAAGGAGGGATGTCAGGGTGATGTCTGTTGCCTCGTACGTCAGCATGGAGGCTCAGACAGTGCTGACCAAGTGCGCCGTGTCACAGCCGGTTAAGGTTGGGTTTCTACTGACCCCATCCTGTCCCCCGGCGGGACGGACCTCAGCTCCGACGGTTTCCCCGGGAGACGTCGTCTCCGAACACGCTGTGCACATATGTCGTTGTCCTTAAACTAAAAGTCATAACGGAGCTAATGACTAAGTCCAAACAGCGTCTTAGTACCGCATTTCTCGGGTAATTGACTTTGATTTGGCACTCGCACGAGAGGACCGAGTGTCACGCGGTGTATTTCAGCAGAGGACGTTTTCATTGTGCCACGGCAATAAAGCTGATGGATTCTTTGAAGTGTGACTTTTTTTTTTTTTCGTGCTCCTTCTTTTTGAAATCCCCTTGATGGAAGTCATGTGTGAAGTGTTGAGGATAATGCAGCCAGCTGTCAGCGTATCATCAGCGACACAAGTGGAATCTCAAGCTACGGTGCAGCTGTTTGAGGGCTGCGCCGAGCTTCACCGCCACATTAAACAGCTTCCCGTCTCGCAGGGTTTTTTTTTTTTTTGCAGGAAAGGTCTGCTTTAACGTGTTTAACCCACTGAACATGCAGGATTACCACTGGCTTTAAATCGTTCCTGTAACCTGCTTTAATATGACTCCATTTCCAGATAAATGGCTTCATTAGTTCAGACGTACAGAAAACGACACTTCAAAAGGTAATAATTTGTTAAAAGAGCCCTACTTTAACACTTCTCTTTAAAAACATTACGGATCACGATTCATGTAAATTATGACAATTTATTCCATTCACATCAGTCCGAGGCTGGCAGTTTGAACTCCATCAACCATCAAACACCTGGTGAGATCTTTAGAACAAAATGAGGCTTCGTTTACACGAAGTTTCATATTGAAACATAGTTTTGTTTTTTTTTTTTTCTTTTTGTTTTTTATTCCATTTTCAGTTCAGGAAAGTATTTTTTGAAAACAGAGTAAGTGGCTCTGACACCCAAAACACAATAGAAATTTTCCGTTTTCACTTGAAAAACATGGTGTAAATGGGGCCTCGACACAGCTAGTCTACTTTTAAAACAAGCTTCATTTTCCTCTTCACGCCTCTAGAAGATCTGTCAACACTGAAATCGCTTACCTTGTTATTTGCACCTGAAAATTACCCCCTCAGATCAACTCAGTGTGATGTTACAGCGCCTTATTCTCTCTGTTATCAACCAATGAATGAAGCAAAAAGGGGAGTAAAGCTGCCATTCATACCAATGTGTTCCAGCAGGAAAAGACAATCACAGTTCACAGCAGGTTGAGGTTACAGAACTCACTTTATAGTAGTTTGCGGTGTAAACTTAGACAGACTTTCAGCAATTTGCAGCCGCTGCATTTTATTCTTCGCTAAATTCTCGTCTCAACACATATCCACAGTCGACGCGGTTATCTCTCCCGCTGCGCCGCACTTTGTAGTGATAATAATCACGGTCAAGTGTGCACAAGACAAGTTTGTGTCAGTATTTCTAACTAAATGCATCCTAAAGTTGCCCTCGCTGTGGAGTGGGTGGCGCAGTCACGCCGCCTCAGAGAGCTGTTAACCCTCTGAAAAGCCCCGGGCGCGGCGCGGCGCGGCGCGGCGTGCCAGCACAGACCAAACAGCTCGTCAGGCTGCCTCTCCGGGAGCATGGCGAGTCAAACACAAGTGCGTCACAAAAGTGAGGATGAGAGCTCTCTGCCATTTTGAATATATGCTTTCCTTGCGTATTCAGAGCAGTTTACTGTGGTTAACCCTGACATGCTCTTCATATTTCATGCCTGCACAATATGGTGCAGCTCATCCTTAGTAAATGTTTTACAGAGCAAGGAGAGTGTATTTTATTGATTTTACTGCAAAAACATCTATTTCCAGGGATGCTCTGAAAAACAGGAGTGCTAACTTTCAGCTACTTGCCGATATCGAGTTCAGATACAAGTACTTCTTCAATGGCATTACAAAAAAGTTTCATTTTCATCTCATGCATTAAAATTCCAGATAACACTTAACTGACACTGAAATGTTCACCGTATCGCTTTCTACAACTTGGCATTTCAACATGTCTGATATAAAAGAAAAATACCTGAAATCACCAGTGGTGTGTTGAACACATTCTCCATGACTGGCCATTGGTGAGCCATGAGCTGAGAGTCTCTTTCTGGTTAATACATCACCGTAGAATATATTACATGCTGTTTTAACACGCCTGTACATCCAATTCCAGTTCAACATTTAAAATGTCCAACAGGTTGCAGACTCAGACCCGGTACCCCATACTGGTGCTGGCATCAGTGCATCCCTAGCTCGAACACAATAACATGTTCAAGACGTGAAACTTGACAGCCGATCGTCAAATTTGATTCACTATAGCCAGTTTTTTCAAGATTTGCACAAAAGTATTTTTTGAAAGTGTTTATTATGTAAAGTTGTCCAAAATCAGGGCGAAAGAATTCAGTTTATGCCATTTTATTGCTGTTGAGTGTCAAAATAGATCAATGCCTTGGAGTTTATTGTCTCAGCAAAGACAAATATAACACATGAGGCACACTTTTTCTATTTTTGAAACCATTCGAGGGAAGTTTGTGCTGCCCTGAATTGAAATACCGACACGAGTACGAGTTGAAAACGACCTTGGCTTCTGCTTCCTCGCTCCCGCTCCCTGTTGGGTCACACTCAGACTCCAGCTCCGGAGCGTCTCGGTGCCGTCTCACGCTGCGTGAGGCCAGTTAAATCTGGCCCGCCAGGCTGTGGGATATTTGGAAATATTGCTTCCTGTAGTCGGTGGAAGCGCCAGGATCTGCAGCCCTCTGAGCCAGTTCATTCTCTAAGATCATGCACACCAGCTGTCACTCTCCAACGTGTTCAGAGGAGCGAGGAAGTACGAAGGCTTGTGGCCTCTTCTCTGCACCAGCAGAATTTACCAAAAACTGAAGGGTTTGAAACAAAACAAAATTCATGAAAAATAAAAAAAAATAAATAAAGAAACTGATGTGTGATATCAGCGGGAGGCGACCGGGCCAAAAAGCGAAGCAGACCAATCCTTTCTTGTCATTGTTTCTGCCGCCTCCTACCAGAGAGACGTAGGACCTCTTTCACAGCAAAGGTCACCTCGCCACCTGCTGCGTTTGTTTTTGTTACGGAGAACATAAATGCCACCTCGCTACCCACTGGACTACTTTACGTAGTGAGAAATGAGATCCCGTCATTGTGCCGACAGATTGCAGACACCGGGAACGCAAATAAATTCCACCTGTAAATGAGCGGGACATAATCTGCTCCCTTGTTAAATGCAAATAATATTTTAAACAGGCGCCCATTAAGCCGGCAAACAGAAGAAGACAGAAAAAGAAGCTGTGACAAGTTGTTGATCTTGTTTGTTATGTTGTCTTTATTTTCTGTGTAAAGCCCAAAAAAAGCGGGGGAAAGCCAAATTGACAAGTGACATTTGCTTTCTTTGGCATCGCTGAAATGTCTGGTGATTGTCAGCTGGAAATATTTGGAAAGGCCAGTGACTGGAGAGTTTGTTCTCCCCCGAAATAAGACAGAAAGATCTCCGCATGTTGATTCAGTCACACGCTCAAACTTTATGAAAACGCTCAACTCTGTCGTAATATAAATGGTTGGAAAAAGAAGAGAGAAAGTCTCAAATAACACAGTCAGTAAGTAATGACTATCAATACTGACAGCTTAATTAACAACAAGAGGGATTAATCTCTCAATAAGAAAACACAACACATGAAATGTATCTGATATTAGTGACTGAATCTCCTCCAGCAGAGTTCTGTTTTACTTTATAGTTCCAAATGAAAGGGAGCAATTATTGCCTCAAATAGGGAGGAGGATTGAAATGAAAGCATTTAATGATGAGGTCTGGATTGTTCAGACAGTTTAAGTGCAGTTCGCATTGTGCAGAAAATCATGTATACAGTGGCATCGTTCCAGTGCCGAGTTTGAGCTCAACTCGTGGAAACTATTGGTGCAATCCACAGAATGTGTTTGATGTATAGTTTCTATGTAATTTGCCTTAAAGGTTAATTAAGGAGTTCGCAGGTTTTATGCGAAACAGCGCCCCCTGCAGGCCTTGGGTGTAATGCAGCTTAGTAAAAAACTCGTGCCTGAGGCTCGCGTGCACTGAAGAGAGGAACTCCTTCCTGGCTCTTTTAGCAGCGCTCGAGTAAAATGTAAGTTTCTTTTACCAGGTGGAGTCTGTGCTGGAGCTGTGGCAGTGCTAGAAGCCGGTCTTTTCTTACTTTCTGGAAGATCCTGCTCAGTTGTTGCTCGCTAAGCATCTGGCGGAGTAATGGCGGACAAAATGAAACTTAACTCAGTCAGGCCAGCCGGAGCTTGCATTACGTCATTCCTCTCAAATTCTCCCCAAAAAAATTCTGGTGCCGGACCGGCACTGCAACTTTCAAGTGACAATTTAGTGCTGTTAGCGGTACTTACAATGAATATGTCAGGGAACATTGTACACATAATTACAAATGTGGAACATATTTATGGTGGAAGATAAGTATTTTTAAAGTTGAAAAACTCCTTAATGCACCTTTAAAGTCCCATTTACAGCATTTTTTTTCCTAAAAAAGACTGAATTATATAGTATTTATTTGTAGAATTTCTGGGTTTTTTGGGCTAGTATTTCAGTCTGTAACAGCCAATTTTGACAAGTATTGAGATGAGGTTGAAGAGAAATTTGAATTTGAGAGTCGTCTGCATAAAGTTGAGCAGCACTGTTCCCTGAATCAGGGTGTTTCTGAAATGAGTTTTAACTGTGGCTGGAACTTTAATACATTCATTTGGGTAAGATAATTAGAGGAAAATGTGTGTTTTTTTTTTACAATCCAACATTGAACTTTTCTCATGCACCTGGTAAAGTTCCTTTCAGTTCTCAGAATCCATTGGGAGTTTGCAGCTCGGCGACCATGTTTTATTTCAGCGTTGTTACGGCTGTCCGTCACTGTTTGTTTACTCAAATAAAAAAAAAAAAAATTGCCAACGGGTGCTATATTACCAATGCACCAAACACACATATTTTTGACAGCCCTACACTGTAAAGAATTTCACTGTAAAAAAAACAACAGTAAAATACTAGCAGCAGGGACGCCAGTAATTTACTGGGTTTTTTTTACAATGCACCTACTGTAATTTATTTTCACAGTATAGTACTGTATTTTGAATTACAGTATATTACCGTCAGATAACAGTGAGTGGTGTGGTAATTTTACAGCACATGTACTGTTATTTATTTTAGCAGTATGCTACTGTATTTTGGATTACAGTAGATGACAGTAGGATAACTGTTATGGTCATTTTACAGTATACAACCAGTTTTTTCACAAAGCATAATAAATCTGCTATTTTTCATTTAATTTTTACAAATCCCCACAAGCTAAAGAAGTAGCTTATAACATCATACAGAGCTTTTGAAATTCTGGACTGAACAGCAACTCAACCTGGAAACATGTCCATCCATACCGCATGTTTATCACCACAGCAGGTAACATCCACAAGTCCTTCTATTAACACCGAAGACATGACTTTTCTTTTACTTTACTTAAATTGTGTACCTTCTTGCGCTTGTGCTTCTACCAGCCGATGACAAACGCGTCCAATCAACTGAAGAAAAGTATCAGGTTAAGCTAGCGGAGGAGACGAAGGAGAGCACAGAGCGAACAATGCAACGACCTCTCACTCTGATGCTGTTTTCAAGAAACAAGAACTGACAGAGTACAGAGCGCTCACACTAATGCTGCTTTCCAGAATAATCCTAAGTGAACTGATTTAATGTTGATAAGATGCTATTGCCAATCGTTCCTGAACTCTGAACTTGAATAAAAATCAGATCAGACCTTTAAGTAGCAAGTTTGAGAACCCCAGGTATAAAACACAAGAGAATATATATTCCATAACATTGCTGTACTTTAATACAAACCCTCAGCAGACTTTGTAACACGAATAACATTTAGAACATTTGTACTTCAAAAAGAAAAGGTATTCCATTACCTATTTGGAAGACATTATACATAATAAAATCCTCAATGAAGGATTTTACTAATGAGCATAAATTCAGACAATGCATTAAAATAACATCAAGAACTGTGAAACAGAACAGTCCAGCTGGTGAACAAGTCTTTTGTACATGTAGATGTGAACAATAACAAGTGGAGAAAGGGAAGAGAAGGAGAAAGACAGAGTGAACAGTGAGAGGACTTGACTGCAGCATTTGGCTGGCGTCCTCAATGACCGATGACTAGTGCCTATAAAACAAACAAAAATTTAGCAACACAACATCACTGGTAAAATATAAAAATGTGAAAGAGACTAGTGGAGGGAGGGAAGTAAGTATAAGTATGAGGGGACAGAAAAGGGCCAGAGCAATAAAATCTTCAAGGGAGAGAGAAAATAAAAAGTGTGAAGAAGAGAAAACAGCAAGAGACAAAGGAGAGAGAGTGGTTAATCTGTCGTTATAGTTTAGGGAGGGAGGTTACCTCTTACTTGGGCTAAGTTAAAGAGCTTGCTTTGCCAATTTTAGCAGCCTGACCAGGTGAAACAGACCTAATGAAATACGATAGGCTATTATTTATAATGTCAACTGTTCAATAATCATGCAGACAAACAATCCTGGACACTGACAGTAGTTTGAGATTAAAAATAAGTTTACCTCTTTGGTTGAAGTCCACATGGAGAGCTTGGAATGATGAAGAAGTCCTGCTGTCCAAAGTCAAGTTCAGGAATATCCTGTCACATGTTGTCACTCAAAAATAATGTGAAAAGTCTGATTAATAATGAAGTTTGGCATCAAAACAGAAACATAAGTCCACAATTATCCGTAAGATGCTGATGGATAGTGACAAGACTTTGTGAAGGAATATGGTGCCGATCTCCACCGCTTGACAGAAAATACTGTTTTATACTGTCAAATTACAGTTATCTACTGTTATTGTTAACTGACTGATTTTACCGTTAATTTACATGCTGTGGATGGATATTTAACAGTACTTTACATTTATAATAAAAAACAGTAAGTTACTGTTGTAAATTCCCCGTAAATTTACAGAAATTTGTTACAGTGTAGCAAACATATCTATTTATTGATTCATTCAACTTCCAGTTGAGATTTAATTGAAAAGATATACCTTTCCGTACCAAATATTGAGATGAAACTGAAAGCTTTAAATTGGATTTATTTTTTAGCTCTCCTTTTAATCTTCAAATCGTTGCATCAGAGATAATAAATCAGTCACAACGTGTACTTTCTGTACATTTTCATCTCAGCTCTTAGGAGAACAAAAAGAGGCAGTAAAGGTACAAATTAGAGCTGTGGCTTGTTCACATCCTCTCAGGTGTAATTACACAGGAGCAGGCGGTACAGTAGCATGTGAGAAAGCTTTTCATAGCATAGCTGTAGATGTGAAAGGCTATAGTTTGTGTGATGGTGCCAATCGGAAATAAAGACGCTGCACGATCTGAATTTTGATGGCTTCTACAAAGCAATTATCTGGTGCAGCCGTGTGACTCTTGTCATCTTCAATGGAGTCGAGCAGCGTTTGCAGGGCCTGCTGGATCTCCGCTCCCTGGTGGAGGACAGCGACACGTCAGCCTGGACTCCGGCTGAGGACCGGGACCAGGCCGCCGGAGGGAAGGCTTCTATGTCGTGTGTAGTTTTGATGGAGTGCCCACGTGCCCCGACATGAGGGTTTAATCACTCCGCCCCGAGACGCTCTCAGGACCTTCTGGTACAACTTGCCTTCGGGGACAAATTCAGGGAGCACTTCCCCGTGAATGACGGGAGGGAAATCGATGAGCGTGGTCTGGGTTGCCCTCCTGACTTCCGTTGGAGAGCGTGCACTTCAGGGACCAATGCTTAATCTGAGAGGCCGCGGCCTCAGGATCCACCCCTCCTCCGCCGGGGCAGGAAGCCTGGGTTCAGTGTTGGGCAGACAATGCTGCAATATTCGATCAATGTGGGACTTCCTGTTTGTCGATCTGACATGATTGATAGTTTCTCTTTGTTTTTGTCATATTTTTTTTAAACGCCTAGTCAATGACACGGAGGAGGTGGGCCCCCTGCAGACGGTGGACGTCAGCAACGCCGACACCACCAAGTGGGTCCTGCGAGAGCTGGAGCCCCTGAGCAAATACAAGCTGTACCTGCGCTCCTGCACGGCGGTGGGCTGCGGGCCCGTCGCCAGCGAGGAGGTCACCACAACCCTCCAAACGAGTGAGTACCAGCAGCAGATCCCCATCTCGACCTCCGAGCCGCACAAAAAAAAAAGTCTTTTCAGAACCGCATTGAGCTGGCAAAATACAACGTATGCCCCAACAAGCTTTTCATATCTCCATGTAAGTAATTTTTGTGGATAAACAATTTCATACGGCCGCAGTGGAGGTTTTCATTTGTCACTGTCATGAAAGAGCAAGCTCTTATTGATTGGACGGAGCGCGCAGGCTGTGAAACAATCAGCCAAGAAAGAAAATTGCTTTGAGCAGGAGGGGAAAGTGAAGCTTTTCAGACTGCATTGTGTAATCATGAAAAAGAGCGGGCTGGGTAAGTCATCATAATGAGCCGGCTCCCAGCATGTAATCTCTTCTTTTCCATTACATATCATTTGCACGCCGCGCCGTATCTCGGCCGGCTTCAAACTCAACTCAGGTATCAGTGACTTGGCCGTGCGAGTTACTGACGTCTGGATCAATATGGAGTCATCGATACTTCCAATTGGACTCGTTTCAGGATCGATTCTCGGAGTAAAACATTGCTCATCATACTCTTTGTACTAATTTTAGGTCAACATGTGTTTATTTCACCACAGTAAATAGTTGTCAGGCTTCATTCAGCAGTTTGGTTTGAGAAAATAGCTTGATCAGACAGGAGGTCCAGCGTTAGTTGTGCTTTCAGCAACTGGGAACTTGGAAGTTCCCAATGAAATATTGAGAAGTTTCCAAAAAATGCAAGAAGCAACTTCGACATTTGGTTTATTTAGGAAAACTACTGGGTTCAGAATTTATTCCATCAATTGGCGTCTTTTGTCCTGAAAAACCGTCCGGTCCTTTCTAAAGTTTCCCATCATTTGTCACTCTGGATACTCAGCATGTGGGAAAATGCTGACAAACGTCCGTGAGAGTGAGCGTGGAATCCTGCGGTAATGTGTATGGTTTTCCTGCCTGTGTGTTTGTGGGAATAAGCCGATGATAACAGACCCGAGAGGAGCTTTTTAAACTCGCATGCTCTTGGATATATGGAACATGTGTCAAACCTGCTTTAATGTTAAAGCTGGAACATACCGCAGGTGCTGAATATGCAGGAGATTACCGAGTGTTTACTGCAGGCAGCCTCACAACCACAGACACAAACTTAATTGACTCTTAGAGGTTGTTTATTTACATCCTGGAGAAACCGGTAGAAGATGATTACAGGGAGAATGACTCACTTCTTATGTGTTGAATTGGAAAGTGGAAATGCGAACTTGAAAGCTATTTGTAGTAACTCTGCTATCACCATGTCGGTGCTGCTACTCTTAACGGTCCTCGCCTCGCTCTCCGGTGTTACCTCTGATCATATGTTGTGTGTTTATAAATGTGCTACTGCTTCGCCATGCAATGTTTGTCTCCTTTCTCTTTTTTTCTTCTTTCTCCTCCTCCTTCTTTTCTGGTTTTTTTTTTTTTTTTTTGTCCCTGCAGCTTCGTCTTTGGGTTCTACTGTTGTCCTCAGTATGTAGAATCTGTTTCTGCAGTGTGTGTGTGTGTGTGTGTGTGTGTGTGTGTGGGTGTGTGTGTGTGTGTGTGTGTGTGTGTGTCTGCATGTCGTAGCGACACACTCGCGTTATTTTCAGTAGCCTCTTTTTTTACAGTCCACTGATTACTGAACGCTAAATAAATTGGCGCATTTATTCTAAATCACTGAGCAGTGTCTAAAACATATCACCTGATTAAAAGTACAACTTTAAAGCTCGGGTTGGCGATCTTGGAAAACTAGCGTTAGCATGTAGCATCTCTCCAGGGCTCCGCCTGGCTAGCTCCGCCCAGCTCCCACCCCATTGGAGGAGCTCCCGTTGGGAGCGGAGACGCGGAGACGTTCACGGCGCGCGCGGCGCTTCCGCGTCCAGTGCGTTCCTGGCGTAACCTGTCCTCAGCGCTTCGTTTCTTCGTTTTTCTTTATTTGCACTACGCCAAGTTATGGCGCACTCAACGGTGAGTAAACCCCCAAACATTCATCTCCGCCATTCTGCAGCGACGCTCCGTCCTTCTGCACGCGCACTGAACCAGGGTCAGTGCACGCGCACATGTACGCGCAGGGGGCAGGTCGAACGGCGAAGGGATTTGATTGGTTTAAAAAAGGTGTCCCCTCAAGACTATTGGTTGCTGTTTTTTCCCGTTTTACTCCTGCTGTAGATAGCGGATATTTTCCAAACTACTTTAAAAACACGCTATGAATTGCTTCCCATCGGGTCATAAAGATCATTTTAACCAGTATTTAAAAAAATGTATCTCGTTCAAATCGCCAACCCTAGCTTTAAGACAACGTCTTCAAGAAAAAAAGGTGATTTTATTTATTTATAAAAGAAAACTTTGTGTTCCATCCACATTGACTTCAAGCCCTGACATTGAGCCTCTGCTGCTGCTTTTACAGAAACTACACATATCTTTATCATTCATGTTGTTTTGAGAGTTTCAAATGGTTCAAATCTCTCAAGAAACCAACAACAAATGTCCTCTAAAGGTGTGCACATTTTCACCCATCAATGCTTCAGTTGAAATGTCATGAATGCCAGACTCCTGCACTCACGTCCTCCTACTTCTAATTAACTGTTACATGAGGTTGTATCACCGCCGGCACCTTTTCCAGAGCTGACACGCCGGCCGCCGAGTTCAGCGATTGTCCATCATGTCACGCTCTTCTCTCAGACCCCGTGCCGGTAATCAGCTCGCTGGACAGCGTGAAGCCACTTACACACTCCAAGTTCCAAGTGGGGGTGTTGAAGTGTTCAATTTGAGACACAGCAGGGGGCTTAACGTACAGGAAAGACAGGATTTCTCTCAAAGGACTCGGAGAGGAAGAAAACCTTGTCACGACATAGAAACACACCAGATTTACCGATTAGAACCATTAACAGGAATAAGTTTAAACTGTACATACATGGAGACAGGCAGGAACTTCAAGGAAAATAGTTTTTTTTTCTTTTTTAAATCTATATAGTACAGACTGAAAACTGACACAACTTTAACTGATCACATCTAATTGTAAAGATACTATTTCTTCTCATAAAAATACATTTTCTGTACTTCTGTACCAAAAATCAGTAGCATTGAAAAATTCAGCGCTTCTCAAATAAGTAAATGAATAAATGCAGTAAAGAGAGATATAAAAATATGCCCAAAATGAATGTGAGTGCTGTTTCATTCCTTTAAAGAAGTCAAGAAATTTCATTAAAAATTCACTACACACACATCTGTGTGAAACATAAGGCACGTGGGCCAAAACCAGTCCGCAAGAAGCTCCAATCCGGTCTGACAAACAATTTAAGGAAGTGTTTTCAACATTTTCCATCACATACATCAACAGCTCTGGCACTGTTCACCCGTCTGGCCCACCAGAGGTGGATTTGGGTCGTATGTGGCTCCTGAACAGCCCTGACTGCAGCTGAAGGTGAAATTTGACAGAAAAACCGTGTTAAATAAATGAAGCAGCATCGTAGCACTGGCACACCCTGAATTTGAGGATGATAATTAAATAGTCGCGTTAAGTGTTCTCCCAGAGGAATCGATCAATTTTTTCCTCCCCTAATCTAATCTTGACATTTACATCAAGTCAAAACCATAAACGACGGATCACCGCTGTATCATACTTGTTTGTAGATTATTGAATAAGAGTATATATGATAATTGATAATGAGTGGACTGTAAAAGGAGGGTTAACTTGGTAGTTAGCAGTTGCATGCATTAGATGTTAGCTTAGAAACCTGGACAGGTGTGGAGGCCTCAATCAGTAAAAAATCAGCATCTCTGACGGTCAGATTTTGTGAATTTGGTGGCTGGTCTGCAGATAATTGACCCCCTGCGCTGTTTGCCCCCGCTGACGCCGCCTCTCATTAGAAAAATGTCAACTTCTGCTCGGATAAAGTTTGTGGCTTCCTCTCTGATAGCGATGCTAATGAGTAGCCTAATTATAAATTCACATTAATCTTGGCTCATTAGCGACTGTAAACGAATATTGACTTTTATCCGAGCAACAGCAGTCGTGTCTGACTCAAGCCGGGCTGATAAATGGCGCTTTAAGAGCCGAAGCGAGGAGGGAGCATCGCACGCCGTGCCGCCATCTTTTTTTTGTGTGTGTGTTTTACTCTCCAGATAATGATTCACAAATAAAAATGGAATTGCTTTTCAATCCCAGATGTGCATCTCACCTTGACTTTAACCAAACCAGGAATGGCAGTTTGTCCAAAGTATTTTAGCTTTCTTCTTTTCAGGGAAGCAGGTTTTTCTAACGTCCAGAAGTTTTTTAATCATAGATCATAGACACTAACGTTTAGACCCCGATTGAATGACAATGTTTTCAAGTGAAAACGCAAAAGTTTCGTTGCGTTTTAGACGTCTGTTTCCATGACAACGGAGCTCCGAGTCACTGAAAATTCTGTTTCTGCCGTTGCTGTGTAAACATGAAACTTTTGTGAAACAAAAAACGTTTTCACGTTGAAACGTTGTCATGTAGCGGGGGTCTTAGTCGACGGTGGCATGTACGCTAACAGTAGCAGGTAGCCCCCCCACCCACCCCCACCTCTCGCCCTCAGACGATAACCACAAGGTCTGTCTTTTCTTTTCAGGCAAGTCAGCTTCCCCCTCACCTCCAAGCACTCCAAAGTCCCCAGTGACCAAACCCACTCGTTCCACCATAGGTAGAGCTGCAGCACATTCTCCCACCTCACACACACACACACACACACACACACATGCAATGTGAAGGAGCAGCTGCGTGCTAACGTTAGCCGGCTCTCATTTCCCTGCCGCACCGCTGGGAAATCTCGATTACTCAGATCCATACCCTCCGTCCGCCGGCGTGGCTGTGGACTGCAGTCGCTTCAACAGGACAAATACGTCTAATTGGAAGTGATTGATCTGTTCTGCTCCTCCCCGCCCCTGTTCACACGGCAGTTTATTGACCTGACAGCCACCTGACATTTCCATGTAATCTTCAGTCGGGTAAACAGTAACGCTCGTCCTGGCGGCGTCTGAACCGCGAGAAAACCTGCGAGGAGAGACGTCCTCGCATCGCCGCGGAGGTGTTGGCTCACGGCGGGAGCGTGATATTTACAGGACGCTGAGATAAGTGGAAGCTGCTGAAAGCTCCTATATCAAAAAAATATGTTTTAGCCTCTCGTTGTGAAAAATGAAAAAAAAAAAAAGCCTCCTGACTTTGAAGGGGCGTCTTCCTGCTGGGTGAGCAGCTGCTTTCTGCAGCATTTAACGGCGAGCTGAGGGGGCAGTGACAAAAATAATAAGCAAGACACACTCACACACACACACACGCCCAGGAACCTATGTCATGTGGAAGTCAACATTACTAGAATCACCGTAGTTGCGGACTAATCCATCAGCATTAGCCGGAGAGTGTCACCGGCAGCAGGGCGGGATGGACGGCGGGCGTGCTGCAGGGGCATCCTTCTGTGCCGAAATCATCACCTGAGCAAACAATGCACCTGAGCTGGAGCGCCAGCGGAAGATTTGCATGTTTGCGGCGGCGAGATGAAGTGGCTGCTGGCTTTGTTGACCGACGGCGGCAGCTGCCGTCAAAGTCGCACGTTCCCCATGCTAATGATGCACATCAGTCACCACAGGAGGAGCTCCTGGCGCCTGCAATGCTTTGAATTTCAAAAGATGCATCACATGATATTTATGCACGACCACTTCTATAAAGGAAGCAAAGAAATAATTGCATTTTCTCACGCGAAGCTCAGTGAAGATTATCGTCTGTTCATATAGCTGGAACAATCAAAGTGTTATTTAGTTTTTTTTTTTTAGCATATATATTGGTGTATCTATATTTCTAGAGCACTTTACACAGGAATAATAATGTTAGAAATAGCTGCAGTGTGGGAAAAAGTGAAAGGGTAAAAATGTTTCAAGCAGCAAAAATAGCTAAAGTGGTTAAAATGATTGCAACTGCTACATATAGTTTAAAAGACACAAAAAATTACTAGAATTATAAAAAGTCAAACCATTACAAAAAGGTCAAAAAAGAAAGAAAGAAAAAGTAATTTAAGTGAAATCACTAATATAATTTTCACCGTTAGAAAAGGAAGAGAAATGAAAAATGGCTGATATAGAAAAAATGGCTAAAATGCCACCTTAAGCCCTTGGAAAAGGTCCAATGGAAAAAAAACGTGGATAGTATAGCTAAATGGCCAAAACAATTTCAACCATTAGAATTGGTAAAACTGAATGAATAATAATAAAAAAAAACTATTTAAAAACAAAAAAAGCTGATAATGTTGAAATAACTTCAAACATTTTAGACAATTAGGAAAGGTAAATGCCAAAAAAAAGAGAGAAAAATGACCAAAATATCACTAAAATTTTTAAAATGCCCGAAACAACTTGAGACCTACAAAAGGTCAAAAACAAAAAAGATAATTAAAAAAAAAAAAATGGTAAAAAAAAATAGTTAAAACAGCTGAATCTGGTAAAAATGATAGAATGGTTATAGAAGTAGTCATAAAGGTAATAAATAATTTTCTAAATTATAATTTCAAAGCATAACAGCTGAAAATACATTTTTCATATGTTGCTTCAAGCAGCGAAACAACATACGAAACAACATATACAACTTAAAGAGCTGTTAGTTCTAAGAATAAATGAAGTTGTGGACTTGCAGCTTCATAGATTGAAATTCTTTAAATCCTGCACATGATTAAATTTCTGTTTTAAACTTCAATATATATTAATGTTAAAAAAATAAACACATTGAATAAGGTATCCATATCTACTTCAACATTTCATAACTGTGTATCAACCTTCAAACATTCATATGCAACACACAGTTTTCATGCTAATGTTGCTAAAATCTCACCTTAATTTACCTGCACTCAGTTTGTTGACATTTCTCTGTCTTCAGCTTCACTTCATATGAAACTTCGGAGCGTTACCTAACGCGCCTCCAATTTTCCCTCAAGTGGGTTTCATCATCCGGCGCGGCGGGATAAAAGCATGTTTGGCTTCACTTATGTTTGCTTTCATCAGAAAAAAAAAAAAAGAAATAGCAGAAACTTGAAAATATTTGGCTTCATGAGGCTAATTTTTCGTCTCCAGCTCGTCTCAGATGTGAAGATTTGTTGCTTTTAGTGCTTTTTAATAGCTTGAATTAGCAGGAAAGAAATGAGAAATTGAGTGTGGGGCCTGAATGCTGCTGTTTGTACGCCGCTGATGTGGCGCTGACATTAAGATCACCACGTTGAGAGATAATTACTTCCATATTGAAAAGATTAATGAATGAAATGAAAGGCTTTCAGATGTTTTGGCTCGTCCAAAACTTTTATTTGGGCTGTTTCAACTTGAAAGGGGCTTGTGATGGTGTGAAATGTCGATTATCCAGAGGTCTTTGGTGTTAAATGTCCCTTAAGGTCTCAGTAGATGTTCATTTAGCTTCACAGGCTCCACCTGCGGTTCCATTTCCATATCCACATTACTCTTGTCACGCGCGCTGTCGCGAGCGCGACCCGGCGTCCCCTTCTGTCACACGTAATTGATGCCTCCTCACAATAGAGTTGGAGAAGCGCGCCCTCGCCTCCTCGGCGCCGAGCGACAGGCGGGCATCCTTCATCGCGCCATGACAACACTCCTAAACACTCTGCTTTGTCCTTCGCTAACTCTTCTTTCTCGCCATCTCTTCCCCTCTCTGTCTCCTGTCCTCAGCACCGGGCCTGTTAGCCGTTAGCTCGTCCGTTAGCGACAGCTTTGCGAATATCAGCTGGGTGTCCGAAGGAGAGCACGCCGAGTTCTATGTTGCATATATGAACAACCGTAAGCTTTATGGACCTTTCTTGGAGCTGTCTGTTAGCGTAGAGTCAGGAACCCTGTGTGTCGTCAGCCCCCAGTCGTTTCCCAGTAGCGTGTTCTCTTCTGTCGTGAGTTGTGACTCATTGCCTGATCATTCGCCCCTCTGCACAGGTGAGGGTCACTGGAAGATATCACAGGCCATAAACACCTCTCAGGCTTTCCACGTCATTGACGGGCTCGATCCTGAGACTGAGTACACTGTGCGCCTTATCCCTAACAGCTGGCTCAGTAACTCTAGCATATTCCAAGATGTTATCAAGACCGAGGCCACAGGTGAGGCGGGAACAGGAGGAGTTCAGACAGCAGTCTGGAAAAGCTGTGACAGTGTGTAAACAGAGGAGAGTTTTGATGACGGGCAAATCATTCAGTTCAGCAATATGTTTTAAGAACTTGGGACACTGGCTCATTCGTACGCTCTGTTTTCTATACAACAAACCCTGCGAGCAGAAAATGGCACCAGAGCATCCTAAAACTAAGACAGGACCAAGACTTTAAGAGACCGAGACCGAGTCAAGACCAAGATCAGAACACTCGAAAACCAGAAGGGACTGAGATCCTGTCAGAACCAAGACCTTGAAAATAAGACCTTGAGACCAAAACCACCGTCAAGCGTTCCAGCAATAATGTTCAGGTGCTGTTTTTTCAGATTCCGCCCTTCTTTTTGCTGCCTTGCCCTTTTATTTAAAATATATTGCTGACCTCAAATCTCTAAATGTGCTCATGCTTTTAAAAGTTAGAAAAATCCTCTAGTCTTTGTCCGACTTTCATCTGAAATAAGATGTAAATGATCCGTGCCCCATTGCCTTGTTTTGGGTGTTTTTTTCTCCTTATTAGTTATTTTGCACAATGTCCCAACTTTTCTGGGATTGGGGTTGTAGAACTAATTGACCTCCTGTTGGAAATCAGCCCGGGTGCTCGCGCCGCGTCCTTGAGCGGTGACTGGAGCCGCGGCGTGTGGTCCGGGCCGTCTTCACCGGGATTTAATTTGGCCCGCTAAGAGAAAATTACATTTGTACAGCGTTGCTTACTTGATTAATTAGACAAGGAGGATTAGCTGTTTAATATTAATACCGGACCGTCTCCATGGGCGGGTGGCGCCCCCGCCGCCGCCCCGCGCCTGTTGTCGATGTGAACGCTCGGCGAGGCGTGCTGACGGGGCGGGGGGGGCGGCGGAGGTGGGTGGAGGGCCGAGGCGGCTGAAAGTCATCGGGGTCTTGTTGTGCGCAGGTCTGCCCAGCGTGCACGGGGGAATCTCCACGCAGGGCTGGTTCATCGGCCTGATGTGTGCCATCGCCCTGCTCACGCTCATCGTGCTCATCGCCTGCTTCGTCAACAGGAACAAAGGTGGAAAGTATTCAGGTACGTGCACGCACGCCCACATACACACACACTCTTTTCTGAATGCTAATTGCTGCTCAGAGCTTCATTATGTT
This sequence comes from Salarias fasciatus, assembly GCF_902148845.1. Lineage (NCBI taxonomy): Eukaryota > Metazoa > Chordata > Actinopteri > Blenniiformes > Blenniidae > Salarias > Salarias fasciatus. The sequence goes on along the minus strand of NC_043749.1, from coordinate 2,651,622 downwards.
TCCATTTCCCTGTTTGTTGACATGAAAGAAATGATCAATCATCCCAGAAGCCATTACTCTGATACCTCAGGTGATATATGCTCTTTTTTTTGGTTCCAGGCCTCAAAACCACTTTAATGCAAATGTGTGTTTGAGACAGGCTGCTGCGCCGACCGGCAAATTAGCATCCGTACTGTACATTTGAACGTCTCTTTTCTTCTCCCTCTCTCTAAACAAAGCCAGGAAAATGCAAATGCTGCGCATGAGGTGGCCGCGCACGGGACTGATGACACAAGCTCCTCTTGTATCTCAATGTTATTCCTGCTATCGGGGACGCGGGAGCCCTTATCGGCTTTATTATTCACGGCTAATGGCCGTCAGGTTGTCGTCTGGGCGGCGATCGCTTCGCTCGTCAGCAGAAAAAAAAAAAAAGAAAACGGAGCGGCACGCAGCTCTGTCCTTTGTTTCCTCATTAAGTTCTCATTATCGCCTGCAGTTCTGACAAGCCTTTCTTTCATTCGCCCTGCTCCCCCCCCCTCCCCTCTCCACTACATATAGGACCATACGTTTGAATGTTCTCAGCATGTTCAAGACCGAAAAAAACAGTTTTGCTCGAACCTAAAATTGGATTTATATGCAGAAAAAAAAATTTTCATTTCTTTCTACATTTTGCAATCTTCTCTCACACTTGCATTGGTTTTTCATCCACTGAGTCTGGGCAGGGAACGAGGGAGCGTCCCCGCAGCATTAGCAGTCAGGAGACACATTGATCTCCCCCTCTTAAGGAAATCGCTGATATCTTCTCTGTTTTGCGGAGCAGTGAAAGAAAAAGAAGACCTTCACCCAGACGTGGAGTCCCAGGGCATGAATGACGACACTTTTTGCGAATACAGGTAAGAATCGCCCTGCGAGTGCCACCAAACACTCCTCCCCTCCCCGTGCTCGCCACCTCCGACGCCCCCCCCGCCTTAACTTAACTCTCTCTGCATCTCCTCTCTCGCTGGAAAAAGCCAACTCAGCACGCGCGAGGTTCACTCCGAGCCTCGCTCCCCTTCTGCTGAGGACTTGTGATGGAGCGGGGAACCGGGAAGTATGTGTTGACCAGCGTTAGCATCCCACCACTCCCACCCCCACCCCCCCTCCCGGAGCAGCAGTAGCACCCCCCCCCCCCCCCCCCCCCCCCCACGCCGTACGGGCCGCTGTGGTTCCGTGTCATGTTGCTGCACTGTGAATGACGCTGCTTCATAACGGAGAGACAAACTTCTGGCGGCGAGAGGCTCATTCCAATCAGAGTAAATTGAAAGCAGCTCATCGCCGGGGCAGTAATGTCCGGACACGTTTCATTAATCCTTCAGTGGTCCTATTCATAACAGCCCGCCGCAGTATGAGTCCCAGTGTAATTCTCCAGTCAGCGGGATCCGCACAGCACAACAAACGCTGATGTGGTGAAGCCAGAAGCAACTGGCTGTGATTTATACTCCTTCACTTTCAGGAGCCGCCTGCTTTTCCCCACAACACCACCGCTGCTTTTTTTTAGGAGCTGCAAGCAAAATACAGATTCCAGTGGGTGTGTCAATTACACCAGCTGAACTTTGACCCCGTTTACAGGACAACGTTTTGAAGTCAGTGTCTGTTTACATAAAACTGTCGTTCTACTTCGGAGAAGTTGGGTCTACATGGAGATGGAGTCGCAGCATTTTTGAGAAGTTCCACTTGAGGAACTGTTTTCAAAAGTTGGATTTTCACTGGCTCCAAGCACTGTTGCCATGTAAACGTGTCCCTGGCCTCATTAATGCCGACTTCTCAAGCAAGCTTCAGCATTCACACCATGTTGATTGTTTGTCGTCCCTAATTTCAAATTTACAAACTAAAACCACACTTACTACTTTTGAATTATGATATCTAAGTATACATGTTTTATTCATCAAAGTAAATATTTAGGCTGAGTTCAATTATTGATTTCTTCAGGTATTTAGTCCATTTACTTTTTTTTCATTATTGTCTTTGCTCAACAGCTGGACTCAATCACTTCCGTTGGATCTCTTATTTCTAAAAGTTCTACATTTTGCAGTGTTTTAAAACTGCAGCTGTGCTGTGTTTGCTTTTCCATTAAAGAAAGAAATGCAGGATTTAAAATCATGAGCAAGACAGCTGGGTGGCATGCTCACTTCAGCAGCCATATTTTTGATTTTGTGACATTTTAGTTTTCTGTTTACACGACGACGGTGCTTTTTGAAAACGACTCAAGGTTGAACTTTTTGAGAACAGCACCTGCTAGCAGCCCAACATGCGAACTACATCATTTTCAGCATGGATGCTGTTTTCAAAATGTTCCTGTGTAAACACAACATTTTCCAAAACTAAAACTCGAAGCGTTGTTGTGTGAACGGGGTCGTGGATCAGAACGATCCTCCTGCGGGTGGCTCGCGGTCGGCTCCTGAACGTCTGGCTCCTCGTGTCGGCCGTCGCCGGGACGTTACGTGGTCCGTCCTGTGTAATCGTCCCACGGCGGCCGGACCGCAGCATGTGCAGCCCGAGCATCAGCGCCATCTGTCTTCCAGCTGTCCAATGCACTGATGCACGTGTCCTCCTGTCTGAACATAGCCTCCACGTGTGCATCCTTGTTAGAATCTCCCATTGGTCAGCCAGAGGTAAAAGGCTGATGCCGGTCGCGGGGGCTGGCGCGTAGAGACAGCGATAGCAGCACCTTCTTCCTCCTCCTCCTCCTCCTCCTCCTCTTCTCCGCTCAGCCACGCAGTGAAGCCATGAGTGAAATGAGCTGGTTGTGAATCCGCTGTGCCTCTCTCTCTCTCTCTCGCAGCGACAACGACGAGAAGCCGCTGAAGGGCAGCCAGCACTCGCTGAGCAGGGAGATCAAAGCGGGGGACAGCGGGGACAGCCTGGTGGACTACGGCGACGAGGACGCCCAGTTCAACGAGGACGGCTCCTTCATCGGCGAGTACGCCGGCCGCAAGGAGAAGAGGGCGTCCGCCGAGATCAAAGCCGCCGTCCAGACCCCGGCGTGAGGACCGCCGGTACCCACCTGACACCCGTTCCCCTCCCCCACCCGCCGCCCCGCTGCCCCGCCGGACACCGTTTTCATTCAACCTGTTGGGACTAAGAAATGAAACAGAAACAGACATTCTCCACCCTGAGTGCAGGTTTTGTGTCAAATGTAAACAACAAAAAAAAAAAAAGAAAGAAAAAAGAAAAATCGTAATGCGTCATTGCCAACAGCACACTGCCATTCCTCCGATTTCTAAAGCTCTGTTGAGACGCAACAGAATGACCATTACTAAATACTGTGTATATATATAGTGTATATTGTATGTGCGGAGTGTCTTTTTTTTATATAATTATTATGACATAAAAATGTAGAGGGCTTGTTTATTCTTTTTTTTTTTTTTTTTTTTTTTTTTTACTTCAGCTGCAGTCCTGTTTGTATGCGCCCCCCCCCCCCCCCCCCCCCATATCACACACCCCCGCCCAGCAGCTTTGCCTCTCGTGTCCAGCAGGCCTCAGAAGAGTCGGGGGGAAGGAGGGGTGGGGGGAGAAGGTACCGAGTTGATATTTTTCAATTGGAAAAAAATATTACTGACCTTTTATATTTGAGATGGATTCACGGAATATGATGTAAGATGTGTACAAAGGTTTTTTGCCTATTAACTTATTTTTCTTTTTTCCTGCCGTTTTTATACCTGACAAAGTAACAAGGATATTCACGTACTGTCGCATAGCACCAGAGTCGCCAGTGTCCCCGTGATCGTTTAGAAGGAAATGTTATTCAGTTTCTACGTCTTGTTTATGAGCATTTAGGTCTATTTAGACAGTTGAAATCACGACCATCGTTCTGTGTTTGACGTAACAGCCCAAAACAAACCACATGGGAGAGGAGATGTAATCCATTATTTCTGACAGTGAAGTTATCATTAAAGAACCAATGTAATATTTAGGGCAGGGATATCAAACATCAGGCCCAGGCTCCAACCAACCAAATGGTAAAAATTTCAGTGACAACAGATTTTCTTTAACACAGTTCTCAGTGAAGCCACCACAAAAGCTAGCAAGCTAGCAATAAATAGCCTTAAATCCATTTGTAAAGAGTTTGTAAAAACATGCATAATGCCACAGGTATAAGGGAAGGTTTTTTTTAGGGACATTTCACATATGTTGAACCATTAAAATTGGCTTTTTGTTGAGATTATAGTCATTTTCCATCTTAACTGTTTGGTTTTGTAAAATAAACATATTCAATGCACCACAATGAATGCAAACGTTAAGGTTTAACATTAAAGGTTATGATGATACTATTTTACCGTCCGCTTCCACTTCAGATCAAGCTGGACTGAATGCGGCCCCTGAACTGAAAAACTCAATGTTTGACTGCCGATCTAAAAGGATGCTTCAGTAAATTGGAAAATCAAAAAGATATCAGCCTTTTTCCCTGTTTTTCAGTGTCATGTGTGTTTTGTGGCCACTGCAGGTTCTCACTGACTCAGAGGAGACGAGGGCGAAAGAGGTGGAAATCGGTTCGAATGAAAAACTTGGCCAATGAATAAGAATCCTGTTCCAATGCTTAGAGTCTTTAAGGGTTATTTTGTGACTTGATCACATCGGCTCATCTCCTAAATATGAAGCTGGAAGTTAGCTTAGTTAGCATGTTTCCATCAGTTCTACCAGTCCATCGTTCGTTGGTGGGTATTTCGTAGGTTCCCTCAAATCCTCCCAAAAGTCATTTCTCTTCTTCTTAAAGGAATACTCCACCCAAAAAACGATTTGGCCTCATTTTCTACTCACCCTCATGCTGAGAAACACTCTGGAGCACTTTTTTGACGTTTCAAATGCAGTTGGAGATGTTTGGGGATTTTCGTTGTCAACAAACAGGGACCGACAGAGCCCGACAGAAAAAAATGGTCCATAAAATCCACAAAACGTTCCCATTTTCCTTCATACTGCTCGTCCGCTGTAATCCAAGTGTCCTGAGTGCGTAACGTCCATAATTAATTCTTAACGAGGTCATTTAGTACATTTTAAGAGCCCAAACAGGGCGCTCTCATACAGCTCCATTGCATGTCTGCGCGCGCACCCTGAACTACGGAAGCCGCGGCAGACCAAGCCAGACGCTTGAGCGCTTTCAGCGACTACTTTTCTAAATTGCAAGCTTAGAAGAAGTTCCGCTGTTTATATTCTGCTGTGAGTGACCGAGCTGTGGACAATCACAAAAGTGATTGGCTACCGTTTTAAAGCTTTGAATTCGGTGTCCTGCTGAAAGGGCACAAGCGTGTTGCTTGGTCTGCCGCGGCTTCCGTAGTTCAGGCTGCGCGCGCAGACGTGCAATGGAGCTGTATGAGAGTGCCCTGTTTGGGCTCTTAAAATGTACTAAATGACCTCGTTAAGAATTAATTATGGACGTTACGCGCTCAGGACACTTGGATTACAGCGGACGAGCAGTATGAAGGAAAATGGGAACGTTTTGTGGATTTTATGGACCATTTTTTCTGTCGGGCTCTGTCGGTCCCTGTTTGTTGACCACGAAAATCCCCAAACATCTCCAACTGCATTTGAATCGTCAAAAAAGTGCTCCAGAGTGTTTCTCAACATGAGGGTGAGTAGAAAATGAGGCCAAATCGTTTTTTGGGTGGAGTATTCCTTTAAGCTCTAACTCCAGTCTGAAAACCTGATTTCTCCGAGCACAGAGGCACATATACACTGAAAACAATAATGAAGGGATTCACTCTCAGGTTCCGTCGGGTCTTAAGTAGCTGTATCAATAGTAGCAGAGTGCTTTCAAAATGCTTGAGAGATTTAAACTTTTCTACAAGACTATCTCTAAAAACCCACAGTCCAACCCGATTGCATCGACTGCCAGAAAAAAATATTACATCTCTCAAAAAAAAAACAGCCTTTCTTGGAGTAGTCTGTAGTTCCAGGTTGGGGTGACCTCAAAGTGAGTTTACTCTCTCAGATTTGACGATCTTGGAGTGGAGTACCTGTAATGGGTGGCAGATCTTTTTACCTGTCATGGGATTGCTGGGTCTGTTCGACTCGTTGCCCTCGTGCTGATTCAGTATGCTCCAGTGAAGTGTTGCATTGGTCTTAACAAGCCTTACGTTGCCATTCGAATCGCAGCCATCATTAACGTTATAGCCTCATGATCAGAAACACTGCAATGTTTTGTAAGACTTCAGCCATTGCATGTTACGAATGTTAATTGGTGTTTTTTCGATGTCATTAAATTGCTTTACTTTCCTACTTCCTGGTCCGACTGTCTCATCAGTGATGAAGGTATTTTTGAGAACAAACTGGGAGAAAGCAGAATGTGGGGAAACGTCTTCATTCTCAAACAGGTTTGACAGTTTGTCCCCATTTACTGCATGACTTTTACAAATGCTGCAGCGGAGTCAAGTCTGAGCCCGGCGCCGCGTTTGATTACTTGAGCTGCTGGAGAGAACGGCGAGGAATCAAAGCGGTGGGCTCGGGCAGGCACTGGATCAAGGAGTGAGAGCTGTAATCACGTCTGATGGCTGATAGTAGGGAGTGGAGAGCGCCGGTGTGAGGGTTCGCTCTGCGTGGGTCGCATCTGCCTCCGATGCTCTCTCATCACTCCCTGCCAGGCTCGGCCTTCGCTGGTCGGCGCCCAGAGGCTCCGGCGTTCCCGCGCTCGACCTTCAGGTGCCCATAATGGACGCTCTGGTGGCCGCGCTGAAGGTCCTCGGCTCTCCTGGCAACAGTGCGAACAGCTGGGCGCGTCTCGGCACATGCAATCAGGCCCGGGGAAGCTACTTACAGAGCTTAATTGTGCGACGTGACAATTACTGCTCTCTGGAGAGAAACTGAATTACATCACAGCCAGAGAGAAAAACAGTTGGGAGGGCGAAAGCCTCTTCCAGAAAAACATACAGCGCACACAAACATCTGAGAACATACACACACATCTGGCCTCCAGCACACACACATGTAGAAACGGAATGAAAGAGCTCTTGGGTCTCATTTTGCTTTTGTTCTGCTCATAACAGCTGCCCGTTTCTCTTCTTTTTTAATTGATACTGTGTTCAGAAGAATTTCATACAAGACTACAAAAAGAAAGAAAGAAAGGAAGTGAGTCAGCATTTAATACATTTATGTCAGAAGAAAACTAAGTTTATTTAAGGTTATTTAACAATGTATGCCCTTAAACTATTACTCAAAAGCATTAAAGTATTGTGAGGATATTGGTGTATTAAATGCCAGCATTCTCTCGTCAGTATACACAAAGGTAAGCTTGCAGTCAAGTAGTGGGAGACAAAATCAGCAGACTAAAGAGGAAAATTTAAAGAAGAAAAAAAATAACATACAATAAGGCTTCATAGAAGTAATGGAATTTTTTTTTTTAACTTAATGCATAATTGCATTAAAAAACTGGTGAAATTGGGTTGAGAGCTGTGAGCTGAAGACTGCAGACCTCCGAACACCTCGAGAAGGAACAGAAATCCAAAGAGGTTTTCCCCAGAGGACAGAAACTCATTTTGACAGATTATATCAAAATATTCATTCATTCATGAATGAATGAATGAATATATCAAAATATATCTTGTATCTTATGACATTCTTGCAGTTTTTTTGCGAGTGAGGGGGGGGGGTAATACCACTTCATACCACAAGATGGTGAAGTGAGCCATTAAATTCTTCTACCATTAATAACAGGATGGAAAAAAAAAAAACATTGAAGCCTGAAGCCATGACTTGACATCTGGCACAATAGATTCACTGTTGAGCGGAAGTTTTTCACATTTGTCCTGAAATGAGATGTTGCTGTTGACGAGTTTGTTTTCCTTTCTCTGGATGTATTTCATGGAGTGCACACATGAAAACACAATAACCGGGAAGCTTTCAGGTCTGTATGAAGTGAACCAGGAAGTGATCTGCAGCTGCTTAGCTGAGCGTTGAGAGCCATGTATTTTTCACCTTTTTAGAATGCTGTCACCCATTTCTTGAAGGAACTGAAGAGCAAAGCGTCTCACTGGATCGTTGTTTTGATGGTGGATTTTGCCAAGCAGCAATTTAACTGAAAATGGAACTCAGGATTTAAACAACTGCTAAACTGTTTCAGTGTGACGGCTTACCTCTCTGAAATGAAGAAAGATCGTCGCTATCATGTGCTGTGAGATCTCCTCCCATACCGCTGTCCTGCTAGTGATGAATGACTGTTGAAGTTGTTACAGCCAGAAACGCTGGTTTGGAGCTGCACTCATACAGATTGTTCACCATTGTACAAACAGTCCGAGTTCAGAAATACTTACCTTCCTGGAAGAGGTTGCATGGACCATTAGAACTCAGACTGATCTGTCATGTAAACATGACAGTGAGGAGATTCTATTCTATTGGAGGAGGTGTTGAATCCTGAGTATGGTCCAACCGGTCTGAGTTCATGTTGCTTCTCACTGTCGGAGCTTTGTGTCCACGTCTGATACATAAATCACCAGAAGAGACTGAGTGTTTTCAAAGCAATTGTAGGAATCAGAATGTAGGATCATGTGGGAGCAAAGCATTATGGGATTGATCCACTGACTGAATGGGAAGATATTTCTCCTTCTACTCTGATCACTTTATCCAGTATTCATGCAGATGGGACAATCTAACCTTTCCATCAGAAAGGCTTTAATCCGAGTGACAAAAACAGAATTTACAGATATGTTGACATTGGACGAGAAAACAATTTGGATGCCCGTCCCAAGTATCGAAATCTTTGCAACAACTAAGGAATTGTGCTGGACTGCCAGGCTCAGGGGATTTGGAGAGTGGCTGAGCTTGAAAGAGGAATAAAAAGCTTTCAAGTCAGGAATTTTCAAACTGATGGTCACTTTTCAAGAATCCTGCCGTTCAGCAGATATGTGATGCTGAGTTACCAAAATTTGACTCCAGCCTCACCACACTTACAGCTGTCCCTCAAGAAGATGAACACATGAAGGAGTCACCACGTTCATCAACAGCAGCTCCAAAGGAGTCTCCTTTATGGAAGGAAGTTACTTTATTTAAGACAGTTTGACCCCTTTTATGTTCTTCAATTTCTCTTATTTATTTCTAACCAGCCTGATTTTCTTGAGTGAACTTGTTCATTTGTGTTTGGCTGCAATGTTTTCAAGAACAGAGATCAACTTTATTCAAAGCAATCCGAGGCTTAAAAAAGGTTTGAAATCATTAGTATAGTCAAAGCATATAAGGTCCTTGTTCTGGTAATCTAATGATAGTGAGGAAGGAACCAGCTGCAGTAAACAGTAACTGTTGGGTGATACCTATTTTGTTTCTTTATTAGTTTGGTTTAATGTCAGTTTAAAGATTTACATGGGAAATGCTTCAAATGAATTTTTTTTTTTTTTTTAAGTTTTTTGCATTGTTGCTTCAGAAAAGCTTTGTGTTTAGGCGACAACATGTTGAAAACAACGTCTGTTTACATGGAAATGGCTGACAGAGATGTTCTTTTCATGCCAGGACACGATCTGGCACAGTTGGTTGTTTTAGTAATGAAACCACAAACACACATGCACACAAAGAACAACACACTTCACCAATGACAATGGCCACATTTGCGTGACTGTCAATTGTAAAACTCCCGAGTCCAAGAGAATTCTGGAGGTAAACACTGTTCTCGTCCAGCTACCCTGGTATGGACAGAAAAACTGTTCACTGCAGCTGCATGCACAGTGGCATTGTTTTTTGAATTGGCTGCATTTCCCAGTCAAAAAGTTATGTTTTTAGTGGTTTCAAGCAGACAAAATGCAACAAAAATTTCCCATTTTCACTTGAAAACATTGTATAAACAGGGCTTTACTCTTTCATGTCACATTTTTGTCATTTTCAGTTTATTTTATGAGGTTTGTTCTGCATTTTTTTTTAGGGTTTAATTAAATTTTATCCTCTTTAACAGCTCCTGTTCTCTTCTTTTCTCCTCTGTTCCTGACTCAGTAAAATTCATACAGCAAACATTCTTCATTAAGAAAGTTTTACCATGAACACAGGTTACCAGACATGTATCGGCCTCCAAATTCATGTTGCCTCAAACTTTTTAACCGTCTACCTATTCCCCATGTGTCTGTCTACATGTGATCGAACCAAACTGTGTTTTAGTATTCAACGTTGAGCGGCACCCCACACCACAGGCCTGCTGTTAAAGGGTGGCTGCGATGTTTTGGTGGCTTACTGCCACGTAGAAAACGGTGGCTGGGGCTACTTTGGATTCACATCAGTTCCTTTGCACGGCGGATTCCAGCAGTGACAAGTTTTCACAGAGGAGAAAAGAAGCAAAACAAGGACAGAAAGTTTTTAAAGCTCTTTTTGACTGTCCATCTGCAGGCACAGGATGTTCAGCCATATTGCCTCTGTTCATGCCATCAGCCTGGTTTTTTGATTTATTCTTGACTTTTATTTTTGTTTTCACCCCCTCAGCACATTCATTTTTTTTTTTTTTTTTTTTTTAAGGGAGTTTATGTTTTTAGTGTTTGACGGGCCTCCAACTGAGGGGGTGCCAGAGAGCTTCGAGGGGGGGCTTAGCAACAGAAAAATATCTGAGAATCAGGGGATGCCATTTCCAAGGATAATTTCTGTCTTTATTAATTTTGGAAAACAGAGGGAGGGGAAAAAGTGTGTGCATCCATACATGTGGTTTTCTGACTTCTAATTAACTTCACTCCACAAACTGATTTCTTTTAGGTGATAAAGTTTTAAGAAATGAGGACATCTGAGCCCTCAGGCAACAGGAAACCAGCATTATTTATCTCTGAAACACAAAGAGGTGGATTTATTCACTGAAAAACTATCTCTGCCCTATCTTCCTCTCTCTTTCGTTCCTCTCACCTCAGTCAGCACAGCAGGGAGTCTCCACCTCCGAGGCAGTGCTTCCTTTCCACTCTCACTTTTACTTGTTTATCAATAAGTGTCGCATTTTCCTCTGTAATGGTGTCTTGAAATGACTGAATGAGTAGTTCAGTGAATTCAGGGACGATGTTACTGCTTATTAGGACTGAACTTCACATTTTCTGTGTTTACCTGTGTTTGTTGTCATTACAGTCCAGTTGGACAATCCATCTTTTTCATTTCAAACATCAGACACTGCTAGAAAATTCTAAATATTTACCAAGTCGATCATTTTCCCACTTGGCGTAAACAGGTTTGTGATGAAAGTAAAGAAGAACATGATCACCGCAACATCTCTACTTTTTCTGTGGAATAAAATTTCAAATATCTTCAAGTTCTTACATACATTTCATTGGAAAAAGAAGAAATATGCAGCTCAAAAAGGATCTCCCTATTGTTTTGTGAAAATAGTAACAGTTAATCCAGAGAGGATTTAGTGTTTGTCTCTGAGATTTGCTGAGATTACACACTCTGATTCTGTTGCAGTTTGAGAAACGACGAACAGTTGCTGTTGTCTCAATGGCTAAAAAAAGTGGCCAAATACAAGCACTCAGGACTATCCAGAGAGAAAAAGCCCAACATAACTAAGACAAAGCTGCTCTGAGCCACATCGGACTCTGACTTCCTCTCCCAGCTTCAGCACCAGTTATTGATCAGTGTATTGAAAAAAAATCTTAAAATGTAACAGTAACACTCTCTCTGCAATGATGAGCCTGTATTGGGGTGCTGTGGCCTTATTTTGGTTTCTTCTGTTTTGGGTGGGAGTAGTGGAATGTGTCTGTGGAGGCAGGTTGCTGGCTGTTGATAGCGGTGGTTCATATCACCTGTGGTGCCGGATTGAGATTGTTTTTAACCGGTACTCAGACTCCGCTCAACGCTGATGGTGGACACAGGTGGCCTGCTCCAAACTTTAGATCAATGGTCTGCATCAAAGCAGCATCCTCATGGATGACAGGATCCAAGGCTTCGTTGTCCAAAGCATCAGCTGCCTTGTTTTATTTGCATCATGGCACCATGTGTTTCCCTGGTTAGCAAGATGCATTAATTGAGACACTAAAGCAAGACTCAACTGTCATGAGTCGCAGTATCGGACCTGAGACCCTGATCCTGGTATTGGCTTCAGTGTGTCACTTCAAGTGTCAGGATAAAGAATCAGTCTTATCATTTCACCTGTCGGTGGTCTTAATGTTATGGCTGGTACTCAGTCCTGATGCCTACTTTTGGTAAATCAAAAGACTTTTCGTCCACTCTGGATTTTTTTTTTTTTTTTTTTAACTTTGCATTTGCAATTACTGTAGCCCTCCGACCAAAGCAAAACTGGAGCGTCCAGTGGGGTGGGAAATTGGGATTAAGCTTTAAACCCACCAGTCAACATTCCCGCTTTGTCAGGGTGCATAAAAGTTCACTGAGAGTGGAGCAGTAAGCAAATTTACTTTATGCCCCCCCATCGCCCTTCCACAAGAGAAGCTCATGCATTGTGCACACACCAGTGTCAGGATGTGTTTTACTCCAGCTCCTCTGGAACTTCAAAAATGTGTCTGCAAAGACCTTTAAAGTGCTCTGAGCGACAACACACATCCTCAGTCCGGCACAGTGCTGTGCGGTGGTGGGACAGGAGGGCTCCCCGAGGACCGAACGCTTCTCTGGTGCCCCGATGTGTCGAGTGTTAAACTCTGAGAAACATCCACCTTGCATCAGGCGCCTCGACTACATCAGCAGACCTAAACAGCAAAGGCGCTGAAAATTCACAGGGGGTGTGAAGACCCCTCGTTTTAAGAGGTATAACTTATTAAAAAATGGCGGCATGTTAGCTTGAAGAGAAAGATGAATAGGTAAGAGAGTCATTTTTTGTAATTGTACAGGATGTGGTGGAGGGCCGCCGAGGTTCACAGCAGTAAACATGTCTGTCCTGTCAATTAAATGGTGGGATCCAATGTTCTAAAAGCCAAACTTCCAGTGGTTTTAACTCATACAAACACAACCTCAGTTGATTCCAACATGGAAATATCTGCTATGTAACCAGTTCATGACTCCTTTGTTTAATTAGCATTGCCTGAAGACGCCTGGAATAATCTGTGGTACTCCTTGTCCCACAATAAAGGAGATGTTCCCTTGGAGAAGTGTTGTTTTTGCACTTGCTCTTCCTGAGATTAAGTATTAATGTTACACCACGTTTTATTCAAAGGAACGGTGTGACTTCAGACCCACAGGCAACTATACAGCAGAGCTCTTTGTAAGTCATTAAAACACACGAAAGCAACTTTTAAGTTTGGTAAAAACATTACGGAGACGTGTCAGAGTGTGCACGTTACAAAACCTGAGCTCACAGAACTGGAAGCTGAGCTGAGTTTGCTCAGAACAACCAGCCAACTGGAACACAGCAGCAGAATGTGGCAGCAACGCCATAAACCAAATGATATTAATTGAAAGCGAAATATTCTTTAAACATTCTTCAGCGTCAATGCTGTTTCAAAAAGTAAGAATTCTGACTTTATACATCACTGCTGTGGTCCTCAGCCCACAACACAAGCTTCAGACTCAAAACTGGGTTCAAATCCTGAGATATCACAAAAAAAACGGCTCTCAGCCTGGGTGAAAGGAGGATGTGTGGACTGAACTTGTGGAAACTCATCCAAGGTGTTTGTGAGATATCACCAGAATATTATGATGGAAAAATGGAGAGAAACAAAAACTCTATTTATGGCTGCAGGGCAGCACCGAAGTTCTCCTCTACGTGGTGTGCGACGGCGTCCAGCGCTTCGGTTACTGAGCTGAGACTCAATTTTATTGGCTTTCCAACGCGCCACGCTATCAGAGAACCTGAATGAGACACGTTGCATTGTGAGCCGTATAATTAACTAGCAGATAATTCCGGTAAACTCCTGTGCGACGCGCCTGCAGCAGCACTGAGGACAAAGGTGAAACAATTCGCCGGTCATGTCGGAGCTGCAAAGGGGCTCGAAGCTTATGTTTAACCAGTGTTTTATGTATTACAGCCTACATATCATACCATGACCTCAGTGCATTACAGAGGCAATGTCAAAGGCTTTAAAAAAACGCTCCATTGTGTGTCGGTGCTTCTAATGGAATCCACCACGGGGAACCAGAGCGAGCCCTCTCTACAGGCTTCGCCGTTTGTTGAGCAATGGATGGCGAGGGAGGGTCAATGACTTCCTGCACAAGGTGGACTTTTAAGAGCTCCGGTGACGTGAGAGAGTCTTTTTTTTCTCTTTCTGCCCTTCCCTCGAACAAAGCACTCCAATGGAGTTTCACCTAAATCACGGTCATAAATAATACACGACTCAAATGAACGTCAGAATCGCCTCGAAGGTCTCACGCAGGAAAAATAGCCGCGTTAAGTAAAGAGGAAAAATAGAGTCTTTCCACAGTGCGGGATGAATTTCCTCTCATGGCAGAAAATAAAGTGAAAACCGGGAAAATAACATCAGAAAAGCAGAAATATGTATGAATGAGAGTTATTATAGTTATAAGGAGCTCCGGTTCCTGTCGTGTGCTTGGAATATTATATTTTCACATTGACAAATGAAACAGTGGATGCAATTTTCTTTTTTCACCATTTAAAATCAACATACATTGTTGTCAAGATAGGATTTTCAGCATTATTCCTAAAAGAGTAATAACAAAAGAAATAAGTTTCTCCTATGTTCAATGCTTTTGTTGCTGTTAAAATAAGGGATTTTGTTTTGGTCATTGTCTTAAAAAAATGTTGATTTCAGTTGAATGATCTGTTAAGATTGGCTGAGGAGAGGCTGAATATGACAGACACCAGCATTTAAGAGGAGCAACAGACTTATTCCACACACGCAAAAATAAAGGCCACGACAACACAGAAGGCATCCAACCAGACTCAACCTACTGAAACGCAGACAGAGGAGGCCTATATCTCTGTACCCCAGCCAGCAGGTGGAGTCAATCAGACAATCAGGCACAGGTGAAACACACGCTGACAGGGAACAGCAACCCGACACAAGGAGGAGAAGTCAAGCAGGTTTAAAGAGACAGAATAACAGAAACAACAGAAGAAACCAAACCTGAACCACGAGACGTCCGTGACGCAGTTTTGGGGAATTGTGAGAATTTATTATAATTGCTAATTATTGGAAAACACAGATGTTTACACAGCTGTCTGCTGAATATTTAACATGTTTTACCAAGACACACATCTGGACGAACCATCCCTAAACAAATGTTGGCAAAATGACTAATGGCTGTTGTATTGTTGTATGTTGTATTATGGTTTTCTAAGGAAGAGAAAGGTTCATTCCTGGTTCAGCTGTGGCAGCAACACGTGACAACTCATCTTATTTCAGTTTTGTACTGTAGATTGTGAATGGAGCAATGCTGCCTCATAAATTAAAATGATCATATTGTGAATACCACTGTATGTAACTGGGAGAATTACTGAAAACACAGTTTATTGCTGCTGTGACACATTAAAACTCAGCCTTGAAAAGAAGAAAACAACAACAGAAGGTTCTGAGATGCTGCCATCCTTTCTTAATCCAAGTACATATAAGCTGTCATTCCAAATGCTAAAATCTTATGCTAAATAAGTTGTTGTTCTTGGTAGTGGTCTTGGTGTTAAGACATTGTCAGGGTCTTGGTCTTGGCTTGGTCGTGGATCTTTAAAGTCTTGGTCTTATCTTGGTTCAGGGATGCTCTGTTCTTGGTCTTGAATTCAATGAATACAGCACACTAAGGCAGTGGAACAATTTATTTGAGAGTATTTCCAGTGTTTCGGCTGTCTCTTCACATTTAACATCATTAGTCAGATTCACCTGTCCATGCTCCACTGGCAGTGGAAACCAATTTCAGATTGGAAGCTGACCCACTCAACCCAGTGTCAAAACACCCCTGGCGGTTGAAAACATCATCTTAAATTTTGGCAATCCAGAGTTACATTTTCCAAAAGGCCTTTCTGTGTGGATTTTGAATGTTTTTTTTTTCTGCGTTCATGGATATTCCAGGTGCTCTGACTTCCTCCCAGAATCCAAAAACATGCTTGTTTGGTTAACTGAAGACTTGAATTGACTGCGTGTGTCGGGGATCTTGTTTGCTGGCCTTGTGATTGAGTCGACCTGTGTCTCCTGCACAGTGTCAGCTGGGACGGGATCCAGCCAATCTCCACTCCAGTCTGGAAAAAGCAGGTAAGATTGATGGATGGTGCGTTCCCCAGACTAAAGATGAGAGGGAGCATGAGGCTTGTTATCAGCTCACAGGCCAAAAGCCAACATCTGTGATGATATTGGGAGCACCTGACATGGGTGACCTAAACATCTGTGAAGGCTTCATTATAGCAGAACAAAGTTTCCAGCTGTTGGAGGAGCATAGGGTTACCAAATGCCCACTGTACAAAAGACCCTTCACTTCCACCACCCTCTGGTTCGCTGTCATGAATATTTTTTCGCCATTCTGCTCCTGCATCCAGACCACATCTCATGTAATCATCCCACAGTTCAAAAACCAACAACTGTGATGGGATACAGTCATTACTCTGCATGACATGAGTGACTCACACATCTGCCGTGCAGCCATTAACGCCTAGCAGAAGCTTCAGAGCTGAATATGCTGCCATCCACAACACATCTTTTCCAGGATAACCTCTGGCCTCTTCAAGTCAGATGCTGCCACACCGCACAATGCTCAGTATAAACCAGTCACTCTGGAGTAAAAGTGCGAGTGAGAGAAACATTTGACACATTAAGGCGTAAAAACCTGGACTACGCAGTGTTTCAACTCTTGCTTCAAATGGTTCATGTTTGGGTCCAGGTTGACCTCGGGAGACTTTCTGTGTGGAGTTTGCACTTGTGGGTTTTCTCCAGGTTCCACATACTATTCAGAAAGATGCATTTGAGGCCAAATGGTGAATTTATATTTCCCCTAGGACTCAGTGTGCGTGTGCTTCTCTCTGCATCTTGCTCTGTGATTGATCTAGAAGCCCAGCTGTGGTCTGCTATATTAAATAGTGGTATTATTTGATATGTAAATGGAAAGAAGATGTAGCATGCCATACTAAAATGGTTAAATAATCTTTTAACATTTATTTAGGTTGGTGCATAAAAAGACAAAAATACCCACGGAAAGTAAAGAATGTGAGTATTCCATTAATTAAAGATCAGAAAAAAAAAAATTGTTGTAATTGCGATTTAACTGATACCAACTAAGAAGTGTCAGACAGAAAACAGTGTGACACTTTCTATTTCAGGGTCAGATGCACCTATGCCAGAATTGAAAACAGAGAGAAGCAGAATAAAAAGTCTAATTAATAAATGAAAATGCATTCAAAGCCGGACCATTTTCAAAAAGCTGAGTCTTCAGTGACACCTACCACAATTCTATTGTCATCCAAAGCAAGACAAAATGCAACGGACCTTTTTCATTTCCACTTGAGAACGCTGTCATGTAAACAGGGCCTCAGAGCCTTGAAAGCATCCCCTATCCCTCTATCCAGTCCATCATCAGAGTGCCGTGTGGAGCCACTCCTTGCCCCACTCCATCAGAAATTCTCTGAGCAATTTAGACCTTCAAATGTGGGATTCATACAGTCAGGTAATGAGAAATCTTGCTGTCACAGTGGCAGCGAGGGCTCAGCTCTCCAAAGCTCCGATTCAATCGGTGCTCAGCTGAATTTCCGGCGCTGGCACATAGGCCCCACGACTCTTTCATAGTGCTCAGGCTTCGGGGACATCTGAGGGACTGATCTCAACATATCGCACTCGCGCTGCAAATGAATTGGTCCCCAGGGTCCCCAAAGCTGTCAGCAACTCACTTTGTATGAGAGCTTCATTCATCAACACTTTTTTTCCTTGTGAGCAGCAACTTTTGGGGAAAAAAAGAAAAAGCGGAGTGAAGGGAATGTAGCAAAACTTCTTTTTTTTCTCTCTCTCTCTCCCAGAGTCATCCTTTTCCACATGCTGAATATCCATGTGGCATATTTGAAAAACCAGTGTATGAAATCAGTCCTGACAGGCTGTTATATTTCTCAGATGAGGTGCAGTACCAGTTTCAACATATATAATTTAGTCATCACGTAAATGATGGTCACACATTTTAGTTCAGAGGCCACACACAGCCCAATTCCATCCTGAGTGGGCTGGATCAGTCAATAAAGTTATATTATAACATTTACATTGAAATGGTCAAGTTTTTCCTGATGTATGCTCATTTTATCATAAACAGACTGTGATAGATAGATAGATAGATAGATAGATAGATAGATAGATAGAGTCCAGTGGCAGAGGACACTGACTTTGGAACAGGTGATCGGGGGTTTGGATCCCGGTCAGGGCGTATGGTAATCCAGTTGGGCCCTTGGACAAGGCCCTTCACACATACAGTATATGTCCACACTTCAGCAAGAGCGAAACCATAAAAAAAAAACAGTCATACTGGCTCGGACGTCGTCCGGGTCAACAAGGTCCGCGTCAGTTGTTGTGGAACCAGGGCATACTGATGAGAAATTGGCTACTGGAACAAGACGCTCGTGGAGCAGGTCGGAGAACAGAACGTTAATGGAATGCTACTACAGCAGTAATCCCAGTGAAAGGGGATATATGCAGAGAATGTGAGAACAATGGTTACTTCAAAAGCCAACATCTAAGCTCACTAAGAAACAGCTACTAAGTCAGTGCTCGAATATCCACAAGAGGAACTTACTGTCACAGTTGGAGATTGATGAGGTGCAACAACAAAGAGTCCCAAGCCCCAGCACCTCACCCACGGTACAAGATGCTACATCAAGGGGGAGCCAGGATGACAGGTGTGGTATCATCACCCCCAAATAATAACGACATTGGGTACCAAGCCCCAATAACAGAGCGGAACACGGGAGCAGCTGACCTGAGAGGGAAGATCATGACATCCTGGGTGCCAAGGCTAAGTAATGATAAAGTACCATTGGAATTTCTACTGGGAGATGTGAACACAGAACTGCTAACTATCCCTACCAGCACCATCACCCAGACCAATCAGCTGATACATGCAACAGCAACAGTTATGCGACATCTTGATGCTTGGCAACAAGATGAACAAGGTGAAACGGAACTTTTCCTGTTATTTCCAGCTTTGAGCTCCCCGACACCCAGGAAATAAGTGATGTAATTGACCAGATGAAGTTGTCTGCACCTGGCCATGACAATATTTCAGCATTCCTTGTCAAGTGGGTGAAGCAATCAATCTTGCAACCTCTTCATCATATTTTTTCCCTGTCTCTGAAGACGGGAGTTGTACCATATGACTTAAAGATTGCAAAAGTCATTCCCTTGTTTAAAGCGGATGATCCTTGTTGTTTCAATAACTATAGGCCTATTTCTATTTTGCCATGCTTCTCAAAGATTTTAGAAAAAATAGTTTACAAAAGGATTATTTTTCATCTAAATTCTAATGAAATTCTTTTTAAACATCAATATGGCTTCCGAACAAATCATTCCACATCTATGGCTTTAATTCACCTGGTTGATAAGATTGCATCAGCGCTAGAAAAGGGTGAGTTTGCTTGTAGTGTCTTCCTAGATCTTTCAAAAGCCTTTGATACGATAAATCACAGTATCCTATTGGCTAAGCTTCACAGATATGGTTTCCATAAAGATACTCATCAATGGTTGTCAAATTATGTTTCAAACAGAACTCAGTTTGTTTGTGTAAAAGGCTGCCATTCCAACAGAGCACAACTTCACTGTGGAGTTCCACAAGGATCCATCCTTGGTCCACTATTATTCCTTGTTTACATAAATGATTTGTGTAACATCTCAAACATCGTTTCTCCAATTATGTTTGCAGATGACACAACACTGGTTCTCTCAAACCCAAACTCCAATTCCTTAATAAGGGATGTGAATGATGGTTTAGATGCCTTTGTCACATGGTTCAAAATGAACAAATTATCTTTGAATATAAAAAAATCTAACTTTATTATCTTCAGTGGGAAAAAATCATACAATAAGGATTTATCTAAAATTATAATTGAGTCCATAGAGATGCCTCAAGTATCATCTACAAGATTCTTAGGAATAATTATTGATGAGAGTTTGAGTTGGAGAGAACAGATTTACTGTGTGAGTAAGAAAATATACAAATCTCTTGGTATAATAAGGAAAGTTAGCCAACTTGTTAGTAAACAGTGTCTTCTTACTCTTTATTACAGTCTAATCTATCCGCATCTTTCATATTGTAATATTGTTTGGGGGAGTACATTTACAACCACTCTTTAAAAAATCTTAATTCTTCAGAATCGCTTTGTTAGACTTGCATCTCGATCTGGCTGGGACGCTACTGCTGCTCCCTTATTTAAAAATCTCCAGATTCTCACTATTTATGATATTAACAGTTATCAAATATGCATTTTTATGTACAAGATATTTTCTTCAGATGACAAGGTCCCTGAGCATTTTAGGACGTACTTTGCAGCAAATTCTCATTTTCATTCTTACTCAACACGACAGGCCTCAGCTCTACATCCACCCAAATGTCTTAAATCTAGAAGCCAATTTTTGTTTAGGTATAGAGGTGTCAAAGTTTGGAACAGTTGGTACCACATTGCCAACAATTATAGATCTTTATCTATCTTCAAAAGTCGTGCAAGAGAGCATCTAATTCAAAAGTGTAGCCAAGAGAGCTCTGTACTTTAGCTTTTCCGTAGACTGCTAACTTCTTTTTAGTTTATTTTCAGTGTTGCCTATAATGATCAACAAAAATGTCCAGCATGTCCATATAAGGTCAACAGCATTTTTCTTTTCTTTTGTCTTTTTTTCTTCTTTCTTTCTTTTGTTTTGCATGAGAGTTTAGAGAGTTAAGAAGTTAACAACACACCATGAACGCCTTACAGCACAAATGAACCAGCTGCTAATAACAGGGACCCACCCAGAGTGGCTAACCCAAGGTCGGACAGTCCTCATCATGAAGGACACCCAGAAGGGAACAATACCGTCAAACTACTGGCCTATAACCTGAGATGGCAAAAGTACCCTAACTCTTTACTTGAGCGGAAGTAAAAGTATTTGTGTAAAAAAATTACTTTGGTAAACATGAAAGTACTGGTCCACGTATCTACTCAAGTAAAAGTAAAACGTACAGGCCCTGAAATGTACTCAAAAGTATTATGAAAAGTAAAAAGTATTTTTATTGCTCATTTCACTAGAGAGTTAGAAACCATTTCAATGTATAAATATTGACTTATAAAACTTAGATGGACCTGGTTTCTAAAATGTAATGTCAAAAATCATGCTCATAGACCTCACTCTTCAATTTTTTTTATTAGTACATCAATGCAACACTAAATATAATTAAAAAAAACGTTAAAACATTTGCATATAATTCAGTTTTTTTTTTAACAAAATGGAATAAGATTAGCAGAAAATGCAATGATCTACTGTGTAATACAAACAGCTTTGTTTTTTAACAAAAATAATATACTGTTTTTAATTCAAAGAGCTCTATTTTAATTCACAATGAACTGTTTTTTTTAACATATTTTTAACTTGAGTTGCACAACACACACTCAATTGCCCCCTCTCTATCGCTCTACATCACTCCACTCTTCTGTGTGAGCTAATCGAAAGTCAAACACGTCTAACAAAATTGTTTGTTCAGCTTTAAGAGAAGCAGGTTTTCAAAGTTGTCGGGACATAGCCTGGCCCTCTTGGGTCTAAAAATCATTCCTGCTGTGCTAAAAAGCCTCTAACAGGCAGCTGAGGCAGGTAGTGGCGTGTTTAGCTTCAGAGACAGGTGGCACACAGATGGAAACATTTTCAGGACGTCCATAGTGTCAGGTGAACTGGTCAGGTAGGACTCTAGTTCCTTGGCGTTGCCGTCCCGCTGATCCGTCTGTGTCATTGTTGAAAAGAAATCCTCCTCTGATGATGACAAATTGTCACCTGACTGCAATGCACTCTGCTCCTTCAGGTGGGATCTGATGTAGTCGAGGCGTTAGGGGGACACAAAACCAAATGAACAGAATTATTAAAGAGAAGGGGATGGAGAGAGAAGGAACCTGGCGCATGGGAGGGCAAGAAAGCAAAGGAGTAAAGGATGAAGGAGAAGGCATAAAAGGGTACTGGGGCTCTAAGCTAAGTGGTACTTAGTTTTCTTGTTCAAGCAGGACCCTATTTTCCCTCATCCACTTGTCTAAATGAGTGGTGGGATTTTCAATATTTCTAATTCCTTTACGTATCAAGGGACTGTTTCAGTGTATGGGCTATATGCACAGCTCCATTACTTCCTGAAGTTCAGACAGCACCTTTATTTCCTGTGTTTCATGATAGGATGAACTGATTAATCCAGGTGTGTCTGACCATTTACTGAGGTCTGAACATCTCAGTGTGCAAAGTATACCTTGTTTCACATGGCCTCAGCAACTGGAGTTTGCATGCAGTGTTCCTCAATGAGCGCTGAAGCTGTGGCGGACCTGCTGCTCTTGTTCCAGAGAGCCTGGCACTTTGCGAATGATGAGCTTCATGTACACCGGGTCAGCGTTTGCTGCATGGACGTCAACTGTTGCCACCTGTTAATATCAATTCCTTGGATTGCCATTTTTATTCAATTCATAAACTCAGTTACCCACCAGGTTCAGAAGGTGACAGGCACCGCGATGGTGTTTAGGCAGCTGGTATTCCAGGCCATCATCTTGCTCCAACAAGAGACCGACCTCAACTGACTCAACCACGTCCTCTTCGCAATCCTCATCATCTGCATAATAAAATTAATTAATTTCCATTCAAAGGGTTCTTTTCAATAGTTATTATGTAATCATCCTAAACCAATGTGTAACACTCACCTAATTGATCTGGCTCTGTCCCAAGGGGTTCTGTGTTGCTTGTTTCATCTCCAGTGACACCATACACTCGGAAGGCTTTCACAAAATTGGAGCCACTATCTGTCGTACGCACAAGCTTGTCTCTGATGTTGAACTCTAAAGCGACAAGAGAAAACGCAGGCAAATGTAATATTTATCCCGCAGGAAATGCAGGTTTGCTGTAGTCAGGGATATTGTACAGACACATACACATCATTACACACTAGTAAAGTTAAGGAATTAGATATTTTTCACTGTTAAAATGTATTAAATGTGAATTATATACATTTTAACTGGAATGGACTTGAAGCTCATGTCCAGAGTTTTGAAAGAGAGATGTTTTTTTAATCGAACGTCTGGAGGTTCCACCCTCCCTCTGCTTTCATGAGCTACCAAGCCACGCCTCTTTAATTGTGCTCACGCATTACCTGTGGGATGAAAATGAGTGCGTCCGAGTTGTTGATTAATTTTATAATATTCTTTACATCATGCTTATTATATTATTTTATTTACTATTGTTCATGTAATGCATGTCTCTATCAGTTATAGTATGCTAGAAGACACAGGCATACAAAAGACATGTATCCTTTTTCTGTTCGCCAGCCTGCCATGTTTCATTTTTACGGCAGCCTCTTGGCAGCTGGACAGTTTGTTTTTTCAAAAGTCAAGACTTTAGGTCAATTGTCTCTCTGTCTCCCTCTGGTGTAAATGAGGCTCATTGGACAAGAAATGTGACACTATGATCTGTTGCACAACACCTGGCATTTGGGAAGACTTGATGGAGACTTGATGGAGGCTGAGAGGGCCTCCCAAGGGGTCACGGACCTTGACCTTTGTAGGGAGGGGGGAACAATTGTGTCTTGACGAAGAGTCCATGGAGAGTTGACGAACTCCCAAGAAATAGTATAAATAGATGGATCGGAGAGCGATCGGCGCGTCAGTTCTTTTGGTCAACCTGACTGCCAGGAGGGTTTTTTGGGAATAAAGTCCTCCTTTTGCATTCTGACTCTGACTCTGCCTGATTTTTCTGAGGAGAACTACGATGGAAGACTTCAAGAACCAAGAATGGATATACTTGAGGATTTTACGTTTTTTCTGGAATATATGTTTGTGGGGTTTTTTGCACCGTGACTGGCCTAGGATACTTTTTAAAATAAAATTCCACGACAGAGTCCAACAGCATCCTACATGTTTAACTGTTTATGGTGGATGTTTAGCAGACAATGGATATATCTGAGGTAAGCGTAAAGTCTCTGGCTGCGCGCACACGTTGATTGACAGCATGACAAAGCAAAAGCTTGAAATCTATTGGCTGAAGCTGACCGGAGCTTTTTCGGATAACACGGGGGTCTATGAGACGAAGACGGAGCTCATAAATAAATGTTTATATTGCTTTATGCTAATACTATATTATCGAACCAGACTGACACATTTAAGCTCTGTTAAAAAAATCATACATACATAGGAAACGAACGGAAACTCCGGACACGAGCTTTAAGTAGAATACTACAAATTTACCAATAGTCTACATTGTCTACATGTATTTTAGTCAGAGCATCTGCGAGTGCAGTAAAATTGTGTGGGCCTTTGAGTTGCTTGCAGGCTAGTGCAGCAGAGCACCTCTGCAGACTTGTGGGTTGTATCCAGCGTGCTGTGACACCAGTGAAGCTCTTCCTGTGTGCTGTCCAGCAATCAGTAGTGGTGCCGATGAACTCAATATCTTGCATTGCAGCCTTCAGGTTTTTCTTCATTTCTTGTGTTGCTTTGTCAATCTTCATTTTCATTGTGTTACGAGTCATTATAGAAACATTTGGTTGGAGGTGATTCACAAGGCGCTGGAAGGCCTCCTCCTCAACAACCCTCAGAGGGTGGAGGCCCTGAACTATAAAGTCCAGAATATGTGCATCTACACTTTTCTGAGACATGCCTAGATTCCCACAGTTTCAGCTGCTTGGATGCTTCAGTGGGTGCTTCATTGCTCCTTCTTTTCAGGCTTGTGAGCTGTGTATATCTCTCCAGGTGTTTCTCGTGTTTTCTCTACAAGGACAAAAATAGGAGAGCCAGCATTAAGTCAAATACAGTATGTTACTTATACATTTTGTTCAGTGAGATGACCTTCACATATGAACATCTTTTATACTGTATTTGAAGATTAAACTTAAGTAAAAGACCTACATCAGGCTATTACTGCATTCATACACTTCATCACATACACTTTTGACATCACCATGTCGAGGGCATGCCTATGTTCCCTCATTTTCCAAAATTAGTCCCTATGTTAGTTTGAAATTACTCTGATTCATCCTTTTATATGCGGTATAAAATATAAGCGGTAGAAAATTGATGGATGAATGGATGGATCAATTCTACTGCCACCCAGCTCACAGTCCGAGGTAGATTAAACTCTGAGTAAGGCGTCCATTTCATTCTGAGTAACGGTAACGGCATTATTGAAACGCTGCATTACTTACCATCAAACTGTGGCAGCCAACGTTAGCCAGCTTTGAGCGTAGTTACAGCAGACCTCGCCTAACCGCCCCAATTCAGAAGCTAACGTTAGCACAATATTACTTCCTAACATAACGCTAAGACTTACCTCTATGGGCTCTAACTTCGTAGACTGCGCCGAATCCGCCCGCTGTCAGCGGAGCGAAAAGTGCGCCGTCGGCGGATAAAGTCAGTGGGGCGTGTCCAGAAAATTGTCCTAATTTCGTGAACCAGGCGCAGTCACGCCTCCATCCCACCCACTGGCGCAGGTGGCGCAAGAGGGAGGAGAGAAAGTGGGTTTAACCCAGCTGAGAGTAATTTGACCAATCAAATGAACACCTCTCCTTTTTTTCAAATGCACTGCAGCAAAGGACACTGCTTCATTAACATGATGAAATACATTTTATTTCCTGGCCTCAATACTAAACCATAGTGAAGCAACAATGTATATGAAGGTATTTTAAAATAAATAATGTCTTGAAGAGCTTGGGGAACCAGACAAATGAAATAACAATGCAGACACATTTACAGGCTAATACTTCTTTCACATCGCCGATCGGCTCTGCCGAGGTTTTTACATACAGTGCGCGCTTTTACGCACGGCACTATTTATTCACAAAGAAAGACAAGGCAAACTGACAGGTGCATGGCTGTAGCAAATGCATCGTGACAAGATGCAAGATCAATAAAACACTCTAAGAGCCTGCCCAAGACTGTCCGAACCGTGTTTTGATCCGATGGTGTGAAATAACTTCTGACATCGTGCGGGTTTCCTCCTCAAAATCACAGGTAGAAATGATGATTCACCTGCTTTTTACGCTGTTCAACGCATGCATATACAGCCGTGCGGGATCCACATAGTTTCCGCGCCTGCAATATGTTCATTTTATTTTTTTAATCAGATCAATCAACTGAATGAAGCCGCTGTCATTGCGTGGAGTGTGTTGGTCAGCTCTAGTGACAAACGGACTGGTTGTCCATATGAAGGATTTTCTTTAAGCCGGTTCAAAATGACCTGAGAGATCTTCCGAGCACAAAATAGAGACTGTTCATGCATGAATGAGGCGACGCAAAGCGGAGAGTCCCTCATTTTCGACTCATTCATGATGACAGAGTTGGTGTCACAGCTCTGTAGAGACAACGTATCCTGCTCTGGGCCCGGCCGAATTGTACATTGACCCACTTGAAACCATTTTCGCGTGTGGTTTGTTTTTCTTTTGTCTTTTCTTTCTTTCTTTCTCTTTTTTTTTTGTGTGTTTTTTTTTTTTTTTT
The DNA here is from genome assembly GCF_902148845.1 of Salarias fasciatus. NCBI lineage: Eukaryota > Metazoa > Chordata > Actinopteri > Blenniiformes > Blenniidae > Salarias > Salarias fasciatus. The sequence goes on along the minus strand of NC_043749.1, from coordinate 2,625,185 downwards.
GTTGGTTCTTTGCCTGTGGAAGATCGACAGCGGTCGAAACCTAGCGCGAAAATAAGATAAATAAACAAAATATTAAGTCAAGAGGATCAGCAAACCTTTAAATGCCTCATGTCTGTTTTATCAATGCCTCAAATCAGGTTTCAAAATTTATTTAACTTTTTACAGTGCGCATTTGCGCAGCGTCACCTCTCACTGACACCCCGCGCACTTATGTCCCTGATAAACACGCACACACACACCAACACACATAAAAAAGTTGTATTATTAACCGTCAATAATAATCAAAAGCATATTAAAATTAGTAAAATAAGTCTCCCCGGCTGCGCACCAGGACGGACAACTTTCCACACGGTACCGTCCTCTGCTCATTTGATTCTGGGACTACAGGCTTGACAGGACAAAGGTTTTTATTTAGAAAATATGTTCGTTCTAAAATTAATTTTTGGAAACGAAAAATACATGGTTTGCTGTACTTTGATGGAGGATATAATATTTTACCTGAATCTGTAATTGGCACCTCTGGAGTCGCTGGGCCAGTGCTCCTGCTGTCAACTACCGTGTTCACTGTTGTGTTTAATTTTATTACATTAGTTTATTTTTTTTTACACTATTTTATGATATAATTATTTAGTTGTAAACTGACAGCAGCCTACAGTAATTCTCTATACCTGGAGGTGACGCGTGAGCGCTTCATGCGCCACTGCAGGTTCTGCGCTGGACTGTGCAGCAGCCGGAGGTCGATCGGGCATTTTTGGGGCAGCAGGATTAAATTTGTTTCGCTGTTTGGCGCGTGCCTGTTCTGACTCTGATTCAGAACGTTCCTCCTCTTTACTAAAGTCAAGATCGCTGATGTCCGACACGTCTCCGCCATCCGATTCCCCCTCACTGACCTCCTGTATCATTGCTAAAGCTTCTTCCACCTTATATCTCTTATTTATGCCTGTTTTTATTGTCTTTCTTTTGGGATTTGCTTGATATTTTTGGCCGTCTGTCTGATTGTCTGCTGTCAGACGCGCTCCCTGTTCAGATGTGGGCATGAACCAAAACAAATCAACAGCAGAAAAAAAAAAAGCCCCGTGAAGTGCATCTTTTTTTATCAGCAGTCTGTGAGACGCTGATGGCCTTTGGAGGTATAAATGCTTTGTAATATTATTTGTGTCATTGTTAGGACCTTATTTGCTTCAGAAAAACATACAAGACACATATTTAGGAAAAGCCAAAGAATTAGAGGACAGGGAAATTATTTTTAACAGATTTATTTGAATTCCAGAAACCCAATCGGTCTGTCAGACCATTTTGGCTGTTCTAGTGCTAAAGAAGATAATAAAAACAATTACGTGCTTCATGAGTGATTCTGTGTATCTTTCATGACACTGACAAGCTGTCAGTGTCATCAGATCCTCCGCTCCCCAGCCTGCTCACACCTTCTGCACAAAACTATCACTGCGCCCAGCTGATTCTGTCGACCCCTCCCCCTGGTGCGCCGCCACGCCCATCTCGGCGCAAGTGCAGCGGACCGGCCAGACACCCTCTTCTGCGCCTGTCGAAAATGGGAATGCGCTGCCTCCGCCGCTGATCATCGCCAAGTTGCGCCGTCAAATTAGAGCCTTATGTGTTTTCTGAGATTTGACGGCGAGTTCTTGAACGCCAATGCTTCGTGGACCTTAGGTTTGCATAAGACACAGCACATTCGCCAGGAATTACCCTTGGAGCCGACAAATTCAAACAGTTCTTTTAAATAGGGCCATGGGCGCTCGAGTGGCTGGTCCTCCAATTGTGTCGCAGCAAGATTTTCTCCTTCACAATCCTCTCCACTGTCCATTTCGCATGCTTCTTCTGGCTTCATCCTGCAGATGTTCTGACTAATTGTGACTGACTGCCGGGAAGGCGGCCATGTCATGCACGTCTTTCAAAATTTTAGAAAAATTAAAAAAAAAAAAAAAAAAAATATATATATATATATATATATATATATATATATACATTTAAAGAAGTAACGAGCTTTTTGGGAAAATGTAAGGAGTAGAAAGTAGCAATATTCATATTCAAAATGTAGAGAGTAAAAGTAAAAAGTTGTCAGAAAAATAAATACTTCTAAAAGTAAAAATACCTGAAATTTTTACTTGCCATCACTGCCTATAACCTGCCTCAGTATCACATGAAAACTCCTAACAGGCATCACAGCGGCCAAGATAAGTAGGCACATGAGTAAAGCACAAAAAGGGATTGGCAATAACACCAGGAGGGCCAAACAATAACACCAGAGGGGCCGAACACCAGCTACTGGTTGACAGGGCAATCGCCCAAGACTGCAAGGCCCGCAGGACCAACCTGTGCACTGCCTGGATTGATTACAATAAAGCCTATGACTCAATGCCACACACATGAATACTGGAGTGCTTGAAGCTGTACAAAATCAACAGGACTCTAAGGAGCTTCATTCAGAACTCAATGGGACTGTGGAAGACAAGTCTAGAGGCCAACTCAAAGCCAGTGGCACAGGTAAGCATTAAATGCAGCATATACCAAGGTGATGCCCTGTCCCCCCTGCGGTTCTGCATAGGTGGGGGGCGGGGGAAGCGGTGCAGCGCTCACACAGAGCGTAGGGGTGAGCGGCGCGGTGTTAACACAGCACACGGCGTGGCGCCCCCCCCCCCCCCACCCCCCCGTACACTGCGCCCTAGGCAGCCACCCCAGGCGGCTCTAGGCATAGTTCGCCTATGCCTAGAGCCGGCCCTGACACTGACAGAGAAAGGACTGGATCTTGACACATCTGCGGTGTCCATGCTCAGGATCAACATTTTCAAAATGTTGTGATTTCCCTCATTTACATGAAGTCAGGGTTAGAGCATTTTCAAAAAGTTACTTTTTCGGTTGCTTTGACTACCATTCTCACGTAAATCTCCACCCAAAACACAATCAGATTTTTGCTTTTTTTTTTTTACTTGAAAACATTGTCATTTATGTAAATTAGGCTAAATTATGTCATAAGTGGCTAAATTCTGCTAATGCTACCAGCCATTATAAAACAGATACAGAGGTGCAGTGTTATAATGCCACAGTTTTGATCTTCCAACTTCCATAAATCCTTCGTGTTCCAATCAGTTGTGTGGTCAGTTCTGAATATTGGCCGATAAGAGGAAAAGCAGAAGCGACTGTGTGAGCTAGCTGCGAGATAGCTCCAATGAAATGGCTTCCCTTTCAGCAATACTTCTAGGGCGATGAATAATTGCTTCATTATTCAAAGGGTTTTGTTCCCTGACACTTAACTGTGTATCACGAACCCCTCTGGACTTTGAGAACCTGGGTCTCCTTCAGTTTCATGTCTTTTAAGTCTTTAGTTTTCAGTGTGTCAAAGCCTTAAGGCGACAATTATTTTGCCACCAGCAACAGCAGTTCTTTGCAGCCTGCTCCTTTCAAGGGTGTTATTATTGCTAGATGGGTTTAACCTGTGCTTTTGCAAAAAATCAGGCTTTGAAAGAACAAAGTGCACAGTCCGAGAGATCTGAGAGGTCTGAGACCACAGAAGAAGTAGAATATGTCCTGTTTCTCAAATATCCCATTTCATAATGATTCAAAGGCTGTTTGAGATCAATGAAGTCCCACCTGCTGCTGCGTATCTTTTCACGGATGAATTTAAAAAGTCCTTGTGATGCAGTTATATGCAGGCTCCGCTTTGTTGAAACCGAATACAAAATAAATTAAATTGCGCCGTAATTGCATGTAGTCACGAGTGCGTGGGCAAAGTAAAGTACAATGAGTCACCAGACAAATCAGCTTCTCTCATGAATTTGTGCAAAGAAGTCGGCCTCTCGAGGAGCAAAAAGGGAAAAAAAAAAAAAAGCCCAAAAAGGCACAATGGAAAAAAAATTACATTTGAATCAGGGACATGATTGAAGTCATTGGAAGCCGGTTGAGTCAGTCTCATCAGAAAAGATTTAACTTCAGATGAAAACACGACTCCCAGGCCAGGCAGAGCAGAATCAATCATTTACCCTCAATTTAATGAAAACAAATGTCATCAGATATTGTTCATATTCTTCAAAGATCACAAACCAAAGAAATAAACAGGTTTCACGCTGATACTTATGCTTTCTTTTGTTGCAGTCAAGCGGCTGTCGGCATCGCTGTTCCTCTGCATCATCAGAGCGCTGCCACTTCGGTGCGCACTCATTCAGACGAGGAGCGTTTCCGACATTCCAACATTTACATAGCATTTATTGTATGATACTTGAGCGCTGGCTGCCTTATGACCCTCCTCGAGAAGCAATGTGAGGGTAATGATGATTACACCGCGATGTCAACTGTCTGGGCCCGGCGCTTGGCGACGACGTGCAATCCAAACTCCTCGGCAGCGTGGCGCTTTTCTTCCCGGGGAGGTGATAATTTAGTGGAGAGGTGTGGGAAGCCTCGAGAGCGAGAATATGCCCCGAGTGTGTGCGGCACAGACTGACGTATCTAGCACAGACAGATGCTGGATGTGGGCTCGGCTGGCACCGTTTTGGAAATGTAGGCTAGCGAGGAACACAAGTGCGGGGGCAAAGGTAGCAGGGAGGGGGCCCCAGGGAGGGGAGCAGATGGGCCCGCATTAGACGTCTGAGACGGCCGTGACTCTCCCTGGATGCATTCCCAACACCGCCGGGTCAGAGGAGAGGCACGCCGGCCTCTCTGGATCCAGGCGGCTCCCTGCGCTTGACCTCACTTCTCCATTTGTCTGCAGACACTTGTTCTAGGCTTCCTCTGCAGTGCTTCCACCAACAAAACAAGACTCCTGCGTCTTTTAAGAGATGCATTCATTTTTGTGATAGATATCTCTGTCTTGTTTGCACAAGAGAAATTATTTCTTCCCTCACAATCATTTCATTTTTTTCCCATCACAGAATAATTTCTTCCCAAAGGCTAAATATATTGTTCCATCAAGAAAAAGAAAGATGTTTCCATCACACACATTTTACTCAAAAGTCTAATTATCTAAAAAAAATTATAATAACACTTGTTCTAAACAAAACACTTGAATAATCTGTTTCCACTGGATACAGTCTTCCATTAAACTTAATAACTTGTTCCAACAAGATAAGTATTTCCGACTAGGTTATGTGTTACTTAGAGATAAAAATTTGCTCTCATCGGTTTATATTTTACTTTCAAAAGTGAATTTGTACTTGCAAAATTATAATTCCCTGAGGTTCAATTTGTTCTGTTACTATTCATTGTTATAATGGTACCAATGATATAATTTGTCCACACAGCCTGTCAAAACAGGTTTTTAGTTTCTGCATTCCATTTATAAACACAACAAATACAAACTTTTTTCTGAACAAGTTAAATATTTTTACTAAAATATTGTTTTCAATATATATATATTTAAAATGAGCAATGAAATCCCACAGAAAAATTTAATTCAAAATAGTAATTTGGTCATTGAAAACATTAATTTGTCTCTTGAAGAAGACAACTTGTTTCTAAAACATTTTCTCTCAAGAACATTTTATATTACCGTTTTCAACAGTAAATCATTTCCAAGCAATTTATTCCTCAGCAGGACACCAGTGATGTGATCAGTTAAATGTAAAGACTTAGAATATGTATTTGTAAATCTGATTCTGATGGAATCAGACCTCATCAGGTATAAACTCACTGCAATTCATGATCAATAATATATCTTAAAAGATTTTTCTTAACTGTAAAGATATAATAATAACCTCATCTAAATTAATTCCTTACATAATACAATCTATTTCTTTAAGATTTTCTTCAGTAAGTGAAGGAAGTCGCTAAAGCAATTCTCTTGTTGTTATTGAATAATCGCTTGAGCCATTTACATACAATGGGTTTGTTTCAACAACAACACAGAGACAAATGATTTTTTTCCAACAGATAACAGTTTCCACGAGATGATAAGCAGCATGAAACAATGGATCCATCCCACCTCATATCAAAGGTTCAGGCTGCAGATGTTGTGATAGTGTCAGCTTTTTTTACCACCCCATCAATCCCTCTATGAAACGCAGAGCACCGATCTGCCGATGGCTCCTTGAGCAAGAAAGCACAAACTGTCAGCGACTGTTTCTGGATGGCAATGAGTTCACTGGACTCACACAAACACCTGAAGAGAAATCCAGCATGTGCTAGGACTGCACAATCCTATCCTGAATGTGAAAGAGACCAATCTTCAGCGCCGATGCTGACTGATCAACTTTGAGCAGTCTGAGAACCCGACGAGACCCACCACGTCTCCACATGCAGCCAGTTCCAGCTACGAAAAGTACTGACAATACTGACTGCTTGACCTGTCTTATCACACCCGCAATCACAATATTTGATGCACATAATTGCCGGTTCAGTTTGGTAGATAATTACAAGATAGTCAAAGGTTCAAATGATGATTAAATTCCACCCAGATGCTCCTGAATGCCAAACATCCTCCACCCCTACATAAAGAAAATGGTAATCCAGGAACTGCCTGGAGCTTGTATTCAATAACAACAATAACAGCAATTTCATAGCTGCTTCTATTGTTTATTGAAATGCTGTTGAGGGCGCTGAACTAATTTTCTTTATTGTCCAAACGGCTCCCTGCAAATCCCGATTCACCCCATTTGGTTTTGACAATTATTGCCCTGAACGTAACACCCTCTGCAAGGGACAAATCCACTTCTTGATGCAAGTATGCAACGATACATATGTTAATATAGCGTCACTGGTGTTGTAAGCTTTTTTGAGGTATTACTAGTTTAAGTTATGAGGCCATCTGGAGGAGTGTGGTGCAGATAGCTAGATTAAATATACTATATACAGGGGCGTGACGCATATGCTAACGGCTCAAACTTAAATGAGGTTTCATTTCAGTGCAGTGAGGAGGCATGTTACTGTGATGACTCACCTGGGCTATATTTGATTCCCATAGTTAGGCAAGAACAGCAGGGGGTCGGGAACTCAGAATGATTCATTAGATATGCAGCGAAAGTACAGATGAAAATACAAGGCTTGAAAAAACAGCTCATTTTGCAAACTGCACAGTTTCATCCAGTATAATTTGTGTTATATGTGGTCAACAGTTAATTCAGTTCACATCACAAGATATGAGATTATTCTGGTAATGTGTCCAGTGAACGCTGCAGGAGCATAATCAATCAGATGAAGCCTCTTTCTGACTCCATGGTGTTTCTCTCGGGGTTCTGGTCTTAGCTCTGGTTAGACTAATGACTCTCTACCTTGAGTGGCCTGAGACTCATGTGGCCCGTCCCCGAGGCTCCCAGCTGCTGCAGCACTGGAGAGGAGCCTCCTCTGCTCCAACCCATCAGGTGAACGCGAGCTGTTACCTGCACTGCCGTGGCCACCTGCTCATTCTCCTCTGCTGTTTCATCAGAAAAAAGAAAAAGAGGTCACAGAGTGTTTCTGACCACACGATTCACTCTCACAGCAGAACAAATTTATTTATTTATTTATTTATTTATTTATTTATTTGACAGGGACATTGCACAATAAATGTATTGCACAGACCAGATATAGCTCAAAGCTAATTTTCATCTGTAGTCCCTGAGCAGAGGCAAAGTGAGGCAGGTTTACACGGTGCACAAAAGTCCATACTGAAAATACAATTGATACACAGCACAACAGCAAGAGACACCGACAGAATAAAGATTAACCCAACAGCAAGTCACAAACAGTTACAAAATGATTAAATATTTACAACAACTTCTTATTACATGTTTACAACTTAAAAAAAAAAAAAAAACCTAGTGATCACAAACCTGACTGTCTTTTAACCAATTTTTCAAGTTAAGTTTAAACTGTTGTAAAGTGTTACACTCACGAACAGTTAAAGGCAGAGAATTCCACAGCCCAACAGCTTTTACAGAGAAGCAGTTCTGACCAAATGTGGAGGATCTAAAATGTACACAACAGTCTCCTCGAGAGGATGCTCGAGTAGATCTGACGCCTACTTCATTTTCAAATTCAAATTCCAACCTGAGCTCTGAATGTCATGTAATGATCTCCTACTCTGGGAGGATGGGGAGAGTCGCAGCAGTCTCAGGAGTTTCTGACGTGACGGCACAGTGGTGTAGTGGGAAGCACTCCCGTTTGAGGACCCAGAAAACAATATTTCCAATTGAAATTGTGAAATTGTCATTGAGTTTTGGGTGTCTGTTTACATGACAATACTGCTCTGAAATTGAACTTTTTGAAAACGTTCCAACTATGCTTTTATGGAAATGAGAGGGAAACACTGCTCCTAACACACATGCACACCACGGCCAGAGTTCTTCAGCACACGTGACTAGATGGACAATAACAACATTTGCTCACGGTTGGGGGGAGGACGTCACACTGTGACTCTATCTGACTTTACTTTATGCCAGTGGGGAGCGCTCAGTCTCAAAACTCGGACTTATGAAAATTTGACTGAGATCCACAGCGGGCCAAAACAGACTGAATCAGCTGTCTGATGGTCACTGAAAGGAATCCTCTCATAAAAATAGACTTTAGCATCAGCACAGATTTCTCAGCCAAGAGAACAATGAAGAGAGCCTTATAAAGACAACGTGCTGCTGTTGCATTGCAGGTTGTTTCTCAGATGGATTGACAAGATATAAAGCTCTCTTTGCAGGTCTGACGTTCCACTGAATGATTCAACTACTACTTTTTTAAGTCATTGTTTTTATTTTTATTGTTATGGTTATTCACTTACTTGAATATGCCAAAACAATTCACTTTTAACATTTTCACTTGAAACGTCTTGTAAATGAGGCCTTTTTGAGTGAATCCGTGTGTGTGGTTGTCTGTCTCTGTGTTTACTCTGTGATGGTTCGAGAGCTGTCCAGGTGGACCCTGCCCTTGCTAATAGTTGTCTGGGATCAGTTCCAGCAGCCCGCTGATGATGGATGGACGGATGGATGGATGGATGGATGGTTTTTCCTCTCAGTGGTTTTTCTGTGTACATTGCTTCCTCCCAAAGTAGCTGGGATTAGCACCAACTCCCTGTAACCTTTAGTTCAATCAAGCGATATTGAAGCGCAACAGATTTTTCTGAGCTTCAGAGTTCATTAAGGACTGAATGCAAAATTGCAGACACAGATGACAGGTTCCAGAATTTAGATTTTTAATCTTCAAACTGTAACACAGAGCACAGTATGACCGTTTAGCCTTCAATGCACCTGTTATGTCCATTAATTCAACGTGGAGAAATACATTCGTAACAGCCCATATTAACAGCTCTTCAAGACTTGTCCCCAGACTGTATCGTACCTTTAACCTGACATTAATATGCAGCCCTGGCTGTTGAGTTCCTCTCTGGCATTTGCATTAAAACCATGTTCCTTACTCACTCGCCACAAATTTGTCATGCATAGCCCTCGCTCCTTTCCATCTTCCTCCACGCTGCCAGGCCGATCGGCATGAGCATCATCATCAATGCACAATCAGCATATACACGCCTCGCTCCAAGCTGCCAAACTTTATTTAAAATTCAACAGAAGGCGCTCAGGTTTCTTCAAGACGCAGGATGTGTCACACATAAAACTTCCAGTAAGACATCTAGGACGTTTTCATATGATGCAATGAAGCATCTGCTTGTTTTAATATTGAATCCAGTGTCAGCATTCAGCTTCAATGAACCATCTGTATGCTGCCTCTGCTGCACAAGACAGACAAGTGGAATGAACAACAAGCTGCAGACACAGTGAAACATTATCAGCTCAGCCGTCGGATGAAATACAGACCAAAACTGAACATTGGGAGAGCCATCTGAATTGAATCCAATAATCACAGGTTGTTAAAGTGAAGCTATATATCTGCTGTGCTGGGCTGCGACTCCATGTTGTCTTTAATAACTTTTGAATGACGGTGCTCGACTCTCATTGGAGGACAGAAAGATGGAAAGGAGGATGATGATCCTGTCAAGAGGGACTTCCCTACCAATGCCATCTATAGTGAAATGATCAAATAAGTAAAAGAAAAAACACACAAAACAAAACGTGTTTTCCATGACAGCAAATTCAGGTGAAAATGTAAAAACTTCTGCTGCGTTATGGAGGTCCGTTTACACGATGCTGCTCAGAGCAACTGAGGAGGCATCTTTTTGAAAATGGCAATCAAAATGAAAAGTACATCATCTTCAGTGTATCTCCCCATTTTCCCTTCATTGAATACCAGTTTTTTTTTTCAGGTTGGGTAAAAACACACATCCTAATATTTCTCATTTTGGCTTGCACAAATATCATCTTGCACTCTAGAATAACCTCCTTCCACTGCACCATACATCCTGACTGCTGCTTCAGACCTCTGGATAAAGCATCTGTGGGATGTGCAGCGTAAACCCAGGGTCACCACAGCCAGTCATCACAACTCGCTCGCATGTGAAGGAGAGTTACACTTCACTAACTGAAACATGTTCAAAGCACAGTGACACTTCTTCCGCCAGTCTCTTCAGACGGATGCTCTTAATCCGGAGTATAAGTTTCTTCCTTCCAGTCTTCCTCTAGCAGCAGCGTGGCCATGACACGAAAAACCCTCCACCCGAGTTCTAAACGCTGAGAAGAGGAGGTAATGCACTGTTTTTGCTGCTGTACTTTATCAAGTAGAGTTCTGTGCTTTTATCCAGTTTGCTGATGGACTTTACCTTTTCCTGATGTTGCCGACTGAGTGACTGTTGACACTGAACTACACCTGAATAAACCGCCAAGCCTGCTGCTGATGCCCGGCGAGCTTCTGCTTTTGTGTGATATTACTGTTTTACTATGTTTCTACTGTGTTTTTACATTTTTCCTACATTTTACCTGCTGAACAGCAAATTGTCCTTCGAGGGATGAGCGATAAAAATTCTGTTTAGAAGCGAGGGCATCATTCAGTATTTGCTTGCCATGCTGGTACATCAGCTCAGGTTGTGTTACGACCCTGTGGGAAAAGAGGACGCTACACAAAAACCAGATGGAAATTTGTTTTAGGCAAAGTTAATTATTTTTCCTTTCTTCTGAACATTAAACTGAAGGGTTCTACAAAATCACAAAAAAAAAAAAAAAAAAAAAAAAAAAAAAAAACTGAGCCAAAAGCCAACTGAGCAACAACAAGCAGCTTATCTTAAAATGAGTGAAATAAAGGAGACTCCTGCAGAAGGCAGAGCTGAGTGCGAGGCCGACACAAAAGAGCGAAGAAGACAAAAGAACAGGTGGGAACATCATCAGCGACGAGCAAAAAACCAGAAGGAGGGAGTTACAAACACACCGGCAGACTCTGAGGCTGAAGCGAGCTTCCCATTGGCAGCTCCTGAGTCGCCGTGGAGGGGAAGTTCAAGGGAAAATGTATTTGACATGTGGAGCAGCTCTTTGCCTGTTTTCCGTCCCATATCCTGACATTAAAATGTTTACTTAAACTTTGGTGTGGAACACCAACAAATAATATTGTAGCGTTACGACACTGAAGCAAATACTGGGAACTACTTTTTCTTTTGAAATCACTACGCCCAGACGTCATGTTTAGTAAGTAGTTCCGTTTTAGCAATCTTCGCATAAAAACTCAATCTCGTAATTTTGCATTAATATTTCACAGCGTAGTGAATGTGCAGATTATAACGTGTCCACCAAAGTGTTTTGGGGTTGTTGGATTTTGTATTTGATGAGTTTGACGAGGGGGAACAAAAATACCGTTCACTTCCATTGTGTCCGTCCTGAAAACCTTCCCCGACTCACCTCTGAATAAACAATAAGTATGCTATTCGAAATGACTAAGGAATTACGCTAAATGGGCCAATTTGCCAAAATGTTGAAGTATCGCTTTAAATTTATTTTACATAAAAATCAGACAGTTAAATTTTTTGATTTGTTAATGTTGCTTCATAGGTAAAACATTGAGATTCCATGAAAATCCATTTGATTATGATTGACTCATCAATTCCAGGATCAAACTATTTCCATTTTTAACAATTTCACTTCCAGATTTGACCTGCTGCACACGGTGAACAAACATCTTCCAAACAAATCATAACGCAGCAGCAGCAGCAGCAGCAGCAGCTGAGCGGGAGAGATTATTTTCAAGAATGATGACCCCGTTGACATTGATCCTCTCTGCATGAGAGGAGACGGGCGACGCTAACAGGTGACGCTTATCTGATGTTGGAGCAGATTATCTGATTTCATTGTCTAACTGACCGGAATCCTGCGGCTACTGTTTTTGTTTCTGCAGAGCTCACATATCTTCACCTGATCTCCGTCTATAAATCAATTTGAGGCTTTGCCGTTTATTTCTGTGTCTCCAAGAACGCAGGGGAAAAATAGGAAAAGGTTAATCTATAAAGGTACAGTCTGAACTTTACTCGTGGCATTAGTGGCAGTAATGTGCTTCCCTTCTGAGCTTTCTTCATCTGGCAACATTTAGAAAGTGAGATTGAGTTATGTTTGTAATTGAGGGGAAAAAAATTGAGAGAAAGTCATTCCAGGAGAGAAAATAAGACTACAATGACTGCTTTGTTGTGGGAATCAAATAAAACACTTTCCTCCAAGAAAGATGAAGTTCCGTCTCATTGATAAGGTAATGATGTATGCCACGGGTCAGGCAGAGACTGCTGATAATGACGCTAGTCATTTAACATATTTACTGGATTACCATCTGCAATTTTACGGCTGATTTACGGTCGCTTTACCCTCTCTTTTTATTGCGGAAATTTCACAATCAAATGTGCATCAGCCGTCCTTTTATCATCTCATGTTTGCTGAGCCAGCAGGGACCGCTTTATTGCCGTGGAGAGAGGTATTTCATTATGTCCCAATACAAGCGCTTCATATCCAAGTCGGTTTCAAGGGACGGCAGTCTGCCGGCTTCTCTACCAGTTCCCCTTCTTGTTGAGGGTCACAATGGAGTGTGTGTGCATGTTTTTGTGTGTGTGTGTGTGTGTGTGTGTGTGTGTGTGGGATTGGGAAGGAACTTTTCCTTATATACTGTCTTGAGTCCCATTTACACAACGTTTCAAGTGAATCTGAATCGTTTTTGCATTTCCGTTTCAGTAAGATGTTTTGTTTACACAACAATATATTGAAAATGATGTCTGTTTTCCCCTTAAAGTCAAGGTCAGCAACGGCTTGATTGTCAGATGTTTGCAAACGAAATCGTATCCAGTGTTCCTGTGGTGTGTGATGTTTTCAGTGTGATTTTTTCCTTTCCAGGGTCTCCGTAGAGGATACTGTAGATAATGAACAAGTTTAATATTTGCGACTGGAAGTCCTATAGTGTGTGGAGATCCAAAAGCGCCAGCCTGTCCTCTCATCATAATAAACCGAGTATTCCCCCCCGACTGGGTGACAGCTCCGACTCACCAAGGTGTTGCTGGCATCACTTTTAAAAATCCCCGCCTCAACTGTAGGCAGTGAAACATGGAAAAGTCGCAGCTTCTATGACCAGTAATAGGAATGTGAGTCGTTAATCCTCAATAATTGTATCACTCCTGGATGCATTTCCTCCATTCTGACCTTCTAGAGTTTTCCTTCATTCATCTCCGTCTGCACCTCCACCACTCTTGCTAGAACTCACAGGGATCCTGATGTTTTCACTCACCTCCACTATTAACTCCTCATGAGCGCAAAGGGAAGCAGTTCAGGAACCTCAGAAAGTCTATAAAAAACAAAAGGAGCCTTGGTCGGAGTGACAATGTGAGAGATGTGACGTGAACTGAGGGAATAAACGTTCCTGCCACTTCTTAGCAGACAGAGATGAAACACATCAGGACAGGAAGTAGCAATCAGACACAAGGAGAGGAAGAGAAAGAGCCTGAAACAAGAGTCAGGATCTTCAAAGGAACACAAACACATGAAAATCATGTTTTCCAGTTTCAAACATGAGTTGGTGAAATTGAACTCAGACACCATGATGTCCAGTGAAATCTGCTTTTTGAGCATTAAATTTAGTCTCTCTCTTTCTGTTTCAAACACCTCAGTGCAAATGTATATACACGAAACACAGACATAAAGAGGTTCTATTCATAGACCAGGAAGGTTTTATTATCCACAGGATCACAGATTTATTTTCTGAATGAAAAAGTGCACGGCACTTTGTTTGCTGCCTTCTTTACATAATAAGCCTCTCTAGTATAAAGTTAGCCCACTTCAGCGAGCAGCCAACCCCCCCGCCTCCCTTTCTGATGACTTGCGAAAAGTGATTTGTTGCCACGGTGACGATAACTCCAGACATTGTTATTGCAGACGGCGAGCGAGACCTGAATGATCTGTCGAGCAGTGAAAGAATTGCCGCTGTCCCAGATGATGAGGAGCTCAGAGAGAAAGAGTCGTGGAGTCATTTCAAACACGTCCACTCCAGCCCGGGGAGACGGCGTGTGTGTAAGACTGAGCGACGAAACACACACATCTGCCTTCAATAGAAGGCTCATGTTTTCTTGCGTCTCATAATCAGGGCCGTCCGATATTCGGCCCCAGGTTGATCTACTGTTTGCTTCAGCCAGCACTGAAGGTTGAACATTAATGTTGGAATAAAAACATGAGCTTTGATGAAACGGAAAGAAAACATGCTTCAAGTGGAATAAATTTCACTGATTTTGTTTTTTTCTTTTTCTGTTACATACATTTTTATGTGAGCCGTGAGAGTCTGAGGAACGGGACATTTCCAAGTGAAAATGGAAAACCTTTTCACGGCTCCCAAGGTGGAACTTTTGAGAAACGCGGCTGCAGCCGTCGTTACATTATTCAGCATCTACGCAGAGAGCGAGTCGAAGAAGTTTCAAAAAGTTCCACCTTGGGAACAGTTTTTAAAAAGTCGCGTTTTCAGTGGCTCAGAGCACGGTTGTCATTTAAATGGTTAGTCAAAATAGAGAATTCCTACTGAAAGAAATGTGTGTTTTCTTTGTCTTGTTTTAAAAATGTAGCCAATTACAACCTGGAAACCACAGCTAGAATAAAAGTTGTTTTTTTTCCATCTAAACAAGACAGAAAAACTTGTTCATGCTATCATTTTCAGTAGGCCAGAACACCATGGTGTTTTTAAAGGGCTGAACAAAAAAATAATCTGCCAGGAAGCTTTATATGATCCAGAACGCAGTCCCAGCAAACACCAAGGACTGGACCACATAACACTGGTCCTCAAAACGCTACACTGGCAAAGGAGGGAGTTTAAAGTCTCACTGCAGGTCTACAAAGCACTCAGTGGTGTTGAATCAAGACAGATGCTAGAATTACGAGTTCTCTGGGAAGCATCCAGACCCCTCAGGTGGTCTGACACAGAACCAAACCCCAGCAAAGTGAAACAGCGTTTAATTTATATGCTCTTGTGAATCAAACTTCCTGAACACCTGAGGTCTTCTCACAACGCTCACTGCAGCAATGTCACGATTTTAGTACTTCTTTTAATTATTCTTTTAACTATTCTCACTTCATATGAATTCTTAACTATTTACTCTCCTGTTTTGTTTCCGGTGCTGTACAAACACTTGAAAACGTAAACGGGGTCTAAATGTGAACGTCTACCTCTGAAGGGGACTCAGTCTCCTGTGGATTTTCTTGACATTATGTGGACAAGTATGGTCACATCATGTCACGTCTATCCAGTGTACTTTATCCTTGCATTCACAGTTTAAATCAGTCACCATCATAGCACCCAATGTGTAGTCCCTCACAAACAGACCGTTTACCCACTGCTGCCTTTATCTTTATCAAACTCAATTCTGGAGAGGCAGTACCAATCAAAGTATGTCCCTCATAATTTCACCTCACTTGGCAGCTTGTGAGAATTTTTTGCTGTTGTTTTTACCCGTGACCCTGGTCCTGTTGATTCTCCCTGACGTCAGATAGCTCCCGTCTCCAGCAGCATGCCGCAGGATATCACACGAAGGAGCCAGCGGCCTGCCGGCTGTGCTGCTGTGGCACACTGCCAGCTTCACACCTTTCCCACCTGTCAAGTTATAAGCACTGTGCACTGTGGTTGTCTTTAAAATTAACCCAAATGAAATGGGAAGAAACAGATGGGCACCAGGAACTGTGTTTACCCAGATGGTATTTGAACTGACAAAGGAGCAAAAGTCCTGAGTAATGACTGGAGCTGTCAGCGAGCAGATAGAGAATTTCCACTCGAAGAAATGTGTGTTTTCTTTGTGCTGTTTACACAGGAGCATATTGTGAGTTTTTTTTTTTTATTATTTTATTTTTTTAAAGACAGAGTCACATAATTGAGATGCCAAATCACATTAAAGGCTTACTGACATTTAAAAGGTGATGCCAGCAACATGACAGCTACACAAACTCAAATATATTCACCGAGTCCAACACACTGCAGCTAACACACACACACACACACACTCACACACAAACACACTTCTCCTTATAGATACAGAAAAGCTTAATATTGAATTGACAGTTAGCACAAAAATGAATAATGTTCGTTTTGATGTAGGAGCCTGTTTTCTGTTATTAAGTTTATGCAGTTGATCATCATATTTTCACAAGAATTTAACTCGAGTTCTACAGGTTTTTTCTTGTTAAAAGGAAGTTTTTGCTTTCCTTTCCATCATCTCCTCTACTTGCACATGTGGAATTGTTGGTTTCTTTTGGTAAAAGTGCCTTGAAATGATAGTTGAGTATGTTGTTCTAGGAATCAAATTGCGTTTAACTGAATGAAATCGAATGTATTAACATGATCAAAAAGCACTGACACTTTGCTGAATTCTGCAAGGACTGGGTGTTTTGCTAGCCTTGCCCTCTTGCACAGTGATACACTCCAAGTATCCCTGCTATGCCCTCAACAATTTTTAAAAGTCTGTTTTTTCTTCCACCATGTCAAGCTCCATTTGCGACTTGCAGTACATCTCTCCCATGGTGTCTAAACTCTGATGCTTGTATTATATTTAGTGGAGTGGAACAACAAAACACTCCATCGCGTTGTGTTTTGCAGGATGTGGCTCCATATCGGCCTCCCACGTGGCTTCACGGTGAGTAATACCAAAACTCATGAGCGGCTGTGACCACCAGGTGATGTGAACAAGCACAGCCACTCAGTGACTCCGTTCCAGCCTGTTAAAGGTGGATGTTGGACTCTTTCATTTATTCAAAATGCATATTTACACTTTTTAGAGTTGTTGTTATTGTCAGGATGTGGATTCTGAGTCCTCAGTCTTGTCACAAAAAAAGAGTCAAGTAAAGTCCTTTCTTAGACGGAGACGACTCACCCAGAGTGAAGGAGTTCAACAGGGTCACAGTACCAGACTGCAGACGGATGGCTGGTAGGAGGTGATCGGGACAGGGTGTCTGGTTTTTCAACCCTGACCTTTACGATGATTTTCCATAGAAGAACATTGATGCGTTTCATTGACAACTGTTAATTTCACCTTCTTTTTTGACACCTTTTGGCATCGACTCTATGCCGACGACTCTGGATATGAAGGTCAAACAGTCGTCGTCACCATCATCACCATCTTCATCATCATTTTATTGCTAAAAAGAAAATAAAGCAATTTGAAAGATACAGGTAGGACTGTTGTGATGCAGGACATCCAGAGCCCGAGCACGAGCAAGACAGAGGCAAAAAAGTACTTTTTTAAAAAATAAATCAGAACACACACACACACACACACACACACACACACACACACACACACACATACACACATTCTCATATTACTGGGAATTATTTCAATTAAATTCATTCTGCTTCTCTTCAGACACGTAGGTTATTAACACATACCTATAGCTTGTTTTGACAGTGTTCCTTCATCTTCATCAAACATCAGATGTTTCTGATGAAGACAGAATAAATCTGGAGACACATTTGAAGTAAGTCAGCTCCAACATTACTGCTGTTTCACACACAAATACTTTCATTACTATTGTTGGTGTGAATTTCTCATTATAACCCTTCAAACGCATCTAATCCAATTCATCACATCCAAGAAGAGCCGGTATGAGAGGCTGAAGTGAGTGAATGATGATCTCAAGCCGTGGATGAGTGAACGAGTCAGTGAATAACAGTGGCAGGAAAAATGACTGACAGAGAGGGTGAGAGAATGAGCGACCAGCTCAGAATGAGTGATTACCTGAGAAGTGAGGCAGGGATACTCACTGTGTGTGTGTGTGTGTGTGTGTGTGTGTGTGTGTGTGTGTGTGTGTGTGTGTGTGTGTGTGTGTGTGTGTGTGTGTGTGTGTGTGTGTGTGTGTGTGTGTGAATGACTGGCTCCGCGGACGGATCTGAAGTCCCACTCAAAGTCTGTTAAGTTTCTAAACAGGATGAGGACGTGTGGGTTGACGGATGTCATGGTCTTCAGGGTGAACTTTCTCCTCCGTTCACAGATCAAGTGACTTCGCCGTCTGTCAGGAAGCGTCTGCAGAGGTGCCGCCGTGTTTCTATCAGGGAGTTAATGAACATGGGATTCATTAGAGTTTGATTTACAAGTTGGAAGAAATCACAAGTAATAATTTTAGCTGGATTCAAAGACAGACCACAGGTACAAGCTGAAAAAGGCTGTTGAGATCTGTCAAATCTGGAAGGGCAAAACAGAGTTGACTTCCAAACACATTGCTGAAAATACAGTTTTGCTCCTAGCAAGCAGTAATTCCAAATAATAAGAGATAAGATCAGACTTTATTCTGACACACACACACACACACACACACACACACACACACACACACAGACATACAGGAGACCCAGAGGCCCAGAGGGAGAAATACACACAGGAGCAGTCATATTTGCAGTGCTCACTATTCGAGGAAAGTCCCAGAAACTTTACGAATACAGAAAACTGACCAGGCCACTGCTGCTTCTGCAGCCGCAGAGCATTAAAACTAGTGGCAGACTGGGAAAAGTGGAAAAAAAGGAAGCACAGAGCTGGTGTGACAAGCCGCCGCTTGCATGACGCCATCTTCAAACCATGTGGTATTACATTCCAACTTCACCAAGCTCAGAATGACATGCTTGTTTTTTTTCAGTGATCATTAATTTCAGTTAGTTGACATCAAGAAGATCAAAGCAGTTCTCTTCCTTCCAGGTCTACTTTCCCAGGCAGTGCAGAATAGAAAAGTGAGTGACTGTGAAGCGATCACTCTTGTATCGTAACTGGAGTCTTTTTTTTCTACCAAACATCAGACGGAGTCAAAAGCCAGAAAAGACTGCTGTGCGGTGGAGATGAGTCTAACATGGGAAGGCACAACTTATTGCTGTTTAGAAGGCAATGTTTTTAAATGACCACACAAAAGTTTTGTTTGGGAGTCCGTTTCTATGACAACGGTGCTCGGAGCCCCTGAAAACACAACTATCCTGTAGAGTTATTTTCATGGATGAAACGATAAAACGGCACTTCAACAGGGCGGAGTCTGTGTCTCAGCTGACCTGCTTTGTCTTAAACATGATCTGAAAATCATAATTCCTCTTCTACAAGACTGAAAAATGTTTGGCACCCTGTGATTAGTGCCCCCCCCCCCACAAGCGACCCACCAACAGAAAAAATGATAAATAGTTTAAATCATAACCCACTGCGCAATGTGACGTTGAAATAACGTCTAATCAACGTAATTTTTGGACCTCCAAATCAGGTCCGTTGTAGGTGCAGAATGAAAGTTTTTATTACGTCTTTTTTGGACGTCATATGGAGGTCCGAATCTGACGTCGTGCTGACCTCCAATGCAGACGTTCATATGACCGTCAAAATCAGGTCTCTTGGAGGTGCAGAATGAAAGTTTTTATTATGTCTTTTTTGGACGTCATATGGAGGTCGGAATCTGACGTCGTGCCGAACTCCAATGCAGACGTTCATATGACGGCCAATTGCAGTCGAAATTGAACGTCGAAATCAGGTCTTGTGGAGGTGCAGAATCAAAGTTTTTATTACGTCCTTTTTGGACGTCATATGGAGGTCTGAATCTGACGTGCCGACCTCCAATGCAGAGTTGGTTTTAGTTAAACTGAGCAGTATAGCAGCAAAAGTGCATAAAATTAAAAATTAAATTGACCTGCACTCCACCCACTGGGCTTGCATTTGAGGTTCAGGCATATTCTTTCAGTCATTTCAGCATTTCATTACAAACCGGTGAAACACGCGATTGAACTTACAACTTACTGTTCAGCGATCCTCAGCCTTACCTGTTGAGCTATAAGTGTACTGTGTGTTTCATCTGTAAATGGGACGGTGACCACTAGTTTGCAGAAAACTATTTGAATTATAGTGCAATACACGCGAAACAAAGTGGTGGTTTTAAAGATGTTTGTTTTGTGTTTCACCAAAGTTCACAATTTGATGACATTACGTACTAAATTTAACCGCTGGAGTGGTTCTTTTATTAGACATAATTCTATCTTTACGAGACAATGAAAACAAACAGGCTCAAAGAAAAAGAAATACAAGGCAGGGGTTAACATTGACATAAACACTTTTTCAATGGTAAATTTATCAACGTGTCTGGATGTTGAAATAGCTGACATATTTCAGCAAAATTTTTAGAAGTCATGATTTTAAAAATACTGACAATTACATATACATCTAAAAAATGTTGATATTTCAATGTTGAATCCACAGTGAGTTTACGACACAACTTCAACCATGTAGTGTCAACGTTGTGTTGACGTTGAATTAACGTTTTTCATCAACTGACATTATTTCAACTAAATTTCAATGTTTAAGGTTGGTTGAATGCCAGCTGGGTCATTATGACATCAAAAAAAGGTCTGAATCTTGGACCTATTTTGTACGTTCTGCTGACGTCTCGATGTGGTCCTGCACAGATGTCCAGATCAGGTACAAATGTGAACATCAGAATTACGAACAAATGAGGTTCAATAATGACGTCTGAATTGGACCTGTTTTGTATGTTTTGCTGACGTCTCGATGTGGTCCTTCACAGACGTCCAGATCAGGTACGAATGTGAAAGTAACTGTCACGTCAACATGAGGTCCAATAATTACGTCTGAATCTTGGATCTATTTTGTATGTTCTGCTGACGTCTGGATTTGGTCTTTGGATGACGTCCAAATCCTGAACGTCATCATGACATCAAAAAAAGGTCCAATAATGACGTCTGAATTTTGGACCCATTTTGTGCGTTCTGCGGACGTCTAGATATAGTCTTTGACTGACCGACCCAATCTGACCTGATTTGACTGATTTGATTTGATTTGACCCAATCAAACCTGATCTGCATGTCTTCCTGACGTCAGATGTTTGGTGGGAAGTGTCTTTACATACAAAGCCAGTTGACACAAACATTCTACGAGTTACAATCTGAATTCTAATTGTTTTACTTGATAAAAACAAAATTTTTTTGAGTCGAATTCCTGACAAAGGATCTGATTAACACAAAAAATGACTTACAGCTTTCAAGGTGGAACATTTTGAATATGCTTTGATACCATCTTTGCAGAGATGGCAGAAACACTACTGTGCATCAACAGTGAACAGTTCTTCTCCACATGCGGCGTTTCAAGTTGAGGGGGGGGGGCTGCCAACTCAAGAGGGCCGCTGCATCACCATGCTGCTGACTGGCTGCCATAAGCTACACACAAGCAAAACATTAGGAAATTCTAGCACATTCTAATTGTATTCATTTTTTTTCTCCATAAAGTAGCTGAGAGTAATTCACCACAGCAGACTAGGAAAGAAAACCAAACATAATACTTCAACAGCATGAAATCACTGCCAAATGAAGCGCTGTCCATGGTGCTGAAGATGCAAACGCAATCAGATGGTCCATACTCCGAAAACTCACAATATCTGACATGTCAGGTAGTGAAGATAGATTAAAAAAAAAAAAAAAAAAAAACAGCAGAAAAACACAAGTCCCACAGACCAACTGCATGCAGTGATCACCATGGCCAAAAAACTAAAAACAACACAGACGGCTGTAAAGGACTAACACTGCTGCTGCAGCAGCTACTATTATGTTACTATAATAATCCAACTCTTTTAAAGGATTTAACCCATAATTCTGCATTATGTTGCCTTCCTTCAACAGCAAATAAATTGTTTCCTCTTAATGAGTGGCTCAGAGAACTGCAGTCTGGTAAAAGTTCAATATTTTCACCATCTCTTTAGTAAAGAGATTTCATTTGTGGCCTCATGCACACCCTTTTACTCATGGTACTCATGGTACTCACACACAAAATGTGACTGGAATTACTAAACAAACAGTACATGCAAACATGAGAGGAATTATGAATAAAATAATTTTATTCCTTCATGCTCACCAACATGCTAACTACATTATTTACACAGTTTCTGCAATTCCGTGTAAATATTTCCAAACTGCTGCAATGTAAACATGAAGCCTTTCTAAAATGAACACTCAAAAATGATGTATTTTCACATGAAACGTGCAGAAAACATGATAAGATAAGTGCACAATGTAAATACAACCTCTTTTGAAAATTCCTGAGCATATGTCGTATCAGAAGTCACGAAGGACTTTCAGGAAAATTAGAGTCTGACAGCCCCACTGTAGAGTACAAGGCCTTGAAATATTAACAGGATACTGTCAGAGGAGAAAAAGAGCCTTGCTGAGTCGATCCATCCTGTCTTTCCAATCAGTGTTAGGAAGCCCAAGTCTATTAAATATTCTCAGATTGTCTTTGCTATGGATTTCATGTGTTCGCGGCTGAAATTTCCCTGTGGAGATCTCCATCTGCAGTATTCAGATTGTATTTCAGTTACAACATTAAACCCTCGAAACGATGCTGCTCCAAACTCTGCCGGAAAGAAGCTGAGTGGACCTGGTTCTAAACTGTGGAACACAATACTCTCCAACATGCGGGATTTTTAGAACCAAATTTGAGTTGCCTTATGAGATACACAGAAAAGAAGCAGTTTTTCGTGCTCTTGAATTTTACATTCTTCTGATAAGTTGACCCATTCAATTGCAAATTGTTCTACGGACAGATCAAACCAAGGTGTATAAGGAAATGTGATTTATTTAGGCAAACTGTTGAAAAGAAATACAACTTTAAAGCATGGTGGAGGCATCATCACATTGGGGTTGCTTTACAGTGACTTGGATGCTCTAAATTTATTAAGTTAATGGCAAAATTTGTTAGCCTCGTAAACCAGACCCGCCCACTCCTCATCCACACTCCTTCGACTGACAGCGCACTTCAGCCAATCAGCGCTTCAAAACAAATACGTCATCAAAATGCGTTTGTTTTTTTGAGGGTTAGCATTAGCTCATTAGCTCTAGCTTCTCTACACGCAAAGACACGCGAAAACGTCTTTTCCTGTTAGAAACTCACCAAACACAGACTCTTGCTCTTGCTTGATTGTTGTAATATGTGGCATTTTGGCTATAATTTTATTTATTGCAGCTTTCAGACGATGGTTAAAGTTAAAGTCCGTAATCTCCGCTACGCGCAGTGATGGTGTCACTTCCGGTTTAGTCACTGGAATTCGCCAAAAAAATTTGACAACAAAAAGCGGCAACACTGGTTGGCTCGGTCGTTTCAACGACCGAGCCGAATCCCATATGGGCTCCTACCCAGACTGAGCCCATCTCCAAAATCCAAAGTGGATGAGGAGTAGGCAGGGCATGTTTACGAGTCAAAAAACTTGTAGAGTACCAAAACATTTCAGAAATCAATGTGCTACCCAGTGTCAAAAAGTGATGTGTGAACTTAAGAACGTGGGTTTTGTTCAGATCAACAAAGACACATCTAATCACACAATGAAAATTTGGACTGTTTTATTGAATCGTGGCTTAAATTCAAGTGCAAATCCACAGAGGGAGTTGCAATCTGCCAGTATTACAAGTATATAATGTAATGTAAAGTGATTTAGTGTGAGGCAGTGCATATGCTGCTTGCAGTCCAGTGTAGTGGTTAGTGGATGAAGCAGCCTGTCGCTTCTGGCCCCCAGACTCTGCAGGCTCCTCCCTGATGGCAGCAGACTGAAGGAATTGTGTGATGCTGAGTGGGATCTCCCGCCATGCTGATGGTTTTGTGTGAGGCGGCTGCTGTAGACGTCCTGGAGGGAGGGGAGAGAGACACCACTGACCTTCCAGACCACAGTGAAGCAGCTGGACAGGATGCTCTCCATGGTGCCTCTGTAAAGTGGACATAACAGGGCCTAAATCTGTTCTCTATGTTTTCAGTCTTGCATCATACCTTAATATATTTCATGAATCATCTTGAAATCTCGGCATGAGTTCTGTCAGTCATGTTGAGCAGGAATATCGAATTTGCTTTTCAACTGTTAAGATGTAATCCCCCTTTCACAAGACTAGAACTGCTCGTTCTAATTAGATTGTGTCGGTTTAGCAGGTTGATGTCTGCTGCTTCATACCTGCTTGAGGTGATTTAGGTTGACCTTCGTCGAATCATGAGGCTGTTTACAGGCTACCAGCATATTATAGAGGTGACACAAATACCTAATCAAGCACACACTCTCAAACTTAAGGGCCATTAAAAGTTACGCTCAGAAGCGTGTTTGACTACAGAAGGGAGCTGTACTACTGTTTTCAGCACAGGAAGACTCCAGTTTTAAATGACCCAGGAGTTTTGTTGTAACTCAAGAGAACTAACCACTGCGATCCCTATAGAGGAAAGATTTTTTTCTTTAAATTTCTTCGGATACACTGGGAATCTTAGAAAATTACAGATCTGGTTTACTTACAAATATTTTTTGGACTTTCTAAATGCTGTTCCTCAGGGATGCCTGCAGTTTTGATCAGGCCTGCATGATTCTGAATCCGATCACGAGGCCAAACAGCAGGATTCTCAGCTGGAAGTTTGTTGACGGGACTTGCAGGAAGTCTGCTCATTAGCTGCTAATAAGACAAGCCTTCCAAAATATACTGCAATGCAAAAATGCTGTGGAGCATTATTCCGCGGCTTTTGGCAACATCTACCATACATCATCTCCACTTTCTCTCCCCATTCTGAATTCATTTTATGTTCAAAACTTAAATTTCTGCTCTCTTTGCAGGTGTTGATGGATAAATAGAGTGAATCTATACCGCTGCTATAAACAGGATAAATACCGTCACTAGTTTGCCCCTTCGGGCTTCTTGTATGCATTTTCATCGTCTCATAGTAGCTTGTATATTTTTATTACTTTTATGGGTATTATTTATCATTCATTAGTGCCCTATGTACTAGAGCTTTCTGTAAAGCAGCAAACTCCCTTTTGAGATTATTATCTGGTTTGTTCCTGTTCAACAGCAGCTGGGTCGCCCTCCTCAGTGGTTTAGTCTTTTATGATCGGTGTAAAAGAGAAAGGTAATGACATTTTGTACTCCAGTACATATCAGGCTCGCTTAATGCACACAAAATGAAAGCTTGTTTGGTTATGAACAAAACAAATGAAGATCAGTGTTTCTGCAAACTGCCTTCTTTAGGAGAAAATGCTGCAGTAGCCCGAGGCGGCGGCGCCGACTGGGACTCACGCTAAACATCCACACATCAGGAACTTTCTTTTCAAACAACTGCAGCAAAGTAACAAAAAGTTCAACAAAGGTCAAGCGAAGAGTTTTTTTTCTCTGGTTCTTAGATGTTTAGTCACATGTAACCTGGTACGCTAGAAAGCGGTTTCAATCCAGTCCTCTTTACACAGAGACTGTTGAAACCGTTTAACTTCAGCGTCATTTTGAAGACCTAATCAGAACGCAGACAACAGCTATGTTTCAGGGGAACGCTTTCTGAAGCACGTGTGGACCCTCCAGATCAGATATTCTTGGAGCACTCAGACGTATCCAGACTTTCACTGGGAGATTATGGGCAATGTGACACACATTCTCCTGTTCCTGTATGAACTATAGAGTCCAACACTTCAGTCCGCTGGTCCAGATGTTCCTCTCCTCAGGTCCTTGCTGGATTGCAGTGGCTTGCCAAACACTGCAGGCAGGAATCTCATAATTTCCAGGCAAATTCCATCCACACATAGGGTCTATCCACCCAGGAAGTCTTTAACTATCCCAAGCACAGGCAGCGTAAAAGCGTCCGCCCATGCCTCCTTTCAGCCAGGGAGCCAGGGAATAATAAAAATGTTACATATGATACTACACCGAGGATGCAATTTGCCAGGAATGAAGGACAGGGGTCTACACACACCTGATTCAATCCGCCCCCTCTTCTCCTGAATTTTGATTTACACAGGAATCCTGTCCCTCTCTCACACACACTCTAATTAAAAAAACAGCAGACAAAACACATCAGATACATTTATTTCCAAAGTCAGAGTGGAACTGCCAACTCTCACACATCCAGGTGGATTTAGTCTGATCCTCCCTCAGTTCTATATAGCACAGTGGTGAGCAAGTCATTTTCTCAAAGGGCCACACGAAAAAAAGAAAGACATAGATTGATTTAAATTTTGCTTAATAACAATTATCTCTTGCTAACAAGCAGTCAAGTCGTTGAAAATTGCAAGCTCTGTCAAGGCGCTAAACCCAACCAATAATGTAATGACGCCCAATAACATGGAAAAATGTGACCAATTTAGATGTAATAAAGCCAATTAAAGCAATCATTTTCTTTTTCAGGAGTTGGGATTGGCCAGTAACACCCTGAGGGCCAATCCAGCAGAGCTAAAGGGCCACATGTGGCCCCTGGGACTAAGGATACTCAAGGAGGGGGAGGAGAGGTCCATTCCAATTTCGAAAAAGACGTTGGGAAGACGTCCCTAATGACCTGATTTGGACTAGAATTGGCCCTTGTCTGGAGGTCCTGGTGACGTTGATACCCGACGTCAAAATTAAGTAAAAAAAGACGTCATCTGGCGTTACATTCTGTACCTTGTGGGTACCCTGCTGGGACGTCCAACAATGACCTTAAAAAGACGTTGATTCAACATCTTTTTGCGCAGTGGGATGCTTGTACTTTGAGAGCGGATGCCAGAAAAGTCATATCAAAGCTGTCTTCATTACATAAAGATTATTATCTATGGAGCCCCAAACAAGAACTCTTGTCTCAAAAAAAATTACTGTTTCATGGCCTCAAATTACAATTTTGTGGCCACAAAACACTATTTCATGGCCTCAAAGGACTATTACTATGCTGGATATGACTATATTGAAGGTAAAAATGACTATTTCTGGCCTCATATTACTATTTCATGGTCTCATGTTACTATTTTGTGGAGTCACATTACTATTTCGTGGCCTCAAACTACTATTTCTTGCCTACAGTGTTACAATGTTAATCACCGACATGATTACATAACCTCCTGGCGGAGGTAATAACAAAGTTCTTTATAAAATAAGCCATTTAAAAAAGCTGCATTTGTCTGAAACTGTCTCTATTGAGCAGAATATTAGCTACCACTGTTTTTTAAAAAGCTTTTTGTGCAGAATGCCAACTGTGAATAATCGCACACTAACTTATGGAACAACGTGTTGGCAAGCCATGTGCATGCATTTTCTGAGTTAAAGCCACAGGAAATTTCTATTTCTGTCTTAAATGGGACTGTAGGGCAGTGACCTATCTGCTCCTTTTCTCTGTAATTTCATCTCCACACAGCTTCTCTTGTCTAACTAAAGAAACCGAGTGACGTAACCAGCAGGGAGGTGGTTAAATGGCAGGACGGACAGATGGTGCATTTTCAAGGGGGGGAGATGGGGGGTGTCTTTCAAACTCAGAAAATTCAAGGATGAAGCGAGTTATCGTTGTGCCGACAGATTTGTTCGTATTGTGCTGCCCAGTAGTCTCTGTGGTAATACCATTGTTCTTCTCTGTGTTGGAATGTATTTTCTTCGAAACCGCTCAGTCAAGACTCCATCCTCAACTGAAAAGTGAAGCGCGCTCGTATCAGTGTCACGCTGACTCCTTCAAATTATGGCACGAATCACCATATTGTAATTTTATGCCTGGCATATTTGAAGATAATGACATTGTTACAAATAACACTGCTATGTCTCATTTAAATGATAATTTTGTGTCATTGTGTGTTTTCGGAGGAGCTGGGACGCCGCCGCAAAATTAAGGAATTTAAATGACAAAAGGACGCTCACGCTGGGACGGCACTCGATTCTTTTTTTTTTTTTTTTTTCTATCTAATTCCAGTCAAAAGTCTTTCAACCGCACCCAATTTGACGAATGAGAGCAGTCGTGACTCGCGAGCTCCACTGTACGCCGATGTACCAATAGTGTGACAAATGGCCGTGGGCCTGGTGACGACAAACAGTAAAACAGACCCACCAGCTTTCCGGGGTGGGGGTGGGCTGACGACTGCCTCGTCACATCATTCAGCTCCTTCATGGCTTGATGAAACCACAGAGAAGTCACAGTGACCACGGCGTAATAGTTCATACTGTACACTTATCTCTGGAATGTGGCTTTTGGGAGCAGCCGTTTCCTGCCTCAGATCAATACGGAGGGGTTCAGATGAAAGGCAGCCTCAACCACGGGGAGCAGTAAATTAACACATCGGAATATATTTCTGCCTTCTTAATGCCAACTGTGTGTGATGATATATTTTTTTTAATAAAAGGCATAATTATTTCAAGTTGGTACAGAAAAGACGGGGCTAGGTTACTTCTTCACGTTAAAGTCATTTCTATTCATTTTAATTAAAAACTCAACCCCGATCATCTCCTTCTGCTGCAGCATTCTGAATATTTGCATTCAGACTGTGAGGGAGCCTGGACTGGCTCTTTTCTCTGATATCAAAGATTACATTGGTTCAACATGTTTTTTTAATAGATCACTTCAGTAATTTTGAATTTTGAATGAATACAGACTCTAATTTCTCTGACAGGTCTTTCAGATTTTGATGTTTAGAGAATGTGACCATTCAGTGTGTCTAACCAGATGCACAGATATCACAGTGAAGTGAAAATCACTGGAAGTTTATATTTGACTGAATCAGGAAATCCATTAAAAAAAAATAAAGAAAACAACTTTGGTAACGTTTTACTTGAAGCACCCCTGGATAACACATTATATGTATATTATAGCATTGTATAACTATAGTTATAAACACTCATAAATGATCACAATGCTTTATAACATTAGGACCTAACCCTAACCTTAACATTAACCATAATCCTATGCTGTATAGAGGGTTATAAAGCATTGTGATCATTTATGAGTGTTTAGAACTACTTATGTGTTATACCGGGTGCTTCAAGTAAAGTGTTACCAAAACTTTCTTCAAGTGGTCTGACCAGTATGATAAATACAATAAAGCTCCATTTACATGTTTCAAGTGAGAAATGCCTTGTTTTTGTGTTTTCGTTTGAGAAAAGTTTTGCATTTCTTCGGTTTTGGCAGAAACACTGGAACCAGTGCAGCTGGCATTCCAGGCCACGAGGTGGCACTACTTACTGGTTGTTCCTCCAATGAAATCACACATTTGAGAATAATACATTATCAACAACAACTGGGATCACCTCAATATGGACTGGGAGTCATGCCACTCTGGAGGCCGCCATGTTTGTTTTTGGTAGGTGTGCCATGCTCCTACTATCTCCTGTGGAGGAGTCACAGTATTTTAGAGACGTTACAAATTTATAAGTCTGTTACGGGGCACGGATCTGAGGCTCAAGTGCGGGAAAGCAAGCAGAGGCAGGTTGCAGGTTAGGATGACATTTATTGACAGATCTTGAGAGTAGCAGTTCCACTCCAACAGGAGTAATCCAACTGAGGAGCTTCAGAGTTTGCAGTGGAGCAGCAGAAGGGAGGAAGGTCCCCACAAGGCGTCGAGCAGAGCGGTGGGCGGTCAGAGTGGGTCTTGGAAGCGGTCTGGAGAGGCTGGCTGAGATGTGGCGAAAAGACAGTCCGGCATCGAGTGGCACCACCCGCCAGGTTAAATAGGGGGAAGACCAGGTGTAGGTGATCGGGCCACTCTGCCACAGGTGAGGCTCATCAGCTGATTGCACTGGCCCAGCCGCTCCTGCCCACACACACCAAGACACACGCCCACCTGAGGAACAGAAAGGGAGGGGGAAGGAGGAGAAACAGCAGTGCTGCTCCTATGTGATGGCTGAGGCGGAGGACATGACAGCACCTCCTCCTCTATGTGCGCCACCTGGCGCACGACCCAGGCAACCCGGGTTCTGGCGGTGGAAGTCACGGATCAGGGCAGGATCCATAATGCGACTGCGGGGAACCCAAGAGCGCTCCTCAGGGCCATAGCCCTCCCAGTCAACCAGATACTGGAGACCCCGCCCACGGCGACGTACGTCCATCAAGCGTCGAACAGTGTAGACCAAGCCACCATCCACCATCCTGGGCGGCGGAGGGGGGCGGGCGGGGGGGGGCCAGTCCACACTCCCGTACAGGCTTCAGCTGCGACGCATGAAAAGTAGGATGAATCCGCATTGAGGCAGGCAGTTTGAGACGCACAGCACTGGGGTTGATGATGCGTTCAATCTCGAAGGGTCCAACAAAACGAGGCGCGAGCTTCCGAGATTCCACCTTCAGGGGAAGGTCCCTAGCCTTAAGCCAAACCTTCTGTCCGAGCACATAGCTGGGAGCCACCGAGCGTCTCACATTGGCCTGCCTCTGCATCCTGCATGAAGACCGGTGAAGCGCAGCCCGAGCCCGTCTCCAGATCCGCTTGCATCTCCTGATGAAGCGCTGAACTGAAGGTACCGCCAACTCCAGTTCCTGGGACGGGAATAGCGGGAGTTGGTACCCCAGGGAACACTGGAAGGGAGACAATCCAGAGGATGAGTTGAGAAGGGAGTTGTGGGCATACTCAACCCATGGCAAAAAGTCGCTCCAGGCAGTGGGGTTCTCGGAAGTGGCACACCGAAGGAAGGTCTCCATCTCCTGGTTCAGCCGTTCAGTCTGCCCATTGGACTGTGGGTGGAAACCAGAGGACAAGCTCACCTTGGCTCCAAGAGCTGTGCAAAAAGCCTTCCAGACCTCAGAGATGAACTGGGGACCCCGATCTGACACAATGTCTGCTGGAATGCCGTGGAGCCGAAAAACCTCAGAAACCAACAAGTCCGCCGTTTCTCCGGCGGTGGGAAGCTTAGCAAGGGCGACAAAGTGTGCAGCTTTAGAGAATCGGTCTACTATGGTAAGGATGGCGGTCTTACCATTGGATGGCGGCAGGCCAGTGACAAAATCCACAGCAATGTGGGACCAAGGGCGACCAGGAATCGGCAGAGGTTGAAGGAGCCCTGGGCTGGCTTGGTTGGAGGTTTTATTGCGGGCACAAATAGTGCAGGCTGCAATGAACTCCCGGGTGTCGTTAATCATTTTGGGCCACCAGAACCTTTGGCGGAGGACCTCCAGGGTGCGGGAAACACCAGGGTGACAGAAGATACGGGACGAGTGGGCCCACTGGAGGACCTGGGAGCGGACAGAGTCGGGAACGAACAGGGTGCCAGGAGGACCATCTCCTGGGTCTGGGTGCTGGTTTAAGGCGTCGCGGACCTGACCCTCAATCTCCCAGGTGAGAGAAGCCAGGGTGCAAGTCTTGGGGAGGATCGAGGCAGGTTCATCAGATGGTTCCTCCACGGAAAACTGTCGGGACAAAGCATCAGGCTTAACATTACGGGAACCAGGCCGGTAAGTAAGGGTGAATCGGAAACGCCCAAAAAACAAGGTCCACCGGGCTTGGCGAGAATTTAGTCTCTTGGCGGAACGGATATATTCCAGATTCTTGTAGTCGGTCCACACAATGAAAGGGTGCTCAGCTCCCTCCAGCCAGTGTCTCCACTCCTCCAGGGCCAGCTTAACAGCCAGGAGCTCCCGATTGCCAATGTCATAGTTCTGCTCTG
Source organism: Salarias fasciatus (assembly GCF_902148845.1). Classification (NCBI taxonomy): domain Eukaryota; kingdom Metazoa; phylum Chordata; class Actinopteri; order Blenniiformes; family Blenniidae; genus Salarias; species Salarias fasciatus. Next base: position 2,593,556 of record NC_043749.1, on the reverse strand, counting down.
CTGGAGACAGGCGACGCGAGAAGAAGGCACAGGGGTGGAGCTTGTTGTCGGAGGGGGATCGTTGGGATAGGACTGCCCCTACCCCAGAGTCGGAGGCATCCACCTCTACCACAAACTGGAGGTTAGGATCAGGCTGGGAGCGGATGTGAACCGATTTTTGAGGTCCTGAAATGCCTGGGAGGCCACAGCTGTCCACATGAAAGGGCGAGAAGTGGAGGTGAGAGCAGTGAGTGGTGCAGCAATCTTGCTATAATCCCTGATGAACCTCCGGAAGAAGTTAGCAAATCCGAGAAAGCGCTGGAGCTGTTTCCGATTCTCGGGCTGCGGCCAGTTCTGCACAGCTGACAGCTTCACGGGGTCCATTGTCATCTCCCCCTGCGAAATGATGTAACCGAGAAACGACACCGTGTGTTGGTGGAACTCACACTTCTCGGCCTTGATGTACAGCTGGTTCTTTTGGAGCCGCTCCAACACCTGGCGCACATGCTGGGTATGCTCCCCTGGGCTGCAGGAGTAGATGAGAATGTCATCTATGTAAACAAACACAAACCGGTCAATCATATCTCTTAGAATGTCGTTCATTAGGTTCTGAAAAACGGCGGGGGCATTGGTGAGTCCAAAAGGCATCACCAGGTACTCAAAATGGCCCAGGTGTGTGTTGAAGGCTGTCTTCCACTCGTCCCCTTCACGGATGCGCACCAAGTGGTAGGCGTTCCGTAAATCCAGCTTGGTGAAGATGGTAGCTCCGTGGAGAGGAGAGAAGGCGGAACTAAGTAGTGGAAGGGGGTACCTGTTCTTGATGGTGATGTCATTAAGGCCCCGGAAATCGATGCATGGACGCAGGGATCCATCCTTCTTGCCAACAAAGAAAAACCCCGCCCCAACTGGGGATGATGAAGGTCGGATGATTCCCGCCGCCAGGGACTCCCGGATGTATGTCTCCATGGCTGTCCGTTCAGGTCGAGACAGGTTGTATAGGCGACTGTGAGGTAAGGTGGCGCCAGGAAGCAGGTCAATGGAGCAGTCATAAGGGCGGTGAGGTGGTAGGGACAGGGCCTTGGACTTACTAAATACAGGAGCCAAGTCATGATAAGCAGCAGGTACCTGAGAGAGGTCAACTGGCTCAGGTGGAGACAGTTTGGGGGGTTCAGAGGGAGTCAGAGCAGAACGCAGACAGTTATTCAGACAGTGGGGGCTCCATGATTCGATCTCCATTCTCAACCAGTCAATCCGGGGATTGTGACTTTGTAACCATGGGTAGCCCAGAACCAATGGGGAACGAGAGTTTCGGATCAAATGGAAAGATTTTCTCCTGGTGGTTCCCAGCCAGCACCAGAGACACAGGCACAGTCTTGTGACTTACATGAGCCAAGTGGAGCCCATTGAGGGATCTGGCCTCCAAACGGGAGGGCAGTGGGACCGAGGGGATCTTAAGCTGGGTGGCCAACTGGTAGTCCATCAGGTTCTCCTCGGCTCCAGAATCCACCAAAGCAGCAACGGACAAGGACTGGGACTGAAAACAGACAGAGGCAGAAAGTTGTAGGCGTTGAGGGTTCTCTGTAATGACCTGGCTCACCAGTATTCCCTCAGCTACTGGGGAGCCCGTCCTTTTGCCGGGCGGGCAGGGCAGCCAGCAATGTAATGGCCTGCATGGCCACAGTAGAGGCAGACATTGGCGGCGTGACGACGGCCCCGCTCCTCTGGGGTGAGTCGAGCTCGGCCAATCTGCATGGGTTCTGGGTCTGAAAGAGAAGATTGCAGATTAACAGGTTCAGACTGAGTCGAAACGGGGGGGTGAGGCTGGAGGAAGTGTTCCCGCTGCCGCTCGCGGATCCGGTTGTCGATCTGGATTGCGAGTGAAATGAGGTGGTCTAGATCAGGAGAGGGGTCCCGTCTCGCCAGCTCATCCTTGAGAGAATCCTGTAGTCTCCGGTAGAAAACTCTCTGGAGAGCCTGATCATTCCACCCACACTCAGCAGCCAAAATCCGGAATTCAATGGCAAACTCAGCCACACTTCGGGAACCCTGGCGAATTATGGTGAGTCTGTCTCCTGCCTCCCTTCCTCTTACTGGGTGGTCAAAAATCTTCTTCATCTCCAGGGTGAAGGCTTGGTAAGTCTGACAAACAGGAGACTGATTCTCCCAGACAGTGGTTCCCCAGGCTCTAGCTGACCCCTTTAGGAGCCCAATCAAATAGCAGATGCGGGCCCGGTCAGTAGGGTAGGAGAGAGGCTGGAGCTCAAACACCAGGCCTACCTGGGTGAGAAAAGCCTGACATGACCCAGGTTCTCCGTCGTATCTCTCAGGAGCCGGGGCAGAGGGCTCTCGCATTGCCATGGCCAGAGGAACATTAACATGACCGCTGGGTGGAGCTTGGTCAGGAATGGGGGCAGCTCCAGGTTGCTGAGGGGAGAGGCTGGTGACCTGGGAAGTTAACTTAGAAACCTGGTCAAAAATTGCCCGGTTACTCTCAATCAGGTTCTGGAGGAGTTTTTCGTGTTGTTCCAACCTGGCCTCCTGGTTAACGATGGCCTGCTGGATCGGAGGGACGTCATCAGGGCTGGGCTTGCGATCCGCTGAGCTCATCGTGGCCGGACTGTACTGTTACGAGGCACGGATCTGAGGCTCAAGTGCGGGAAAGCAAGCAGAGGCAGGTTGCAGGTTAGGATGACGTTTATTGACAGATCTTGAGAGTAGCAGTTCCACTCCAACAGGAGTAATCCAACTGAGGAGCTTCAGAGTTTGCAGTGGAGCAGCAGAAGGGAGGAAGGTCCCCACAAGGCGTCGAGCAGAGCGGTGGGCGGTCAGAGTGGGTCTTGGAAGCGGTCTGGAGAGGCTGGCTGAGATGTGGCGAAAAGACAGTCCGGCATCGAGTGGCACCACCCGCCAGGTTAAATAGGGGGAAGACCAGGTGTAGGTGATCGGGCCACTCTGCCACAGGTGAGGCTCATCAGCTGATTGCACTGGCCCAGCCGCTCCTGCCCACACACACCAAGACACACGCCCACCTGAGGAACAGAAAGGGAGGGGGAAGGAGGAGAAACAGAGCAGTGCTGCTCCTATGTGATGGCTGAGGCGGAGGACATGACAAAGTCATTTTGAAAAAGTTATATTTTCAGATTCAACAACCACTGCTTTCATGTAAACAGACACTCAAATCATGACAAAAGTTTGGCTTTTTCACTCCTTTTCATTGCAGGAACTTACTTTGGCCCCATTTACACAATATTTTCAACTTAAAATACAACTTGCTGAGAGTCACTGGAAACCTAACTTTATGAAAATGGCTCAGAAGGTGTACGTTTTTGAAAATGCTCTGACTCTGTCGTAGGGTAAATGCAGGAAAAGGCAGCTTCCTGGAACCACTCTGTCTCAGTGTAGACAGGGGGAATGCTGTTACTGCGCACCACGGCCGGAGTAAACAGTTCTTCTGCATATGTGTGAAACCATGGACATGAACATGGATGGTGGCTTCTCTGGTGTCATGACTCCCAGCCCATAGACTTAGTAATTGTAGAGTTGAGAATCACTCATAATAGTAATCTAAGCTTGTCTGAGCTTCATCTCAAAGCAACCAATATTAAGTGGCCTAACATGAAAACTACATTGGTTCTCTAGTCTAAACTGAACACTTCTCTGCAACGAAAACGCAAAAATGATGCAAGTTCATTTGAAAACGGCCTTCCAGTTCATCGCAACACCTCCAGTGAAGCTGTTCATGCAGTAGCTCTTTTCTGTGCGCTGAAATTTGAAGTAGTGTTACATTGTTTTATGACTATTCACCTACAGCGTTCTGTTCCAACTAACTGTGCCAACAGAAACATCCTTCCATAATCTACCACTTATCCGGTCTACGGAAATAAAGCGAAGTAAATAAAAATATTCCACTTCACTTCATTGATGACTTCACACCATAGGGCGGCATGCAGCAGGACAGGGCCAACGAACCACTGAAAGAGGGAAAAAGCTTCAGTGCTACACTGCATGCAGCCATGTTGAAAAGCAACCTCTGGGTCCTTGAAGCTGCCCTTCTAAATCCCTGGAGAGACCCACCTCAAGGCAGTGGCTCTTGTATTGCTTCTGCTCTGCAACACTGACAACAGCTGAGATTTCAGAGCTTTGAGGAAACTGAACTCCAGCATGATTTCAGGCAGTGTCTTGTAAAGTATCAAAAGAAAAATCTCAAGATGTTTAACGGTTCTGTATTATGAGACAGAAGAATCACATCTAGCTGTTTTCAGGCAAACATACTCTATGCTTCTTGTCTTGTTAGTGAACTTGGCTCACCCATTTTCTCATATGCTCAATTCTCAGGCCCCATTTGTAAGTTTTCCAGTGAAAATGGAAAACTTCTGTCACGTTTACAGCTTTTGTTTACAGAACAGCTGTGCTCGAAACCAGTGGAAACTCAAGTCTTTGAAAACAGCTCCTAAGACCTCACTTCTCTTAAACTATACAACTCTGTCTCCTTGCATACCGTGTATAAAATAAACATTGTAACAAGGGCTTAACAAAGCATAAAATTCAACATAAATGTCAATGTGGAGTCATGGAAACCTACATGTACGCTTCAAAAAAACAACAAAAAAAACTTTTTATTCTGTCTTTGTGGCCTGGTGGCTGGTGGTTGGGATAGGTAGGCCTCCGTCAGTCAGTGTTGACTATGGATGATTGCGCCCTAGTTGGTTTAGTTTATTATAGTATTTTCCGAGTTGCGTGTTAACCCTTGAACGTCTCATCCTCCTGTTTGCGTACTCACGCTGTCATCGTGCCTGACAGTCGGCAGTACTGGGACGGAGGCATCTGAGGTAGGAGGGTTCTATCCTGCGCTCTGTATGTGGGAATATTTCAAAGTTATAAAAAGAGAAATGATATATCTCTTGTTTCTGCGTCAGCCAGTTGCCAGTAAAAACACTGTGGCTACGGTCACTAAATCTCTCCATCCCCCTACAGTGTGTTGTATGGCCACAAGCTAACGGTGTCTGAGCGGCATTCTTGGTTGCTTGTTCGTACAGAATAAAGGTGTGGGTGAGATCAAGCCACTGTCTCTGAACTCTTATTAAACACAACACAGAGTACCATCACAGTAGAAAGAGCTGAACCTGCCAGCACCGAGGGCTGGCATGGTTACAGAGGCATTCAGGCGAGATCCAAATATAATCTACGTTTGCATGTTCCCTCTCTGAGTTTGTTCTGGCTTTCGTCCCACGGTCCAAAAACATGCATATGAAACTAAACTGACATTGCTGCATGTGGTCGGCTGTCTCTGGTATATTTAGATGTGATTTGCTGCAACGTACACACACTCTGACATAGATAAACCAAAACCAGGTGAGAAATCGTAAAAATTTTATTGAAACAAATGATTTTTGAGAGTTGTGGACATGACACAACTCTGAGACCAGAGTTAAGATATCAGCGATGCTGCCATCAACGAAATGATGAAATTATACTGTATGCGGCCCCTAAATTGAAATGATCTTCACACCCATCATTTGCATGAAATACATTTAGAAGAGCTTACAGTGGATTCAGGAGGGCTGACTAGTAAAGATCATCAAGTAGAATATGAATGCATCCTCTTGAAGACTTATGGACTCTCATTTCCACTACTAATGGTTCAAATCTGGCTCTTGCTTTTTTTATTTCCCCCCTCCCGACTTAAAAATGAGACACTGGTCTGAGTTTGTTATTTGAGTGACTTGACTGTTCATTTCTCAGTATCTGCAGAATAGAAGTGCTGATCTCTTACTCTCTTCCTACCACAGCAGCTTCCTTGCGCTTTCATGCAAATGGTTAAAGGGCTGCTTCGTCCAGCCACACTTCTCTCACATCTGCTGGAAAACCGTGAAGACTGCTGCTCTCGGACGGAAAATGAAAGCCAACAGCATGACAGTGTAACCTTCTCTTCTCCTGGTATTTTCTCCACCAGTGACAGGAAAATAAAGCACAAAAATAACAAGGTTTCCACTGTAATGCTGGAGAGCAGCTGGGTGGTGTCTGTTGAGGATGCACAGTAATGACAACTCCTGGCGTGAAAAATAAATGGTCGAGATCGACAGGAATTATTGAAAAAGGCAAATATAAGAGATTCTCACAGCGTATCATATTAAGGAAGGTGCTCCAAAAACTGCAAGACTCTTTTTTCCCCACAGCTTGCTTGTGTGATCCCACACACACAATTATTTCTGGCATTAGTGTTAACCTCCTTAAAATAAAAATAAAACATGTTAACATCTTTGCCTTCCTTTCCTTGAGAAACCAGTCTGAGAAACTTTGACAGCCATGCTTCCCATATAAAATGGACCGTAACCATTGTTGCTTAGCAACTTGTTTTCCAGAGACCACCTCTATAGTAAGGTTTGCCGACAACAGACAGCTATACAGACAGAAAGACGTTTGACTGAAACAAACTGTGTGATCGGAAAACAAACATGGGAAATGTGGGGAAGAGTTGTGTTGTCTCCAGCGCGGCGGCGCTCCAAATGAATCACTTGCCAGGAGGCTTAAGTCAACTCAGCTGGTAGCACAGATGCTGTCCATTCCCTTCAACACATCCGCCAGCGCGGGGAGCACCAAGCCCTCCGTGAAGCCAATTTCAAAATGGACATGTTTGATTCCAGCTCAGGTCCCTGCCTCATGGGGGAGGCGCCCCGATCGCTGCCCTTTGCAAACCCAACAGACCCCGTGTGGTAAAAACACAATGTTCTGCCCGCTCTCCAGTTTTCCCTGCTTTGAAGTGGGACACAGCTGCATTGTGTGCAACACACTCAACAAAAGTCATCCCATCAAATGACACGTGGAATATCTCTGCAAGAATACCACATAATTACGAGCGTAATTGCATCATCGCCTCAAGACCAGGCATAAAAAAATAATACTTTTATAAAATGCTATTAAATGGGTGTATTCACCAGATAATCACTGCCTGCAGGTTGAATGAAATGAGGTTAATTAGGAGGCCACTGGAGGCTGGGAATAAAATAGAGAAGTCGTGGTATGTGGTGAAAGTTGGCGGAGACAAAGTTGACTAACTTTGGTCCAGCACTCATTTCCAAAATTTAAGCAATGGTTTTGTGTTCAGCAGGCTATTTTACAAACTGCATCAAGCAACAGCAAAGAAAAAAAATTGAATTTAAAATATAATACAAACTGCGGGCCTGCTTCAGATTTTGAAAATGCTTCATCTTAGAATCTGGATGACTGAAGGGCTTCAACCCTGCTTTGTCTTTAGGGCTGATCTTCACTGGAGATGATCCTGACGTATTCTCACTATTCTCACCCAATGATTCACTTAATAAGTATGTTGATGAGACAAAGTGTCTCTAATACTGTTATGATTAGCGATCTCCCGATCGGATCAGTACATATCGAATCAGGGTCTATTGGCAATTTTTAATCAGGTGTCGACTAATCCAGTTGATCACCTCAATAATCTTTTTTACATCAGCCACCGTCTACTGGGCCCTGTTTATAACCACACCGTGAGCAGCATTAGCCATCCAGATGCTAACATGTCGGCAGCATGGAAGTACAGTCCGGCACCGTGCATCATGAGATAATCAATTGTAGTCAGGTGGTTTCAGATATTAGCCTCAAGTCATAGAACAGTTAGTGCAACCGTTAGTGCACCACAGAACGGCTTTGATCTACATAATTTTTCATCTGACTGGAAGAACAAGGCCTTGGGAAGACTTACAAAAAAAAAAAAACCTGAATCTTCAGCAAGAAACGCGGATAGAAGTTAATAATTTTTTCAAAATAAAAATAAATTCAGAATAGTAAAAATGTAAACGTACATTTTAAAAATAAAGCTTTTTATTTCTCCTTTTTTATTATGTATTGACAAATCGCAATAGCAATATAAGTATCGAATCAGGAAAGAATTGAGATCATCCGATAAAAATTGGATCATATCTGGGGCTAAAGTGTGATCCGGACGTCTCTCATTATAATGCTTTATAGGATTCAGAACAGTATTCATAAAACCTAAACTTGGATCTCGCTTGGATCAACATGGTGTATTCTGGTCATATTCATCAAAACATTACGAATTGACACAGAATTGAGAATGATACAACCTGCTCCCAGACCAATCCCCCCTCAGGTTCAGTGACCATCACTATCAATTCTCAGCCTGGAATTCTGACTCAGTGCGCTTGTGGAATAAATGCATTTTGTTTCCGGCCACCCTTGGGTGACTTTAGCTGCGTGTTTTGGGTCATATTCCTATGAGCTGACTGTGACAGAGCTTTATGACTTCAGGCCAAACTGTACTCTCCACACTGCACTGAGAGTCACGAGAGTTCATGAAACGCAACACTGGAACCTTTCTAAAACATCTGTTCCTCCACTGATGAGGTGTTCTTTCTTCATAAAGATGCAGTTACATCCAGGAATGAAAAATAAATGCATCATGTACCCCAGTGCAACTTATACATGTCTTTTTCTACTGCAGAGCAGAGTTACTACTTACTCAGGTGTGATTAATAGTCCAGCACACATGGTGAAGGAGCTTCTTGAGGGTTATTTATGCTCAGGACTTTCTCCCAGAAGGACTGTGGCTTTTCAGCGTGGATCTTAGAAAAGTCCATTCTTGGAGCTTTTAATACTTATTCTCAAAAGAAAAGTCCTCCTGGAACGCTGTTTCTAATCACATAAATAACTTCTGACACACCCTTAAGCAAGACCTCTACTATTGTCTAGCAAACATTCAAAGTACAGTCTGTAGGATTTATGGATTTTTCTTTTTGGGAATTGGGTGTTGAGTTACTCCGGCTCAGAGGGTTATTTAGATGTTATTAGATATCTGTATTTTATTCATCATTTATTTCAACATTGTATCTAAAAATAGCGCTTCTGCTGCTCTTACACTGTCCAACTGTACGACAAGAAAAACAGCATGTTTGCATAATTCTCAACCTGTGACTCTTAAATTTACCAAGTTTTTGTAGATATACTGTATCGTGAAAATGTTCTGCTCATTCTTATTGCTAATCTTATGTGGGGCATCGGTTTATGCATTTTCTTTAGTTTGGGGTGTGAAACATATGGCTTGTGGGCCCAGAGTGGCCTGCTGAAGTCCAAGGTGGTTCAAGAGATGAAATGATCCCGTAGTGAGAAATTGTGACAATACAGGGATGTAATTTGTTTTCTTTCCACTTCAGTCTGTATTTTGCAGTGAATAAGTTCAGGGGTTCAAATACCGGCTGGCGCTCAGGGCCTTTCTGTGTGGAGTTTGCATGTTCTCCCGGTGTGCGCGTGGGTTCTCTCCGGGTACTCCGGCTTCCTCCCACGGTCCAAAAACATGCATGTCAGGTTAATTGGTCACTCTAAAAAAAATTGCCCCTAGGTATGAATGTGTGAGTGAATGGTTGTATGTCTGTGTATGTATATATATATATAAGTCAGCCCTGCGACAGACTGGCGACCTGTCCAGGGCATACCCCCGCCTTCGCCCATAGCAGCTGGGATCGGCTCCAGCCACCCACGACCCCGAAAGGGACCAGCGGCAGAAAATGAATGAATGAAAATGAATAAGTTCAGGTGATCAGGATTACTACACTGATGGAGAAACGTATCAATACTAAAGAAGTAAATAGTGTTAGAAAAATCCAATGCGATTTAAGTTGTAAAGCTCATGATGAACTGAGACATACTGGTAAGATTTCAGGTATTTTCAGGACTCATAAAACCTGTTGAGGTTATTCTAAAGTTACCCGTTAACCGACCTACCAAGTCTTTTGATTGTAGAACTAAGATATTTCCTGTGACACATCTTGAACAGGAATAACCAGAATGTTTGAACAGGATGCGAAATACCATAAAGAGTGTAGCTGACACTATTCCCGAGGATGTGGAGTCTAAATAAACAATGCTTTAGAGAAAGGAGGCTGATTTTTTCACGAGTGCTCGGCTTCCTCTCAGTGCCATTTTTCATTTTTCTTATCTCCTGCACCTTGAAGGCTGCCACAGAGGAGGAGTCTGCAGGAAGGCTTCGGCCGTCTCCAGAGAGAGAGTCTTCGTTTAGTATTGAACAGTCCAGTAGCCGAGTCTCCGAACTGTGTCTGAGGCCAGTGGCTACTCGATGAAATTTTCCAGTTGTGAGGATTTTGTTTTGTGGTGAAATGTGCTTTCAGCATCTCAGCGGACATCTGCGCCTTTCTCCAGACGACGCCGGGGCTTTGAGCGGCTCGCCCACAAATGTCAGAAAATTGAAATTCTCCAAGATGCTTTGACAGTAGAATTGAGGTGCGAAGAAGGAAAAAAAAAATGAGAACAACAAAAAAGAAGGAACAGATTTGTCATGTTTGTTCTCTGTTTTTATGCAACTGACAGGGGGAAAATGGGAAACGCCTTATTTTCCGTGGGGTGGGATTTTCGCTTTTGCTGACAATTTTTACACGTTATGTGAGCCTGAACCACTTGATGAAAGCCAAGGATGCAATTGCTCCTGTCATCTGCAAAATAGGATTGGAGATATACAGCCTGCTCTCTCTCATCCACAGTCTTTTAACTGAGAGGGTGTCTAACAACGCGGCTTCCTTTGTAACAAAGCACACTGAATAGAAACATGCGGTTTGGTCCCATACGAGCGCAAATTGGATTTAAACACGTCAAGAAAAACCATAATGAGACACTTTCTAAAATGTGGACCAGAAAATTCATCGTGGCTTCGCTTTTAAAGTCAGCCGGCATTAGATTTGGTTATAATGTAAAAGAAAATTCAAGATTGGAGAGGCCTTAACAGCTCTACAGCCGATACGCGATACGGAGATTCATACTCCAAACATAAACGGCGTGAGAAGGTGATGCGCTGCGGTGAAATCACCTCCTCACAGCCTGTGTATCGACACCGTGCGCCCCTCCAGCAGCCTTGAAGGCTCCAGTACACTCCTGTCTATGCACTGCACTATAAAGTTTCGGTCTCCCGGTGGAATTGAACGCCTCATCCTGACCCTTTTTCAGATGGCAAAGGCTAAAGGACAGTAGAGAATGGATCAAAGACGTTCACACTGAAATCACGCTGAGTCCTTTCTCTGTGTGCTCTTTTCTGCCACGTGAAGGAAATGTATTTTTAACTCATCTTTTGTGCGAAAGGGCATGAGGAGAGTGCAACACATTGTCAGATCATTTGATGAAACCCTTTCCCTTAAAGCACACCTCGGTTTCTAGGCGTTATATATCACATGGCCGGTTCCTCATTCTGCTGCAAGGACTTGACTTCTCTTTGTTATTTCTCTGAAAAGAGAGATGTCAGATATTCGAGATAAGAAATCTATTCATGGTTTGATGACGGCTTGGTGGGATAAGAAAATGGAGGCACGTGTCACACCTTTGATTTAAGCATGCACGGAACCTGACCATCCCTGGCCTTGACCTCTTTGTGAAAAGTGCCTCACAAGCGCTTCTTCTTGATGTGTTCTGCTGTTGAGCCGAGAAGGCGACCAACAGCTTCTGTGTCAGTTGTCTTCTCTGTCACTGGGGTCAATCCCAGCTCGCTGGGTGAAGGCACAATACACCCTGGACAGGATTTTCAAACTTCAAATAAACACTAACCGTGCAGCGATACACAATGATGATCAAGACTTGAATTCATAGGCTGATACAGGACAGTATGTCTATTCTTTGTTGCATTTTTTGAACATTACATTCCAGTTGCTTCTTTTTTTTATCGAGAAGCTTGCTCGCTCGGAAGTGATGATTGTAGTTGGTAAGTCCAGCCCACCTCTGTCTTCAGTCTGTTGTAAAGTCTTTAAACTGATTCGAGACGGTTTATTCTTCCAGAGAAATTTGTATACATACATACATATATATATATATATATATATATATATATATATATATATATATATATATATATATATATATATATATATGTACATATATATGTATGTATGTATGTATGAGTCCAGTGATTTAAACCAACAGGAGGATGGTTTGGTTGTTATCAGTAGGAATAGATAGTTAACCTTACGTAAAATCGCCATATTAATGGTAGCAACCCTCCCCATGAGTGATACAGGTAAGCGTCTCCACCGCAAGAGATCATCTTCTATTGTTTTCAATAACTGAACATAATTTAATTTTGAGAGTTCTGATATCCTGGGAGAAATGAATTTATAACTAAATCTCCAATGTTTCCAGACTGTTGTAGCATTGGGTATGCTTTGTAAGTCACAGTTTATAGGCATGGCTGTAGTCTTAGATCAGTTGATAAAATAGTCAGATATTAGTGAGAATTTGTCAATAAGAGTGATTGTCTGAGAGAAAGAGGTTTTAAGAGTTCTTGCAGGAAAAGCAATACATCATCTGCATAGAGACTTATTTTATGTTCTATATTGTTGTTGCCCAGAATCCCTCTGATGTCTTTATTTTGTCTTATAGCAGATGCCAGAGGTTCGATAAAGATGGAAAAAAACAGTGAGGGAGAGAGTGGACAGCCCTGTCTGGTTCCTCGCTGCAGACAGAAGCTTGGAGACGTCTGCTCGTTAGTCTTTACACATGCAGCTGGGTTGTTATATAAGATTTTGATCCAGTCTATGAAAGACGTCCCAAACCCAAACCTGGCTAATGTTACAGATAGGAATTTCCAGTTTACTCAATCAAAGGCTTTTTCTGCATCTAAAGAAATAATTATGGATTCTAGATTATGTATTGTAGTAATCTATTATATTAAATATTAACTATTCTGCGCATGTTAGTGGACGAATGTCTGCATTTGATAAACCCTGTTTGGTCAGGATGTATTATGAGAGGGGTTATCTTTTCTATTCTCCTGGATAGAGCTTTGCTGATGATTTTGAGATCTACATTTATTAATGAAATAGGTAACGGTAACTGGATGGAAGTGTGGGATCTTTCCCTGGTTTTAGTAATAAAGTTATTTTGGTTAGGTTCATATTTGAGGATATTGTTATTTTATTTTTTTATTTCCCTTACCATTTTATGAAATGTAGGAGCAACCATAGTCTAGAATTCTTTATAGACTTCTGCTGGACAAACATCTGGACCTGGAGCTTTATTATTGGGCGTATGCTGCAGTGAAATTTATGGAGATCATCCACTGAAAGAGGAGAATCCAACCCCGTTCTGTTTTCATCTTGCAATTTTGGGAGATTGATATATATATAAAAAAAAGTATTAATTTCCTCATCAGTTGTGTCTATTTGTGATTGGTATAATCTTTGATAGAAATCTCTAAAGGTGTTATTGATCCCGGCTGGGTCACGGCTGATATTTCCTTCTGGGTCTTTAACAGCAAAGATTGTATTTTTCTCCGTATTTGTATTTAATTGATAGGCCTGGAATCTTCCAGATTTGTTGCTGTGCTCAAAGTTCTCTAAACGGGGTCGCTGCATCAAGAATTTTTTTTTTCTTTTAATCTAGAATTTCATTCAGTTCAAGTTTAGCTTTCCTTTTATCCTACAGCATGTGCTCTTGTACTCTCTTCTTTGCATCGAATAGTATAAATGTGGAAACTGTGCTAATGGAAGAAGATCTATTGATGAGTTTGTTAAATGAGTTTCCTGTAATCAGACAATATCTGCCTGAAAATCCTGCAGCCGATGAAGATCGCTCTTGTGAGTGTGTTCTGAGTGGGGAAAGGCAGAGCTGTAAAGTTTACCATCCCGACTGTAAGTCCATGATTTGAAATTCAATACAACTGGAATAAAATGTCTGAACAGTAATGACAAAATCTCACATTACTCATTAAACTAACTCCACTACTTCGACAACCTCGAGACAAATCCTCCCCTGCGTTGGTGAGGAGTATAAATTATAGATTACAGGTTTATTGAGGCTTAAAGGTGGCAAAGGAACAGAAGACATATTTTATTCAAAAGGCCGCAGTCGTGTCTCCAAAATCTGTTTCTCATCTATAGTCTTTTTCTTGTTTTTTTTTTCCTAAAAATGAACTGCATTTGGCGATAGCTTCAGTAAAAATTGTCTTTAAAACGGTTGCCTGGTGCCCAGTCTATAATAACTCTAAAACTCTGGCCCTTCTGGCAGCTGAGACATTTTGAAAATCACCCAATCCTCAGAATGCAGTGTGGCACAGTCACAAGTACCATTCTTCTGTTACCCAGCGTAAAAATGCTCATTACATGAAATCATTTACGACTACCCGGATTCCTGGAAAGGGAGGAATATGAAAACAGTGCACCAGCTGGATCTGGGCGATGTGGTTTTATTCTGCTGCTCTGCACAACACGCATTACCAGGGAGTAGATTTCACAAGAGTCTTGACATGAAGTGGTCTGAGAGTCTGTAATCAAATCTTCTCTTTGCCAGTTAGCTGAACACAGCTGATTGTATGATGGCTTCTGTTTTGTCTAATTTCTGAGATTTCAGCTGCTCCAGGTGCAATATGACGACGCTTCTTCTTACTCGTCCAAATGGTTTCATAAGAACGTAATTTCTTATTGTCATGCGCGAGGTGTCAAACACATTGTAATCAGGCCGTGGACAGGCATGCACTTGATGTCTCTGAATGCAACCACACACACACGTGCGCTATAAACACTACGGCCGCAGTGCGTATGCACAGTCGCAGTGTTTCAGAAAAATGTGTTGCCTTTGTCTCGTATGCCTTTAACTGGCCTGGGAATGGATGGATTTTCTCATGACGTTACCTTAGTGATGGATTGCTGACCTGCCTCGTGTGTCCTCGACTGTTTACTGCTGCTTGGATGACGCTGGTACAGAAGATTGCTGGATAGATTATCATAAACACCAAATCCTGAGGAAATTATTTATTTTCAATTTCAGAATGCTTATTAGATGCTGGATATTGCAAGAGTCATGCCAACGCTTGACACTAGTTTATTACCATGTCCTTATTACATCGGCATTGTCTTGGGTAGGCCAAGTTATAATTTCATTTACCAATTTCACACACGCTACACACAGCCTCTAAGTAGATTTTCTTTCTTCCAGGGATTTGTGTTATTGAAACTGTCAAATTCACACTTTCACTGTTTGTGGCAACACTTAAGTCACCTGGGACGCAGTTTTGGATTTGCACGGCGGGGGAAAAAAAGCCATCCTGTTTTTAGCTTGTGGTGTGTGTACAGGGACAGGCTGTCAAAACATACCACTTACTATCACATCACGGAGACTGAACTCCTGCACACGGCATGAAAAACTCATTTTCCTACAGAGCAGGCACCGGGAGAAGATGTATGGAAATTCTGTGTTGAGGGTTTTGAATAACACTGCCATTGCATCATGAAAGCGTTGAGAATGAGAGAATGAACTCCTACTAACACAAACCCAGCAGTGATTTGATGTCAAAAAATGCCTGAGGTTTTTGCTCAGATTGACGCTGCTTGTTTTGCCTTTCTTTCTTTTTTTTTTTTTCATGTCAGAAACCTCCAAGTTTGGACCAGCATAGTGAAGAATATTGCAAAAGGTAACATGTACTGTTCAGCCAGAAGAACCTCTGAGTGACATCGAGCCAACTCTGCTCGTCCAAATGTCTTGGAATTGGAATGGATTCTCAATGGTTCTCAGTGGAAAAAATAAAACAATGAAGATTCAAACTGAGACGAAAATACAAAAGAGAAAGACAAAAAACAATATTATCAAGTGAAGTGTGACACTGTTTTTTTCATAATCGATGACAAAGCGGATAATTTCTGGGTTTGGATTATCTGTCAGAGAAAATATGTCACCAGAGGTTCACTGGCTTGTAAAAATCAGCAAAGTATTTTTTGGTTTCACCACAAGATGAAAACTTTGATCAATCAAGAAGATAAATTGCTGCTTTGTCTACAGTGGAAATAATTGTACTCGTACCTGACGACACAGAACCTTTCTGGGGATAAACCGTTCTTTCTCCACAATCCAGCAGCTCATTTTTTCTCTACAAGACAAATACCTATTAAAGATTTCCATTAGCAGCCAGAAAGAGACCTGTCACAGGAAAATGGATACAAATCAAAGCTGTAACAAAGGCTGCCGCCGACAGGCACGGTGACTAATGCGCAACGTATGGAATGATTGGCCTTCTTATTGAATCTATGACTTTTGTAAGTCGTACAATACAGAGGAAAAGGTAATGAGCTTCAAATTTATCAGATGAATAAAGAGACTGTACAGGTGGAATGCATAGAATTTGCTATTCAAGGTATGAAAAAGGGACAATAATGCTCTTTGTACTATCATGGAACTTGAAAATTACTGTTGGAAACTGCAGAAACATTGCTGTTTCTTCAGCTCAGCTTCAGCAGTGTGACTTTCAATGACTTTCCAAGATCCAAGTTACCCATGAAGGAACCGATGAATTGTAATTTGCACAAATCTTTGGCCCTAAAGGGCCCCTCGTGTGTTCAGGCCGTCTCATTCTGTAGCATTTGGCTCAGGATGTCAAACACTGCCGATGGTGGGACAGGAGTTCATCGGTATTCCAACCAAAATAAACAAGTCCGCGAGATCACAGGAGATAATTGCTGAGGTACCAGAAACAGCGGCGTGCGGTCAGGTTACTTCCTGAAGAGGCACGGGGGACCCGTCACAATCAGATTTACATATATATGGTCCCAGCAGAGTGGATTACGCAGCGTTTGATAAGAGATTACTGAATGTTTCAGGTCTTATGTCAACATTATTTCCAAATGGAGAGAAAATACTTTATTAATCCATTCACCTTCTATTCCACTTCATCCTGTTCAGGGTCAGGGGTCACTGAAGCCAATCCCAGTTAACCGTCACGATCTCCAGTCCATCACAGAGCAAACAGACTTACAGACAACCACACACACACTCATTCACTCCTACTCCCACCAAGTAACCTCACATGCACACACAGAGAGAGAACATGCAAACACCACACAGAAAGGTCGCGGCCAGTATTTCAACCCATGGTCCTCTCAATGTGAGAGGACACTGCTCCACCATGTGCCTAGTTCAGTAATCCCAGAGGAAAATTCTTTACAAACAGAAAAGAATGAAAAGAAAATAGAAATATCAAAACAGTAGTAAGAAATATTAAGTTAGCAAATATTTGTAATATGTAAAAGGAAATATAACTATTTCAACCACATGCAAATTTTCTGAAAAATGTTATTAGAGTCTTACCTTTACTTATAAATGGAGTTCATGTGCAGCTCCTTCTGGACAAAACATCCTGCTTCGTTCAGCTGAGAAAACAATTTTATCTTTCATATATCATCCTCCATAATTGTGTATAATTGAAATTACCATGTGGATTTATATTCTGCTTCTTCCTCTGCAGCTGTAGAATAAGAGTCTCTGGAGTCTTGAGTGCCCCCTACGGTGAGGCGGGAGAAATGCCCTGAGATCGCTGAGCATTCATGCAGGATACACACCAGATAAACTCTGGAAAGCCAGGGGGCACATCTGAACTTTTTCTTTTCATTTTGAAACATTTGAAGACACTCAGAGTTTGTAGCACGCTCTCACTGAGTGTGCATGTCGGCAGGCGCGCCTCACTTGTTCAGCATGAACAGGGTAAGTACAAATATAGCAATAAAACAATGAATAAATAGTTTGGGCCCTAACTTGGTAGACTACGCCGAATCCGCCCGCTGTCAGCGGAGCGCAAAGTGCGCCGTCGGCGGATAAAGTCAACGGGGCGTGTCCAGAAAATTGTCCTAATTTCGTGAACCAGGCACAGTCACGCCTCCATCCCGCCCACCGGCGCAGGTGGCGCAAGAGAGAGGAGAGAAAGTGGGTTTAACCCAGCTGAGCGCAATTTGACCAATCAAATGAACACCTCTCCTTTTTTTCAAAGAAGGACACTGCTACATTAACATGATGAAATACATTTTATTTCCTGGCCTCAATACTAAACCATAGTGAAGCAACAATGTATATGACTGCATTTTGAAATAAATAATCTCTTGTAGAGCTTGGGGAGCCAGACAAATGAAATAAAAATGCAGACACCCTGCATTTAGCGGCTACATACAGACTTTGTAGGGAAAGGGAAAATCTGTTTTTATTTGTGTGCATCATAACTCTTAAAGATACATTTGGGAAAGCACAAAGAATTACAGGTGTCTGCGCGCCAATCACTCAGCGCAGCTGCACAGCGGAGCTGGGTGAGTCTACTTAGGACTGCTGGTTCAGTTGTCATCAGATCGATGTCCTCTGAAATGATTCCCTGTAATTCCTATCACACACATGGCATTCCGGCCATCCCAGACGAAGGATAATCATTTATGAGAGAATGGTGGCGACATCTGCTATCTGCTCCGTCCTCCTCTGCTTCACGTGTTGCCAGCATTCTTACCCCCCTCCAAAGGCCACTATGGTCAGCCAGACTGTCATATGCAGTGTTTTTGCGCAGGAGCACACCAACAGGTTGCTTTTCTGTAATCTAATGCATTAGAAATTAAGGTAAAGAAACAAAATATTAAATCAAGTGGATCAGCAAAACTTCTGCCTCATATCTGCTTTATTAATGCCTCAAATCAGGTTTTAAAATGTATTGAACTTTTTACAGTGCGCATTTGCGCAGCGTACCTCTCACTCACACTCCGCGCACTCGTTTCCCTGATACACACGCACACACACGCCAACACACACAAAATAGTTGTATTATTAACTGTCAATAATAATCAAGAACATATTAAAATTAGTAAAATAAGTCTCCCCGGTTGCGCACCAGGACGGACACCTTCCCACACCGACCCGTCCTCACCCTGCTCTTTTTATTCTGGGACTGCAGGCTCAACAGGACAAAGGTATTTATTCAGAAAATATGTTCGTTCTAAAATTAATTTTTGGAAACGAAAAATACATGGTTTGCTGTACTTTAATGGAGGATATAATATTTTACCTGAATCTGTAACTGGCACATCTGGAGACGCTGCAGTGCCCCTGCTGTCAGTACCGTGTTCACTGTTGTGCTCAGATTTATTACATTAGTTTAAATAATAATAATAATAATAATAATAATAATAATAATAATAATAATAATAATAATAATAATTTTACACCATTTTATGTTATTATTATTTAGTTGTAAACTGACAGCAGCCTACAGTAATTCTCTACCTGGAGGTGACGCGTGAGCGCTTCATGCACCACTGCAGGTTCTACGCTGGACTGTACAGCAGCTGGAGGTCGGTCGGGTATTTTGGGGGCAGCAGCATTATATTTGTTTCGCTGTTTGGCCCGCGACTGTTCTGACTCTGATTCAGAACATTCCTCCTCTTCACTCCAGTCAAGATCGCTGATGTCCGACACGTCTCCGCCATCCGATTCCCCCTCACTGACCTCCTAAAGCTTCTTCCACCTTATATCTCTTATTTATGCCTGTTTTTACTATCTTTCTTTTGGGATTTGCTTGATATTTTTGGCCGTCTGTCTGATTGTCTGCTGTCAGAGCTAGCCCCCTGTTCAGATGCGCGCATGAACCAAAACAAATCAATCACAGAAGAAAAAAAAAGCCCCGTGAAGTGCATCTTTTTAATCAGTCTAATAATAATAATAATAATAATAATAAATAAATAAATAAATAAATAAATAATAAGTCTCACAGACCACTGTTGGCCTTTGGAGGTATAAATGCTTTGTAATATTATCTGTGTTATTGTTAGGACCTTATTTGCTTCAGAAAAACATACAAGACACATATTTAGGAAAAGTCAAAGAACTAGAGGACAGGGGAATTATTTTTAACAGATTTATTTGAATTCTAAAAACCCAAATGGTCTGTCAGATCGTCTTGGATGTTCTAGTGCTAAAGAAGATAATAAAAACAATTATGTGGTTCATGAGTGATTTTGTGTATCTTTCATGACACTGACAAGCTGAAACCCTGCCTCTGAGGTTTTCTCAGACAAATTATCATCAGATCCTCCTCCCCAGCCTGCTCACACCTTCCGCAATAAACTCTCACTGCGCCAGCTGATTCTGTCGAGCCCTCCCCCTGGTGCGCCGCCACGCCCATCTCGGCGCAAGTGCAGCAGACCGGTCAGAAACCCTCTTCTGCGCCTGTCGAAAATAGGAATGCGCTGCCTCCGCCGCTGATCATCGCCAAGTTGCGCCGTCAAATTAGAGCCTTTTAAGTTAAAAGAAAAATGGATTTATGGTTCAAACCATTGGATACATACATTTAGCTAATTTGTTTTATTTCATTTCTTTATTTATTTAGTTCATTATGTGGAAAAAAAAATAGCTGTCCATCACTGACAATAGTCCATCATGAGACTTAGGATTAAACAAAAAAAAAAAAAAAAAAAGGCAGTTCCGATCTCGATGTTCAGAGAATAACTGTTCCGGTGGATGTCAAACATAAGATCCAAGATCCAATCAAGACAAATCACTTTAAAAATTTAGGCAAAAATTTAGAAATATTTTTTTAACAAAATTTTTGCCAGCATTGCAAACACAACACAGCTTCCACCTCAGTGCCATTTAACATTAGCCTCAAAGCCACGCTGTCATGATTAGAAGAAAAAAAAAAGCAGAAGAAAACAGCTCGAGGAGAAGTTTCCTTCTTCTTCTTCTTTTTTTTAAATGATATTTCACTGCATTTTGGACCAGATGGTATCACTTAATTGCTTTATGTTGAGATTGTATTCATGTTAATAATTTTCGGGAGTAATGTGGTTTTTGAACATTTTCATCACATCTGCTCTGCACAACAAAGAAAAGCTGCAGTTCAAATCTCCAGGTTGTTGTGGCTTTATTTTGCCAGTCTGACCCATTCCAGATGAATATGGACCGTGTGTGGCCCCTGATGTGTGTGACACCTCTGGTGTATCCAATACAACACTTATGGAAAACAACCCTCCGTGAGGACGGAGACCTCAGACGTGTTTTATCTGGCTTATGGTGTCTTGGCTGGTTGGTTTTAGGGGATGGAGGAGGAACTTTGGCCTCTTTGGAGGAAGCATTGCTATCTCTGAGCTTTGTTCAGAAGCTGAGGATCCCTTCTCCCCTCGACTCGGCTCTCCTGCTCTGGGGGACTCTGCGAATCTCTCGTTGAGTAGTGTTATCTCAGCCAGGACCTTCACATTATCGCCATCTTTTTATGAAAAGTCTTTTGAAAACGTTCAGTCACTGATGTTTTCCATGAATTTTTCATGCCCACTGCAGATTTAGTGGTATCATTACTTGGGACACTCTTTACACAAAGCTTTCTGAGACTTTACTATTACATGTGATGAATCCTGAACAACCCCTTTGTATATTTTTGGGAAGAGGAAGGTCGTCTCATCTCCTCCGTGGTCCTTTTGTGTTTCATCTTGAAGGCGGCTGCAATCCTTTTCTCGCAATGACAATTATTACCAGTTAAAGATGTTGAGTCAGTCATGGAGCCGTGTGACAAAAGACTGAAATAAGTGCTACACGGAGTTTTTGAGTAAACTCTCTCAAAGCATCATTAGTGCCCTCATTACACAACAGACACCATAGAGAAGCTGTGGCTCCATCTCGTTTAATTGGCATGATTAACTTTATTTCAGCATGTATAGTGCTGCTAAGAATTACTAAAAATCCACTGAATGTGAAAAGAGCATCTCCTCACAGAAAGTGTGAGCCTCCAGTCATTAAATCTGGTCCTTATCATGGCTGCAGTGCTCGCTTGCTTTGTTGCACTTCATCCATCAGAGCCAGCGGTCTTCATTTGTAGGGTTGCGAGGAGCCAAGCCAAGGTGAGTTCTCACACTTTCAGACAATCTGACCCTCATCAATGATTTGTGGCTGCCACACAAGCCACGCTTTCTCCCTTCCCCCGCTCCGTCCTCTTTGTTTAGAGGCCTTGGGGTTGTTGCATGGTGTATGGAGGATCTTACGAGGTGTTGACAGCGGGAGCAGAGGGCCACTTGGCCATGACGGGAATTAATGAGACACGCATGGGTAATGAGATCGCAAATGCTGCAGCAAGGAGGGGAGGAGGAGGGAAAGAAAGGAAGAGCCAGAAAGGTAGAATTAACCAGGTACATGCTGTCACGGCCTCATTTTGGAGCAGGGACGCACCTGTACGTGCAGCACAGCTGACACCAGCAACTCGCTCTCCAGGCGAGGATCAAGACGTGGCAGCTGTGCGGTCTCATTTGAGGCGCCCGGGACTGCCGCTGCTCCCCAAGCGTCAGGTTCGTAATAAGAAAAGCCATCTGCAAAGGTGTCTCTTCATCTCCTCTTTACAGGAAAAAAAAAAAAATAAAAATCCAGAAAAATAAAGGAGTCTTCCATTGAATCAATTAGCAATGGATCCTATGTGCATCTGCTAAGTATCTGCACTGCAAAACCGGCCGCTCGTGTTACGTATCACTGCACACCATATATGATGAATGACTGTGTGCAAAGACAATGGCCATGACCTTTACATATTGCATCATCAACACATTAATAATGCATTCTCCAGCACTTTACTCTATGCCATTACTATGTTTCATATTGTGAGTGGGAAAACAACAACAGTTCACTCTCCTGCCTTATTTTTTTATTTTTTTATTTTTTGCTTGCCAGCTTTGTCTGTCAACCAGACCTTAAGGGCCTGTTTAAAAATTAATGAGCAGTGCTTACACTGTAAATAACTGTTGGTAATGCACCGTGGGTTATTTGAAATGTAAAACCTACTGTCATGCTTTGATTATCTGTGTATCTGCCCTGAGCGGGGAAGCTGAGTTCCACGCAGCCTGCTTGCCAGCTGAGTTATTAAGACTAGCTGTGTGAGTGCGACGAACACTTCGCCGCCCGGACTGAGAAGCAACGGGGTTTACTCCAGAAAGAAACACAAAACATTTAATCCTGAAAGGGTAACTATTATCCTGGACTCCTCAAGCTCGCTCGAGCAAGGCTCCGACTCACTGTGCCATTTTAGGAATCTTACAAGTCTTAGTGTAAAGTAATGTTTGCAATGCGGTGTAAACGGGGCCTTGGCATTAGTGGAAAACTGTGTGACCGCTGGCGTTTTCAGTGTTGTGTTAGCCGAACACTCTTTTCCATTCTGGGGAAAGAACTTTACGCAGAGGACAAACAAACAGCCTCCGGTCTCAGCCATCAATCAGAGTGTCGGCGCTCATTAGTTTTCCTCTGGATGTACCTTTAAACAAGCTCAACCTTGTGTCTTTGTAATTGTGTGTCGAGTTACTGATAGCAGGCCCACGCTGGTGAATAATTAATTTGTCTAAACCAGCGCTGCTGTGATGCAGATTTGTACTGTACTAGTTTCATGGTCACCCTCACTCGATATTGGACTGGAAGTCTATTTTTTGCCCCCCCACCATCAATTTTTCATATGAAGCCATTTGTCCTCGGGGGACGAATGTCATCTCAGCACTGGATACTGGAGTTTTCACCTATCCCTGCGGCATTCCACTGACAGTTCCCGGACTCTGAGCGACGGGAGGAAATAAAAAACACCAGGTTGTGCTTATTCTTACTTAAAAACTTGTCCTACTTCTATCAAACACAGCCCTGCTGCATTAAACAACTGGGGTTGCTTCGCATTGACAACAATGTTCCACCTATGCCATGTTTTTATTCATCCTGCATACTAATCATCTAAGTTTGTTTTTTTTTTTTCCACCTTCCCGTATTCACTTCCATCCCGTTGCTCCCTTTCACCAGCGGCCATAATTGACCCTACAGCGAGAATCAAGAATGAGTTTCCGTGGCACCTGATTATCAACCTGCTTGATGAGCCCGGGCTCTGCCTCCCGCCCATACGCAGCGCAGAAAAAATGAGTGAGGCTGGCTCCAGATGGTCATGCCCTTTAGAAGTGTCTCTCTTCCCTGTAATGGAGCGAGTTGGCTCCTGCTCCCCAGACTGAGCTCTGGGACGGGTCCAGGCGGCTGCTGTTAATGAGCCTCGCTGTTCCCTCCTCTGTCATGCTGGGCTTTCTGGCTCGCCGTCTACCTTGCTTTTGTTTTATCTCGCCCATGTCTCTGCATCGGGATCAGATGGGGAATTTGGGAAACAGGTTGGCCCCGTGAAACCACCAGAATCGGTCCACGCATGCATGCTAAGGAAAAAAGGCTGATTTGCCAATCCAACTGTGTCTGGACTGAGCTGTAATTTTTTTTAATATTATTTCGAAAAGCACTCACAGATTGTTGGAGGGTAATTAATAGACACTTAAGCAAACAAGACAGAGAACTATTACTGTTGATCTCATTTATTCTAACCTCATCTGTGCGGTTTCTTTTAGTATTCCTAAAAGCATTAACATGAAGATAATGTGATTTAATTCGGACTTTTCTGATCTTATTACAAGTGTTTCAATAATAGGCACAACAGCATGTCACAGTGCATTCTACCAGGTTACTCCTCTGTGAACCAGAGGTGCCAAATATAAGACCTGGGGCCCTAAAATGGCCTGCAAGAGGCTTCAATCCAGTCTGCAAAACCACAGAGCAAATTGTGAAAATTGCAAAACACTGATTTTAAAACAATTTTATGAGAGAAGTGAACATTAGAGATGGTCCTGCCTGATATTCATGTGCATGTCACTTGGATTACATATACGCTCTGCGCCAAGGTTTCGACGCTGCAGATGTTTGGATGCGAGCTCAGTGAATTCTGAAATGAATTAAAACCAGATCATCCAACCAATGTCTGATCACCCAGACTCCCGACCCAGCCGTTGGACTCTCTGTTATGCCCCCCAGTGCAGCCCTGAATGATTATTCCTGTTGCCATGAGAGCACATGCTTTTGAGAAATGTTTTTTGTTGGAACTATTCTTTGGGCAGAACATCAGATTTCCAGAGCTTGTTTCTTCTCTTCAGTGGTGTCATCCCGCTGCCATCTCTTCTATAAGCAACACACTGATGGCCAAACACGATGTAAAAGGAAACATAAGTCACCAGACCCGCCTCTTGGATAATTTCTCATGCGCCACTTTCAGTGAAGGACAGAAGCCAGCATGGGTGCTGGGACTTGTTTACAGCGACACAGTCCAAAATAACACAAGCTGTGATCAACTGTGCACTCTGACACTTTGCTAACATCACATGCAGCGAGTTGTTGGTTTTTTCGGTTTGTGATGGAGCAGTGCTCAGTGGGCCAGTCTTTGTGGCTGTCCTTCTTCAGACCTCTTCTGAACAAACCTCGTCATGCAGCCATCAGAGGCGATCTGTGGGAACGTAGTTTAGACCTTTATAAATCCCTGACTGAGTCCTCAATAAAATGTCTGACCTCATTAATATAGTCATTGTAATGAAATCAGTGTTGTTCAGTATTATTTTCAGTGCCAATAGCAGGGATACGCCAATACCAACACCAGTACCAGGGATTGGGTACTCCAACTCATAATAGATCCCTG
Source organism: Salarias fasciatus (assembly GCF_902148845.1). Classification (NCBI taxonomy): domain Eukaryota; kingdom Metazoa; phylum Chordata; class Actinopteri; order Blenniiformes; family Blenniidae; genus Salarias; species Salarias fasciatus. Next base: position 2,568,307 of record NC_043749.1, on the reverse strand, counting down.
CTGAGGTGGTTCACAGCACTACATATGGAGTACGGATTAGGCCTTATGGCAGTTAATAAGTCCTCATATCGGTGCTGGGTATCGGCAGAAGCTGAAGGTAAGTTGCATTCTTGGTTAATGGAGTAGACAGAAGTGAAATCTCACTCCTCTGGCAGATGGAGACACATTAACATTCATGTTGGCCACCTGTATGGTCTAATGAACTAATGTTGTTTCAGGAATCGCCCACTTTTTAGCTGCTGTTGAACAAATTTGGCTCATTATGGTGAAACATCACAGTGTGTTAACCTGCTAGTTGCTGTCAACGGCCGTGACTCTGAAACAGAAAGCTGAAATTCAAATCAAACCAAAACAAAACAATGAACTTGAAGATGTGAAATAGAAAAGAAAACTGAGGGTTTGATCATTTGGTATTCATCCTCGTACACCGAGTTGCCTTTTTCACTCTATCCAAAGTCATTCCATTCATTGTTGTTGTAAAAATGTTGATTAGTGCTGCTTTAATGTTCACAAAGCAATAAAAGCCAAAGTCTGAACTGTAACGTGAACAGCATCAGTATTCATTACAAGCTGTTACCAATAGAACTTGTTATGAGGAGGAATTTTTAAGCTTCTTGGCCACAAGCTGTTCCCCCTTCAGCTCGTGTCATTGCCACCGGCTATGAACAGGGCGAGTCGTGTACACGGTGCTTTCGTCTCTCTCTCGGCTGCAGACACTGAAGGGGCCTGCACCACTTGACACAAGTGGAGGATCTCACAGTGCAGTGAAGTCTGGCGAGCCACCACCTCCATGATCACTGACCGCTCTGTGCCACCAGGTTAGACGTCCCCTCCAGGCAGGTCATATGTCCTGAGAAACAAGCCGGACTCTTCATCCCATGGACTTCTGTTTGTTTCCACAGTGAATCACGGTGGTGTTATACTTGGGGGTTTGAGCGTCCTGTGAATGCTAATTTCAGTGTGCAAGGAACTGTCGACTGAGAGCATTTTATTTCATCTTTATATTTGCAGGTAGGTCAATTGAGAAGCATTTCTCATTTACAGTGACGATCTGGCAAAGAGGCTGCAAAGAGGCACAAAGAAAAACATAGAAACAAATATATACATACAGTACATCAAACAAAACTGTGTCAAACAGACTGAACAGTGTCATATATTAAGAAATAAATTGCTTTAAGCTTAATGCAGGTGCAGTGATGGTTTCATGGTATTTATAAAAGAGGAGAGTGGAATTAAAGGACAGAGTTTGAAGGTCTGTTAAAGATGATTCCAGTCATCTGCAGCAGTAAAACTGACATGAGAAGCGACCGAAGGAGGTATGGGTATTACCAGACTGATTAATCTACTAAAACGCAGACTGCGATTAGCGTTTAGCATATTGGTACATTGGACTGTAGACATAGAGGATTTTTCCCAGATTTTTGTGAATGAAATGATAGCAGTAAATATGTCTGAGTGTCCAGTTTATGAGAGGATCCAGCGATGGTGAGTGTTGAGTGGAGCTCAGATCAATAGACTAGGTCACCATAATTCAAGATTGGGAAAACTGTTATTCTAATGCAGAAATAAAGATTTGTTTCAGAAAAGAAAAAACATTAAAAAATAAGGGATTTGACATTCATAAGTCGTAAAAACATGAGTTTGCTGTTAACCCAGACACCAAGATACTTCACTCAATCTCAGGGTGATCCAAGGAGGAACTTTGAGAGGACACTCTACATGTGGCACATTTCTGTTGAAAACTGGGCACTTAGTTTAAAAAAAAAAAGAGACTGGAAACTGGAAGAGGCATGTTGTACACTATTAAACCTTTCATCTAATGAAGACAGCGTAGTAGTTAGGGAGGGACCAGATGTACGTATAAATAATGGTGTCATCAACATATGGATGTACATGAGGGTCACCTGCACCAAAGGCAGTTTTGTTGACATAAATTATTGCAGAAGACATCAAAATAAATCACTTACAAGTCAAAACTGTTTACAAGATCCTTCTTTGTCACTTGTTTCCAGTTGATAGATCAGATAATCAACTGATACACTCTAGAATATCATTATCATATTGTAGTGGATCATGTCGTTGTGGTATTATTTGAAATTAAACAACGCATTTAAGCAGAAGGTGGAATTTGCTGGCTTATAAATCCGAGGTTTATTCTGGAGGTTCATTCCACAGTTTGGGTGAATGATCGCTAAGGACGCCCTCAAGTGCAAACCAATCTGACAAGTAGCAGCCCACTCAGTGAATTTTAAAATCCCTTATAAATAATCTGTGTGACTGGTATTCCTCATTGGGAGCAAAACACACAGTCAACTCATTTCAAGGTCGCACAGAATAATTTTAACGTTGCTTATTGTTTCACCTGAGAGAGATCCTGATCGCAGACGTTGACTCACCTGTGGCTCTTCGTGGATCCACTGCAAGATCCACTGCGGTGGAGAGGAAATCTCCTGACAGCGCTCTTTTTCTCCTGTGGTCCAGAGACTCTATGCTGATGCTTTTAGTAGAAGAAGGTACAGTCAGGAACCAACAAAAATACAGCTTTTGATGAGAGGAAAGATGACCGATCGAAAGAAGGTGACAAAAAGACACATTACCCATGAACCTTGACTCAGAAAGAATAAACGCCGATAAAGGATGGAAATATATATTTGAACCGTCTTGACATGGTTTTTGCAGGCTTAGTTCACAAACAATAAGACAGAGGTGTCGAAATATCAGGCCCAAACCAGGTGAAACCAAATCGCAAGAGGCTCTAGTCCAGCTAATGATAAGAAATTAAAAAAAAAAGTACTGATTTCTCAACCAGTTTCTTCAGAAGAAACACAACACAACACAACACAACACAACACAACACAACACAACACCACAAACGCCTTTAAAGCAACAGCTACAAGAGAAGCTTTTTGGACATTTCACTGTATTTAGCACCAGAAAGTTTCTTTAAAATTGACTATGTGGAGATCGAAGGCATTCTCCCTCTATAATTGCTTGGTTTTGTAAAAATATAGGTCTTTCCATTACACATACTCTGTGCCACAACAGAGAAACTCTTTACAGTGTAAATTTAAAGGTTATTACTCGCTATTTCTTTTATTCATACAGTTTATAGTTTCAAAGCCAAACAGGCTTTAAAACCAAAGAGTTAAATGAAAAAAGAAGTTATCTCTTCTGAAAGTTAAATTCAGAGGTTTAAGACTGAATCCAGGTTGGAAGGTCTTGTTTCCACGGCAGCAAATGGAACCGGATTTATTTGAGGATCTGCTGCTCTTTTCCCCCGTCGAAGCATGAGCCGTCATTAATGCCGGATCCAAAGAGCTCTCTGAGGTCTTCATTAGAAAACGTCTGGATGCCTCTGAGCATGGTGACAGGATCTGAAAGACTTCCAAATGATTTGAAATGAATTATTCCTCTGTGAGGACAATTATCTACAACTGCTTGCTTGTCCAGGGACGACTGTCCTGGTAGCTTCAGGCCAACAGCAACGCTTCTCCGACAAACTGTCTTTCTTTCCTATAGAGTCCACCATCAAATGGAAATCATACCAATTTTACTTGGTAAAAACATGAAACAACAACAAATATGTTTTCCCTCATGGAAAAATGTGCGTCCTGCCACAGTTTTCTCCAAAACATGTACATTTTTAAAGTGTTCTGATTTGATTTTCGGTTTTCTGGTGTGTATTCCTCCTTGATTACCCTTGTTTGTCGTTCAGTCGTTTCGTTCTCACACACCTTTTTTTATGTTCTTCTTATGTGTTGGAAGATCTGTCAAAAGTGACAGGCTGGTCGCACCTCTGTAACGCCAGCTGACATAAAGACGCCTCCTCCTCCACCGCCGGGCGACGCTTCTGACGACGACGGGAGAATCTGGGTGAAACACGTCTAAAAGGTGTGTTGATCAAAGCCTACTTTCCTGAAAAGAAGAGAAGAGAATAATTACAGGACTGACATTGTTAAGAATTACTAAACAAAAATCTAAAATATTCACATATATGCAACTTTATTTTCACTTTAAAAACACATGATTGTAAAAAAAAATAGATATTTCACCACTGAGCGTTTCTTGAATCTAAGTTTTACAGAGGAATAATTTCATTCCATCTGGCCACGTTAAAGGTGAATTTTCATGCCTGCGCTGCTCGGCTGATGGTTGATGTCAGCTCAGCGGTTCTCAGACCTGGCGGCCGTTACCTGTTAGCCACGGCGTCTTGTCCGCAGTCAGGTAAAACCCGTGTTTGCTCTTCCTCTTCCCCTCACATGTGAAGACCTCTCTCCCCGAAGAGACAATTAGAGGCAGAAACCTGTGTTGTCTCGGCAAGCAAATAAAATTCCAGAGATGTAATAAGACAGAAGTGTGACTGGGAGCAGAGGCAGAAGCCGGCGGCGGCGCATTACCGAGCGCTCTCCTGATTAAAGCTGCGGCGGCCGTAACACCTTGACAAATGGAGGCCGGGGTTTCACACAATCACAAGCATTACGTCCCTTTTTCGGTCACCCAGCTGTTTTTAGGAAAGGCCGTTTGGTGATCATGTTTAAATGTCTCCTTCTCTCTCTCTCTCTATCCTTTTTTTTTTGCTAATATTGTTTGAAGAAGGGAACAGCTTGCAGTTGAAGTGAGTTGGAGAAGGCTGCGTCTCTACGGGTTTCATCTGCCTCAAAAAAAAATAAAGAAAGAAAGAAAAGAAAACCCTCTCTCTGGGTCCCCTGTGAAGCAATTTGCCGAGGCAGCACATACATTACACAAGCAGACTCGGGTGTCACTTATTACAGACAGGTCGGATCCTGATTGAAAGGTGTGGATATAAAAAGCAGCTCTGATTTGTTTCTTCCTCCTGAAATGTTACTCACACCCAGTGGGAGGAAACGCTGTGAATCATTATTTAACAGCCACAGAGCGCCGCACGTCCGCAGGACTCTGCCGGTGACTCCACAAAAAAAAAAAAAAACGTAGTAACAGTGCGTCCTGCAGAAATCTGGAACAGGTACAGAAAGAAAAGCTTTTTGTTTGGAGAGTTGCTGCAACAAAGGAAGGGAAAAAAAAAAGATCGAACATTTAAAGTTAATAGTTTGTAGGAGACGTTTAGTGTGATGTCTGTATGTTTCTCTATCAGACATAAATTAAGACACGACAACAGTGAGTTGCTGAGTAAGTCTTCCTTTAGTGAACTCCTCATGTAACAACAGCCGCCAAACGCACAGGGCACAAGCATCCCATAATAGTCTGTTTCTTAAAGTGGCAGCCCTATGTTTACACATTACATCTCCCCCTCTTAAAGATAAATTTCAATTTGCAACCAAAATTTTAAATTTACAATCTAATTATCGCTGACTCCAAACATCAGGAACACAGACTATGAAGTCCATTTCAGGTACATTACATACAATTGGCTATAACACCACATTTCAAACATTTAAATTTCCATACTTCCGTCTCCTCCCTCCAAACAGGAAGAATAACATAACTGTAACCGAGAAGAGAACCAAAATTTTACAACACATCCGTCAAAACAGGCAAAAAAGTGTGGACCAACCATTAACCAGCGTTTTTTCTTTTTAAACTCACAGATCAAGTTTAGCTGCTGGTTTACTCACTCTGCCTGAGCAAGTTACCCTGGACCCTGGTGTAAGAGTCTCTGGAGTCGAAACTGAGGGCTCCTTGGTGGTCTGATCAGAGTCCACAGTCTTTGAGTGTGCAGCAGGATCCACATTTTCTTGAGTGGGCCTGGGTGGTAGGGCCAGCAGGTGGCGCCTGTTTCTTCTGTAGCGCTCCCCTTGAGAAGTCTCCACTATGTAAGATCTGGGAGTGGAACTGGCACTCTGAACCACAGCTGGCATGGTCCAATGTTTCTGTCCATCCAGTTTCGTGAGTACAGGGTCCCCCGGGCTCAGTGGAGGTAAAGACTGCACTCCATTCCTGCGATTGTAGAAGTGTGCCTGTTTTTGTTTGGCTGAAGCGTCGGCCTGTTGGATTTTGTCCATGTCAGGCCAGCTTGGTTTCAGATTGTCCTGTAGTATAGGCAAGGTGGTTCTGATTTTCCTGCCCATCAACAGTTCTGCAGGACTGACTCCTGTGGAAGCGTTGGGGGTGGCCCTGTATGTCATAAGGGCCAAAAGGGGGTCGTCCTGTCTCAATATTGTCTTTGCAATCTGGACGGCTCGCTCTGCGTGTCCGTTGCTCTGAGGGAAATGTGGGGATGATGTCACGTGTGCAAAGTCATATTCCCTACTGAAGTCACTCATCTCTGCTGAGGCTAGTTGTGGCCCATTGTCACTGACTAACACCTCTGGGATACCATAACGAGCAAAAGTAGCTTTAAGCCTAGTTACAACCTGGCTGCTCGTAGTTGTAGGTAAGTGTAGTATTTCCAAAAATCTAGAAAAGTAGTCAGAGATCACTAAGTAGTTCTGCTTTTTGAACTCACAAAGGTCCACTGCTACCTTTTGCCATGGTCTAGATGGGAGAGTGCTTGAAAGTAAGGGTTCTTTTCTCTGAGAGTGCCTGTTTTCTGTACAGTACTGGCACTGTTGTACTTTAACAGAGATATCCTGTCCCATCTTGGGCCACCATACTGACTGTAAAGCTCTCTCTCTACATTTGCTTAGACCTTGGTGCCCGTCGTGGATTCTGTCAAGGATCATTTCTCTCATGTTTGTGGGAATCACAATACGGCTCCCTCTCACAATGAGTCCATCCGTTTCAGATAACTCTCCTCTAATGTCATAGAACTCTCTGACTGACTCTGGGACGTTTCCAATGTACTCTGGCCACCCTGATCTGATAAAACTTCGAACCGTCTGAAGCTGTGGGTCATTGGTAGTGTTTTCTCTGATCTCACTCATTCTCTGAGGTGTGGCAGGTAACTGATGTATGACTGCATCTATGTGTGCTGCTACATCTGCATGTGAAGTCTCGTCCTCGTAACACTGGTCTGGGCCCCTAGACAAAGCGTCAGCTACTGCCAGGGTTTTACCTGGTGCATACTCTGCAATACCACTAAACCGCATGAGTCTCATTAACAGTCTCTGGCACCTGATGGGGACGTTGTCAAGGTCCTTGCTGTTAATCAGGGGTACAAGGGGTTTGTGGTCTGTCACCAGTCTGAATGTGTCAAGTCCGAAAAGGTACTTCTCAAATCTTTCACACGCCCAGACGCTGGCCAGGCATTCTTTTTCAATTTGAGCGTACCTGGTCTCTGTGTCGCTGAGTCGTCTGGATGCATATGCCACAGGTTTCCATTGGTCCTCGTGCTGCTGGAGGAGAACAGCTCCCAGTCCGTAACTGCTTGCATCTGCTGAAACTACAGTGGGTCTGTTAGCATCGTAAAAAGCAAGAACTGGAGCTGTGGCCAATAAGGCTTTCAGTTTATGAAAAGCTGTCTGCTGAGCTGGCTCCCACACCCACTCCACGTCTTTCTTAAGCATAGCATAGAGCGGCTGGCCGACAGTCGACAGTTCTGGAACATATTTAGCCAAATAATTCACCATACCAAGAAACCTTTTGAGCTCGGTGACGCTGTTTGGCTGAGGGAAGTTCTTGATCCCTGCGACTTTCTCTGGGTCGGGACAGACGCCGTTCTTGTAGATGAGGTGTCCCAGGAAACGAATCTGGTTCTGCCGGAACTTGCACTTGCTTTCGTTAAGCTTGAGTCCTGCTGCCTCAATGACTTGGAGTGCTTTTTCCAAGCGCTGGTCATGGATCTCTTTGTTCTCACCATGAATGAGAATATCATCCATGTACACTTCAGTCCCTTCGAGTCCTGCCAGAGTCTCTGCCATTTTCCTCTGAAAAATCTCTGGCGCGCTTGTGATTCCAAATGGGAGGCGTCTGAAGGCATACCTCCCAAACGGAGTTATGAATGTCGTGAGCTTCTGACTGTCCTCATGCAGTGGTATCTGATAAAACCCACTGGCTGCGTCCAAAGACGTAAACACTTTTGAACCTGCTAGCCTGGGCATGATCTCTTCGACGGTTGGCAGGACATATTTTTCACGCTTCACTGCGCGGTTAAGCTTCCTGAGATCTGCACAACAGCGTACCTCCTGTCTGTTCGGCTTGAGCACCGGGACCATGGCTGCACACCACTCCGTTGGCTGGGTCACCTTCTCAATGATGCCCTCGCTTTCCATACGGTGCAGCTCCTTCTTTACAAGAGGCACTAGAGGAAGAGGAATTCTTCTGGCTGTGTGCACGGCGTACGGTTGTGCATCTTCTTGCAGGAGTATCTTCACTGGCTCAGTGTTCAGCAGTCCACCTGAGCTGAAAACGGAGTTGACTTCGTTCACTCTTTTTATGAGGCCCATATCCACAGCTTCCTGGCGCCCCAGTAAGCAGCTGACTTCTCCTTCCATGACAAAAATTTTGAATGAATACTGCTTGTCTTTGTACTTGGTGGTTGCCTGGAACAGTCCCATGCAGGTGAGATCTCCGCCTGGACTCACAAACTTTGTCTTGGGTGTCTGCAACTCGACTGATGGCTTCATTCTTTTGTACATGCTTTGATTGATGACTGTAACATCTGCACCAGTATCTATTTTGAATGTTGTTGGCACTTTATTTATTTCCAAGTCCACTGTCCATTTATTTTCCTCATCAGTTTTGCCAATTTCTCCAAGAAAGTATGTCTGCTCCACTTCTTCAGTAACTTCTCTCACTGCTTTGGAACGACACATCCTCTCCCAATGTCCTTGTTTGTGGCATTTATTACATTTGCTCTTCATTGCTGGGCATTTCTTCATATCTGAGTGTTTGGGCTTACCGCACCGGCCACAGCTGTCCATCTTGTGCGTGCCTTGTTGACTGCTCTCATTTTGACGCGGTCTCTGGCGCCCCCGTCTGTCCGCGCGAGGTCCGCTCTGTCCACACTGCACCGTGTTCACCGCCATTGCCTCCGCCGTGCTGGACTGGAGATTAACCTGCTTGTTGATTTCCTCCGCCTGGCGGACCTGTTCTATGACCTCTTGCAGCGTCAAATCAGCCTTAAGCTGGAACTTACGGGACAGCTCTTTGTCTTGAATGCCCACGACCAGACGATCTCTGAGGTGCTCGTCCCTTTTGCCTTCAAACTCGCAATGTTCCGCCAGTTCGTACAGCACACGGATGTATTGTTCTGCACTTTCCCCCGGCTGCTGGCTGCGCTGATAGAAACATGCCCGCTCGTGTATGATGTTGCGGCGAGGAATAAAGTACTCATCAAACTTCCCGAGCACCACGTCGTAGTTTTTCTTGTCGTCTTCATTTTCAAAGTTGAACGAGCTGAAAATCTTTTCCGCCTCGCTCCCCATGGAATAGATCAGCGAACTCACTTGAACGTCTCCACCGTCCCGGCTAAGTTTTGTTGCTAGCCGATAGCGGGAAAATCTTTGTTTCCACTCGGGCCAGTCGCCCGGCCGGTCAAACTTAAACTCACTCGGTGGATTAAACTTCGCCATCCTGGAGCTGAGTTCTTCTCATGTGAGTCCCGTTTCTGACACCATGTGATGTCTGTATGTTTCTCTATCAGACATAAATTAAGACACGACAACAGTGAGTTGCTGAGTAAGTCTTCCTTTAGTGAACTCCTCATGTAACAACAGCCGCCAAACGCACAGGGCACAAGCATCCCATAATAGTCTGTTTCTTAAAGTGGCAGCCCTATGTTTACACATTACATTTAGTGTCTCTGTAGTTCCAGAAATCCTCCAATGTCATGCAGGTCGCTCAGAAAATTCAATCAATGACTAATTATCTCTTCGTTTCAAACTTATTCCATTACTGCAGATATCTCTTCACAGGAGAAGTAATTAACACTCCTCTAGCATCACTTCCTGAGTGAACGGCGTTTAGCACAGTTCTCACATTCTGCCTTCTGCCTAAATGTTTGGAGGGAATCACTGAGCTGGCTTGAGGGACGCGTCTCCTCTGGAGACACACTGCAGGGTTTATCTTCTGGCCAGTTCAAACAGGAGAGAACGCCAGATTCTCTGAGTTGTTTTTGGACGTTCTGAAGAGAGAAACGCCGCGACTGAGTTTTCCACACAACACAAGTCTTTTTCACATTGTTCTCTCTTCTAAAGTCATGATTCATCAGTGAAGCTTGATTACCAAACCACCAGGTCCCGGGAGAATCTGGACTGGGAGTCATGGCAACATGGAGGAGAAACGTTATTGTCCTACTCACACACGTACAGAAGAAGGTTTAACCTGGGGTGACGTGCTGCACAGCAGCAGCGTTTTGGAAAAAAATGCATTGACCGTTTTTCATGAAGACAGAGAGCGCTTTCAAAAAGCTCCACTTTGAGAGCTGTTTTCAAAGTACGGACGTCCAAAATGCAGCGAAACTCTTCCGTTTTCAATTTATAAATATTTAGTTGTCATGTTCGTTCAATTCAATTCAGTCAACAGCAAATGGAGAAAATATTGTTCAATTTTGAACTGAAACAATGAAAGTATCCAATCCAGCAGCAATTATTTAGCCTGGGTGCTGATTTTAATAATGACATTAATCAAGAAAAGTTCATATTTACCCAAATAGAAATGTGTTGAACTCTAAGACTTGACTGCATTGAACTTGGTTGCAGTTGTGTTTGTCCACCGGGAGAATGTAGCAACAGAACACAAATGCTTCAAGTTAGGACTGCAAAATGGCAACAACAAGAAACAGAATCAAAGGAAAAATGAAGGTTTTTGAAGAATTTTTTTTTTTTTTTTTTCATTTTTACTCTTGAATTTCTTGATGCTGCACTGAAAATATGAAAGGCATTTTTTTTTTTTTTTTTTGTTAGTGTATAGAATAAATAGAGCGTCGGGGCTGACATGTCAGGCTCTCTGAACCTGCCCGGTCAGCTGTGTTCACACTCGGCAGCTTCAGCCTGATTAAAGTAAACTCTTCTCTCTCAGTGCCGTTCAAGTGTGAACGCTCCCATCCAAACCTCGGTATCTGTGAGATGAGCGAGTCGGACGGCTCCTCCAGCCTTCATCTCCACCTGTGTTTTACTGACCAGCCTGCAGTTCGCTGCTGTTTTCACACAAACTATCCTGAGTCTGAAAATAACATCAAGACCTGGTAAACTTGTGTTGGACACAGTGGAAACTCTCTGTGTGAGGGTACAAAAAGATGATTTAGCATTTATTTTACAGATGCCATTGTCATTTGTGTCAAATGAACATCATTTGAATTATAAAGCTATAAAATTAGAATAATATTATTAAGATAATATATCATATAATCATATCATTTCTTTTCTTCCTTCCATTTCCTTGTTGGCATTAAATAGTAATTACTGTTAATTATATATTTTTATTTTATTTTCTGCTCTCTAGCTTATTTAATACATTTATATTTTGTGTGTGTATATATATATATATATATATATATATATATATATATATATATATATATATATGAAGCTTCATCCTTGGCAACCGCAACAATCCACAAACTTGATTTTAAATTAAGCAGCATTCAAACTGAGCAGCTAATATTTTTTTGCCTTTAAAGGGAATTAAAAGTCATATTTGAACTCTAGAGAGAAAGTTATGTATCATTAAGATGTCTACATATTTTTTCCTGAGACCTGTAAACACAACGTGACAACAATCCGACACACTGAACATAAATGACTGAGCTTTTCGGAGCCTCTCAGAAATCTTTTAACCCAGATGATCATGAGCTGCTTCTTTTTTTGATCTGAGTCAATAAATCCATCCAGATTTCTGCCTTGATTTGATGTCCAGTGTGTCGTGGAGTTAAAGATGAGCGCTGACCTTTAACCTTTCTTTATTGAGGACAAAAATAATGACCTCAGTTTAATAAACATAGCTCAGCATGCACCTTGAGTGACTTTACCTTGTCTTCTTGTTACGATCAAGACAAACTCAGAGATTATTAAATAAAACTTAACTAAATAAAACTGTTTCTGTGTGGTGAAGTTCTGACAAACCACATGTTGGAATGAAATGCCGCGAGGTGGAAATGACGAGGGCCAAAGGTGGATCCACTCGTTAAAAGCTGTGTTTATCAGAGAATCAATGACGTGTTAGATTGCAGGAAGGAATAATGAATATAAACAGGTGCGAGTGCAGATCTTTGCCCTTCTTCTTTTGAGTTTAACCCTTGCTGAATGCATGCAATTATGCAAACGACGATCAGGCATCAAAAGGCCAATCGATGGGGAGTGTTTGGGATTCAGGACTGAAGCGTCCTCTGTCATAACAGCAGCCAGCTCCGCGACAGGCTCGCTCTCTGTCTGGATTATAATTGGTCTGGGCCCGCGCTGAAAGAAGAGCTGACTTGGTGTGTTTTCTGTTTGACACACACACACACACACACACACACACACACACACACACACAGCAGACTCTGTATCATATATATGCTTGCAGAGTGTGTGTTGCAGCTGCAGAGCAGGTAACACTCCCGTGTCTGGAGTTTTCACCGTCCCACTAAGTGACACCAGACAGTAAGCAGATGTTTGTGTGTCAGTAGAGGCTCAAAGTGTGTTTCCTCCTCCACATTAACGCAGAGTAACGCAGGTTTTAGTAATCCGGTTTGTGATAGAGAAATTCTAAAACACATGTACATGCTAAAGAAACCTTTTTTTCTGTGTAATTACGAATAACTTGCCATTAATGTAATAAAATGAGATTTATGAACAACCATAAGTGAGAATGTTGCACAGTTTGTATCCTTGATGAATGAATATGACTATTCCATCCATACCAATTTTTGATTTTTTTAAGAAAACTGCACATAACCTGCAAAAAAAAAAACAAGAAATGTGACTGTATTAATGTATTACTACATTCTTCTATGCAGTTAATACATTTTAAAGGCATTTTTAATGCTACTTCAATCAGTGATTATCGTATTATTGAGATAAAGGATCAAATATTCAAATTCCACTGTTGGTAAACTATTAAATTTAAGACTTTATTCCATTTGAAACAGGCCAAACTTTTTACATTATTGTTCATCACAAGGATGCTGAGAACTATTTTAGGACAACCAGTGAGAACTTCTATCATTTTGGGTTTCACATCATGAAAACGCAAACATTTTGTCACGTTTTGCGGGGTACATGAGTTGGAGCACGCAGAAGATATTCTTATAATCATTAAGACAAACGCACAAAACGTAAAATGTGTTTTATTTTGAAATCTCACGACTGATCAGCTTCCACACATTCGTACGCACGAAGTTATCGCTCACTACTGTGTGAGTCAGTCTTTCATACGAGGTTATGCTCTATTTGACATTCTTCGGCTCTCCACTTGTTTAGAATTGAAGTTACCTTCCTGGACAAACTTCCACAGAGGGGAAGGATCATGGCTGACATCAGATTTATTCTGAGCACTGTTCATTGTGTAGCTAGCATGCAGAAAATGACTGAAGTGTCACTTGGAGGCGGTTCTCCCGGCTCTCCACATTCCCAACAACGCCTTGTCAAGCGGCGAGGTGTGGGCCGGCGTGCTAATTCGCTCACGCCGACGCTGAGACAGCCAGCCGGCAGCCGTCAGTCCCGCTATAGGGGGCGGATTTCTGACGCCTTCCGAGTTTCGTCTTTTAACAGAGAAGTCAAAAGCAAAGCATCTAAACAACACCTGCAGTGATGTTATTCTGGAGGCCAAGAAGGACGCTGATGAATGAATGAGGCTTGGTTTCATCATTAACATAAAACTGTGAGAGGAATATGTTCTAATGTTTGGGAGCAGAGATCCGACGCATCGTGAAAGTTTTGTAGAACGTCTAAACAAGCAGGAGTAGAACTCAGAACTAAGTTTAAGTATAGACTAAGACTAAACTAAACTAAGAATACCTTATCAACCCCCTCAGATCAATTCTTTTTTCTGTATTCGAGGATACAGAAGTGCCGCCGCATTAAGGTGCTCCGGGGAGCTGATGGGGTCAAAGGTCACGCTCGTTGACCCACAGTGGTGACCCGACTGCTGCGGGAATCAAACCTTCAAACTTCTGATCCAAAGTTCCTAAGAATTAGTGAAAGTCGAAATATTTTAAACATTTCTTCGTTTTTTAATTTATATCCAGTGGAAGTTTGAAAACAAGGATAAACACTCAGTGAGCTTTAAATCTTTTATTCAGAACATTTAAAACTCCATGTTTTTTATTGTCTGTTAATGAAAAATTATCTGTTGAGAGGAATAAACATTTTCCTGACTTCATATCAACTAAAACAGACATATTTATTCCTCTAAAGCTCATTTAAAACCTGTTTTCTAAACGATTTCATGTCCTTGACGTGTCTTCACAGGACCTGCTGATCAATTAAATCTAATTTATTTCAGTTTCCCTTCCAAGCCCACGCTGTGCTGAGAATAAAAGCCGCCTCATTGGAAACCGTGCACCCAGTTTAAAAGTCACTTTCGCACCTAAATGATTGAAATGGTCTCAGATTACCGAGTCCAGCAACACTTGCCCAGGTTGTTCAATATCAGGAAGTTCATAACACTTGGAGTCCCGGCGGATTAGCCTGTAATTACACGAAATGAATACTTTAATTATGCAGAGGCTTCTGATAACTGCATATTTGCCCTTGGTGTAGTTTGCATTCCTGGATCCTGAACACATTCTCCACAGATCATGAAACTGAGATCTGCCCCCGCCGCTTCCTTCTTCTATTTCGAGGCGGGGGGGGGGGGGGGGGGGGTGGGGCTGGAATTTCACCAGGGAGTTGGCTATATTGATAATGATGTGCACACTATAGGCGTACCTTCCTGTGGGATTTGTCCTTACACGAACGACTCCCGGAGTTATTATCTGTAATGATAATGGCTGCTTCGCCGCGTGTCCTTAAAACCAGACCAGAAACCACCTTCACATCGTCTGGACGGCAAAACGGCAGCTTCTGCACAAACGTGGAAGGCTTCACCTTCATTTCCTTTCTCAGGAGTTTAACGGCAACCAAGCAGCCAGTTTCCTGTATCTTCCAGAGAGTTTCATCCCCGCAGCTGTTTACCATGTAGAGCTCATATTTTGATTCTAACGCAGGGTTTCAAGGGCACACTCTTTCGTTTTCACCCGTTTTTAATTAATTATCTTGGGCACTTTTAATTCACTTGCTTTTATCTTTGTT
Organism: Salarias fasciatus; assembly: GCF_902148845.1. Classification (NCBI taxonomy): domain Eukaryota; kingdom Metazoa; phylum Chordata; class Actinopteri; order Blenniiformes; family Blenniidae; genus Salarias; species Salarias fasciatus. The sequence continues at coordinate 2,553,236 of NC_043749.1, read as the reverse complement.
CCAAAGCAAATTTGTTATTTTTTTTTTTTCTTCTGTCAGAAATTGTTTTCTCACCCAGGATTCAATTAAAAAAAATGGTCGCATCTGAAAGTAATTACCTTCCCTAAGTAGATGAGAAGTACAAATAAAGGACATGAATTTGAACAAAGGGCAGAAAACTCTCTGGGAAAAAAAAAAAAAGAGAGATAAAGGGTTGTTTATTGGTTTGACTCCAAAGTGGAAGTGCCAGGATGAAAGATTCAGTTCAGAATAATTTATTTAGTTTAAACACTACAAGTGAAAATATTGCTCATCGTCATTCCCATAGATATTTGTTTAAAAAAAAAAAAAGTTCCTCATGAAAATGGTTTAAAGAACTCCTGAACAGTTTAGAAAAGGTTTGATTTTCCTCACTGCTCGTCTGAACAGAAGCCGAGTGGAAATCTCTGCAGACCTGTGTGATAAAACCTGCAGCAGGGCGCAGATGAGAGCCGGGAAGGAAATATCTCCAAAGTTCGGCATGTTCCTGAGAGCACACTGGCCTTGATACATTTAAAACCCAAAAAGCCTGAATCGCTCAGGATTCTCTCTGGACTTTGTGTCTGGCCGAACGGAGCTACGAAACCAGAAAAGGTCTGGAACAGAAGGGTGAGCAGAGGTTAGGGGGCGGGGAGTCGGCGTCCCGGGCAAGGATTCAGCCGTTAAAGGTAAGAAATGAAAAGAATAAATGTTTAGATCCTGTTAAAAAGCCGTCTAAAAGCATTATTAGAAACAGATGTTGAATCACCTCAAGGTAAAACTCAACACCTGGCGGCATGGAGGAGGAATCATCAAGGACAAGGATGCTTCATAGAAGCAGTTAATAAGAAAACAGGCTTCTTTTGCAAATCTTTTTGGAGGATGCCTGTTGAGCAGAGGCGGAGCGTGGGTCTCCGTACAGCGGGGGCGGAGCCTTCTCGACGGGCCCTGACCATACGTGTCAATCTCAGAGCGTCCGCTGTCCATGGTGCTGAAATCTCATAAAAACTCACGAGCTAAATCTGTCCCATCTTTGATACAGCTTTAATATAAAATGAACACAGCTGGTCTAACATTACACAATCTAGACACAGCTATCTATATCTTCTGGAATTCACGTATATTAGAAAAGAAAATAGACCGGGTGGTCTCTTATAGTTGAGAGCAACACAAGGCACATTCAAATAGGCAGGTGTTTCAGACCACAGCATTCTGATAAAGATAATATTTTTGAAGGTTTCACTGACTCACCAGTGGCTCCGATGTTAGGTTTTGGGTAGTACCGCTAGCGGCTAGCATAGTGTTTAGCATACTGTTTAACTTCCCTCCAAAGAGTTCAGATCAAGTGCAAAAGAAAAAAGTCGTTCAGCCAATCAGCGCTGGCTTACAGCTCTGATGCGTTCATGGACAGTCATATGCTGATGAGTTATGAGTTATGTGGAATCAAGAGAACTCATATTAATAATAAATTGAAACATCTGATCAATCTTAACAATTCTTACATTTATAGTTTATCATTTTAATGTCTTCATTCGACTTTCATTCTATAAAGAGATTTTAGAGAAATAATGACTTTGTCTTTTTTAAAACTAAAGGGCCAATCCCCATGACCCATCACATCGGGGAACTCACAGCTTTCAGATACAAAGTGAGCCTTTAATTGTGACATTTGTGAGACTGTGATAGAGAAGGGGTGTCAAACATAGGGCGCATGGGCTGAAACAGGCCCGGAAGAGGCTCCAGTCCAGCCCACCAAAACACCGAAAAAGTTGAAAAACCTTTAAAGAAAACACTGTTTTGTTTTGTTTTGTTTTTGGAAACACATTTCTCAACAGCAGTGGACACAACACAGACCACGTCTCTGAAGAAGCGAGCGCAGCGGCGTTTGCTCTTCCCTCGCAGGATGAGACGGACGCTTCAGCTGTTCCGGGAGTCTGAACACCTCCACGTCACGGACTGATCTGCGCTCTGGCCTCGAGCAGGAGGCTCCACGGCCCGAGGAGCAGAGCAGCCCGACTCCTCGGGCCAGAAGACTTCTGCATGATGAAATAGGATGATGAAATAATTCACTGCAATAATCCCAGTGTAACAACCAATACAGTGTTCTTCTGGAGCCTTGTCACTCTATCACTCTCCTTTATACTATCTATCTATCTTGAAAATAAAAGTGATTGATTCTCCATCCATGCAGCTTAAAGCTGAGAGGAGAGCTGCTCTCGTCAAGCGGAGGGTTAATGTGAGGGTCGGACGAGGGAGACAGTGCGAGTAATTGCATGAACACATGAGCTCTGGAAAAAAAAGAAAAGAAAAGTAGTTCTGAAGTCTGAGTATCCAAAAGTGGAGAAGCTAATTAAAAGACAGCCTCAAGTCAAAAGTAAAACAGACCTCTCTCCGCTCTCGTTAGGCCCTGCAGATGGTGATACACGTAAATTAACCAGATCCAACACGAAAACCACTTTTAATCAACGCCGGCGTGCCTAGCAGGCACTCAATATGATGAAGCTGGTTTTGTTTCTTAATTGTCGAGCAATGCACCATCACTGCAGGGCGGCTGGACGCCGGCCGCTCCAGAAGCCTTCCTTCCACGAAGAGCGACTGGAGTCCTGGACTCAGACTCACCTGGGGGCCGGAAACATGCTTGATGTGTTGCTTAGTAACTGCAGAATGTTTCAATAAGTATCAATCTATATCAGTTCAAAATGTGAGGCTGTGCTGGACGTGTGCCGCCCTCGGGTGAACCAAAAATATTCCGCTGTTGGAGGTTTGACTGTACGATTTGGCCGCGTCATCCATCAGTCCTTTATAGCTCCTTTTTTCTTTTTTTTTTTCTTTAAAGTTCGAGGGGAAAGAGCCTGGAGCCAGTTAACACAGGCTGCCAGTCCATCACAGGGCTAACACAGACAGACACACAATCACCCCACAACACACACACACACTGAACCACACAGCATCAGGTAGCAGAATTAGTTTTACTCTACCGACAGGTAGAGCGGCCATCCCCCATCCTCCATCTGGAACCATCACCAGCAACAAGGAAGAGTTGCAAAGTGCTTGGAGTTTGTTGTGAGTTTAGTTAACTTTTCTTCTTCTGCGCTGTGAACCGTTTGGAGACATGACGTTCCAGCGGCGTGAGAAAGGAAGCAGCAACCGTCAGCCGGTGTACGGCGCTCTATTATTTATCACCTGTCTGGGTTTTTCTGAGATGCTTCTCTACAAAAACATCTGATGGAATTTTTCAAGTTTACCGTATTTTCTGGACTATAAGTCACACTTTTTTTGGGTTGGGGCAATCATGTGAAATATAAGGTGACATATATATTTATTTTTTAAAAAGTACATACACTCAAACTAACTAACTAACTAAATAAATAAATAATCTGGGGCCACTAGAAATTTATACACTAACTCAAAATGTATAAATAAAATTGAGTTCTAAAGTGAATTTTTTTGGTTTCACAATTTTTTTTTCATGAGTGATACATAAAAGTGCGCTTTTGGAACATTTTTGAAAAGACAAAGTGAGCAAAAATCTTCATTTCTGAAAGAAGTTACAAGTTCCATCCACCTTCTACATTTCTCTTTATTGCAGGATTAATAATAGTAAAAAAAAAAAAAAAAAAAAAATTGAAAGAACTACATGTAGGAGGTAGTCCCAGTTGCTGATGTCTGTGTTGTGTTGTGTTGTGTTGTGTTGTGTTGTGTTGTGTTGCGTTGTGTTGTGTTGTGTTGTGTATGCTTCTATGGTAAAATCATTTTTCTTCGATTTTTTTTTTTTTTTGCTCAGTGGCTGGTCAGGCCGCATGTAAGCCTTCTGTGGGCCCTGTAGCGGAGCCAGAGGGGGGGCAAGGGGGCCGTCGCCCCAGGGCCCACAAGGTCATAGGGCCCCGTTTCATGTGATGTGTTCACATTTACTCGTAAATAAATTATTATAATAAAATGTGCAGTGTGTTCGAGAAGGTATACGCATATAATTGTGGGCTCCAATTTGCCAATTCTTACATTACGACTGTCCATGAATGCATCAGAGCTGTAAGCCAGCGCTGATTGGCTGTGCGGCATGAACAAGTTTTTTCTTCTTTGCACTTGATCTGAACTCTTTAGAGGGAAGTTAAACAGTATGCTAAACACTATGCTAGCCGCTAGCGGTGCTACCCAAAACCTAACATCGGAGCCACTGGTGAGTCAGTGAAACCTTCAAAAATATTATCTTTATCAGAATGCTGTGGTCTTAAACACCTGCCTATTTGAATGTGCCTTGTGTTGCTCTCAACTATAAGAGACCGCCAAGTCTATTTTTTTTCTAATATACAGTACATCAATTCCAAAAGATAGAGATAGCTGTGTCTATATCTATCTGAATAGATTGTGTAATTTTAGACCAGCTGTGTTCATTTTATATTTAAGCTGTATCAAAGATGGTACAGATTTAGCCCGTGAATTTCTATTTGAGCTTTCAGCACCATGGACAGCGGACGCTCTGAGATTGACAGCTGTCACTCAGGCTGCATTTGTGTGTGTGTGTGTGTGTGTGTGTGTGTGTGTGTGTGTGTGTGTGTGTGTGTGTGTGTGTGTGTTTGTGACTTTATTCTGCTTTCTGAGGCATATAGGTTTGCTTGGCTCAATAAAAGTGAGCATTAGTGTGTTGTTTGATGGTAGGATGAGGGATTGTTTGAATGGTGAAATTACTATCATAAGGGCCCGTCGAGAATGCTCCGCCCCCTCTGTACTGATACCCACGCTCCGCCTCTGTGTGGGCCACTTTGTCCCCCGTCCTTATGTTTGGCACCCGTGGTTTTAGTTTAAAGGTTATTCTGGCACTGTTTTATGAATCAAACCAAACCGTTTGTGGGCTGGAACTACAACGTCTTTCAGCCTTGCTTTGTGGAAGTCTCCGCACTGCTGCTGCTAATGGAGCCGCGTGGGCGGCCGAGACCTGCAATTAAAGGTTAAACTGTAGCGGAATAAAAAAAAGCCCCTGAAACTAATTGACATCATTAACCCCAGTAAGTGTGCGAGGGCAGTGTGATTTTTTTTTTTTTTTCAATCTTCAACTCGGGTTTTTCTGTGTAATCTCGGAGATTACCCCGCTGGGGATCTGACGTTACGCGCGTTTCGCACCGAATCATGAATGAGCGGATGAAGTGGAAACAGCTGGGAAGAGTTACATCTGGAGAGGAGAGGAGAGGGGCGTGGCCTGGAGCTGTCATTTAGAGAGAGAGAGAGAGAGAGAGAGAGAGAGAGAGAGAGAGACGCACTTTGGAGTTCAGTGGTCGGACGTCTCGTCCTCTTTCGTCCACCGTGCGTGCCCGACGTCCGCGCTCCTCTCTCCGCGCCTCCTCTCATCTCCTGCCCTCTCTCCTCAGAACAGGTAAGGGAAGCGATCCGTCAAAGTTAGCGGCGGCATGCCATCGTGCGAGATCTCTCCGTGCAGTTTTCTTTCGTCCCCCTGAGCCGGAGTCGCTCCGGTAATTCCCCCCGCTGGCAGGTGTCGTGCGGCGGATGAGTAGACGCTCCCGTTCATGGTTCAGCATGCACACGTGAGATGGAAAAAAAAAAAAGTTAAAGCTCAGCCGACAGCAGTGCGATCGATAAACGAGGTGTGATTATTGTTTTTGGTGTTTTTTTTTTTTTTTTAATGCCGCATTTGCGCATTTACGCGCTCTTTGTGCGTTGGAGCGGCTGCACAGAGGCTCGCTGCCTGTGATCGTGAAGATCGGGCAGGTTGGGAGAAGTGGAGATGCTTTCATAACGTGGGAGGAAGAAGAAGAGGGAGATGAATAAGCCACATTCCGTCAGTGTGCAGATCATTCACAGGCAGAGCTCAGGCTCTCTCCAACACACACTTACACTAAACTTCCTGGCTTGTTGATCTACAAATCCATGCAGAGCTTCAGGCTGAATACCTAAAAATCTGACCGGCGTGTGTGACTTGTCTCCTGAGCCATTCACGTTGTTTGTTCAGTTATTATAGGAGCATCATTAAAATGAAATCTAACCCTTCTCCCACACACACAGTGTAACTCTCACACTTCCACACCCAGAAAGGCACTCAACATAATAAATATGCCATTAGCCATATTCATTCAAATGCACCCCCCCAGCCCCACCTCCACCCCCACCTATCTTCCAAATTGTATTCGGTGATCACAGTCCTCTGTCACTTAGTCCAGTGAAATGATGATTAATATGCCACTTTGTGGCTTAATTTCTGAGCACTGGCTTAATAAACCTGCCACGTCCTCGTCGATTACTCTCAGGAGGGTCCTCTACAGAATACATATGGGCCCCTCCAGGTTCTCTCCGCCGCAGGCTTTGGCCACCAGGTTGCACTTGGTAAAAACAATGTAGTGACAATACAGTACGTAAAACGCTCATGTTGGTTTTTCAATGTTACTCAAGGGAGACGAGCCTCTTTATTAAAATCAGCTGTAAAGAAAGTTCAGTCTGTGGAAGCTGTTAGTGTTTCCACCAATGTGCTACTGTCCTTAAACGAGACTCTGAACCTGAACCTGGTTTATCCAAGTGGTGAAGGGAAGTGGTTACTCGCTGGTGTGTTTATGAGTGCTCATGTACGCAATATTTCAGCCATAAAATGCTATTTTTGCCTTTTGGAAAAGTTTCACTTGTACACAATGTTTTGAAAGTGATGATGGTTTAAACCGAGATATTGGAAATAGCTCCACAGGTAGGTGCTGTTTGTTTGGTAATTAAATAAATCCATGCAGAGAACAATATGCAGTTAACATCAATAATGGCGAGTACCTGGACAGACATTGAAGTAAGATTCTTCTTATGATGACTGCTAGCTCTATAACTACCAAGACCAGGAGAATCTGGACGGGGAGTGACGACACTCTGCAGGCTAGTGTTGTTATTGTCCGTCTACTCACACATGTGCAGAAGAACTATTTACTCAGGCTGTGGTTTGTAGGTGCAGTATTGGTGTTTCAGAAAAGATGCATTCTCCCTCATTTCCACAGACAGGATTCGTGGGATTCATTTTTTGTAGAAAGTTGCATTTTCATTGACGTTTTCTGTTTTCACTTATAAAGGCCGTGTAGGCACAGCCTCAGCTGTGAAGGCTGGATAATCCCTGGTGTGAGAAACTTAGAGTTTCAGGAAAATTGTGTTGTCAGTTATGAACAATTATGAACACTATAACATACCGTGGCATGTGTTCAATTCCTGTTATATATTTATATATGCATGTGTGTGTGTAGAAACCAAGCAATGGAAATGGAATCACAGCGTCTTCAGAAACTTCTGTTTTCTGGCGTTTTCATAGAGAGAGATCCGTCTTTTTTCCAAGAAGTTGCATTTTCACATTGACACAGAGACTGATTTGGAGCATTTCAAAAGTTGCGTTTCCCTGTTTCCATGAAAACAGAGCATCCTCAAAAAAGTTCTGTCTTGGGAGCCGCTTCCAGGATGTTGCCTTTCCAGTGGCTTGGAGCACCGTTGTTGTTGAGCATTTTCACTTCAAAATGTGTAAATGGGGTTTAAAGTTCATTAAATAAGGCCATTTACATACAAAATGCTGCATGAACATTCATCTCTGCTGATAAACTCAATTAAAATGCATCATTTCCAAGCTTTCACAGAACCTAAAACCTCATTTCGTCACATTATTTGAAGCTACAGTACATTTTTTTGAAGGATAAAGTAAAGGCATCTTGTCTTGCCTGTGCTCCTCCCCATCCTTCACAATGTAAGTCTTATTTTTTTTGGGTTATCTCTCCTGATGCCTGTGTTTTTTTCTCTCTGCTCGCCGGCTGCAGTCTGAGCAGGTAGGTAGCGGCGGCTGAAGGCTAATCTTCACAGGGGTGATCGAGATAACAGTGATGTATGGAGCGGATGGGGCGGTTTAACACCCAGAGCCCACTGTTGTCTGGCGGGGTCAGCTCTGTGATACCGGAGCGCCGCTCCAGCCGGCTCCCCTCGTGCCTGGGATCTGGCAGTCTTAATAGCTGCAGCTGGATGCGAGCGGAGTCGGCCTCCGTGTTCACGGCCTGCGGATGCCTTGATGAATGCCGTGTTGCTGCTCCGGCATCTGTCAGTCGCTTCTGCTCTCCAAGTGAAATACTTCCCTGGCCGGCAGCCAGCCGTGGCAGCCAGAGCGCGCTGTGACACGGATGTGCTGCGTTTTTCCTGTTGGGTTTCGTAGTTACAGCGATGGCTGATTCCTCAAGGAGAAGCTGAAAGAGCCACAACTCTCCTGTTCGCCGTAACCAGACCATCTGAAACCGCAGAAGTAATGATCCCACAAAACCTTTGGACAGAATTCAAATTGGCCACAGGAAGAGGATTTTAACGATCCACTACTGTTTTAGATGTGACAGAAAAACTCTGACATCAGAGGCTAAATCCAAGTTCAGTACCGTCAAACCTTTCTAGCTGTTTTCTTTGCCATCATCTTGTACTTAAAAATATGTTTAATAATTACTTATGAAACGTTCACAAGCTTCTAATCTGCCAGACCAGGAGGTAATGCAGCCTTCATGACTGATTCTCCGTCTACACGGCAAAGTTTTAAGTTAAAACACCAACTTTTGTTGCGTTTTGAGTGTTCACACGACAACGGTGCTCAAAGCCACTGAAAATGCAGCTTCTTGAAAACGACTCCCAAAGTGGAACTTTTTGAAAACGCTCTGCACCACAGCCACAGTAAACAGCTCGTCTGCACATGCACAAGTAGATGGACAACAACAACAATTCAGAATTAAAGGGGAATCAAAACTCTCATGTAAACTTGGCCAATGATTGCTTCCAGAGTGGGATGACGCCCTTCCATATTCTGCAGTAAGTATATACTTTTCTTTTAGTCCATTATTAGAACAAACAGGCTAAACGATCACACATGTTTTCAGCTACTTTCATACCTGCTGCTGTGCATGTGCTGCAGCAGTGCTTCTCTGCGTATGTGTGTGCAGTTTCATTGCATTAACAGCCAACAGCGGCCACTAATGAGCCAACAGAGTAACTACATCCTTTTCAAAATTTGTCATTTTCAAAACATTACCGTCTAAATGTGGAACTTTTCTGAAAACGATGTGAAAACAAGGCATTTCTTTTGTAACACTGCTGCATAAACGTGGCCTAAAAGATTGATTTATTTACATTGTTCTGGAGCTGGAAGGTATGTTTAGCCTTTAAAGTTGGAATGATGCAGAACCTAAACTTATTTATATTTGTATATTTTTCCTGTATTCACCAAATCTACAGTTTCTGTCAATAGTTGGTTAGTTAGTTTATTCCAGCTTTGACTGGTTTATCATTTCAGATTCATTTTTAAATACACTTTGAACTGATTCACCCACATTTTACATATTTTGCATATTTTACATGCTTTGCCAGATTAAACGACCACTTTTATTGAATAATTCCATTTCAGCAGTGAACAGTTCTTTCATCACAGCTTTTCAGTGAATATCTTTCCACATATTGAACATACAGGTAAATCTGCCTTGTTGACAGGAGATGAATTTATCTATCTGCTCGTTATCTACTTTATTTAACTCAGGGTTACTTTTCCGAGAGTTGGAGGCTGAATTTTCACCACCTGAAATGAAAGGTGGCAGGTTGATGCAGATTCTGGTTGACAAACCTCTGAACTGTCGAATTTAAGTGTCACATTAGTCGTCTTGAGCTTCAAAATAAGACAAGCTTTGATTTTTTTTTTTTTTTTTTTTTTTTTTGTTACTGTGGAGTGAAATTAAAAAATAGATGTTTATCCATAATTTAGTGAAAGCTTCAGAGAGATGCTCCGGAGCGGCGGAGGATCCACATGTGGCTCCACCTCTGTACTAACCTGTCAGCGTGATGTTACAAAACAAAACAATTGCATGGCTTTGTCCCGGCACTCATCAAACCCAGCTTTAAAGCATCGAACATGCTGAATAACAAGCAGGTGATTATCATTTCTCCCTTTGGATTTCTGCTTCTCTGAACCTGTTGCTTAAACTGTATTTGCTAATTTTGATAGAGGGATGCACCAATACCACTTTCTTAAAGGTTGAGTACTAACCTTTAGCTTTTTGCTCATTCCGAGTATCAATAGGAGTACTGATTAAATGCAATAACGACTCATTCATAGTATGTAGCTACTCACTTCTGGGGGCGTAAGCTGCTGTTGCAGACTTTCAAAATTGAGAAACAGGATATTGTTAGGACGCACAAATAAAACCAAAGGGCAGAACAATCACAAAGCGGCAACGTTAAATTAATTTTCTTACAACAATCAAGAAGTATTTATTAATGATTCATTATTTCCTGACGTTTAATTGAAGTCACAGAAAAAGATGATATCGGCTGGTTCTGTGTAATTATGGCTTTTGTACACACAGGATACCAATAATATAAACATATTCAATTATATTGACAGCGCTGCTTTCTGAAGGCAATACAGTGTAATGGTACAGATTTAAATCTCCATGTGGACGGTGTACACTTGAGAGGAGTGTGTAGCAACATCACATCCCTCCTGTGCTCCATCCTGTAGCCCAAAGGCAAAAACTCTCCCCGGAGATACAGACCAAATGTGACCGGGTCACGCCTGAGGGGATCCACACAGTCTGAATTAAAATGAGGATCTGCAGCCCTTGGGTCAGAGAATCTCCATTTTGGGACAGAACAGTTGTCGTTTAATTGGACTGTGACCAGTCCGGCATGGTTTCGAGTGTGAACGGGGGCTTCTGGTGTGATTATTGATTTCTCTGGCCTCCATCAGGAGTCCGTTGTGCTGGTGTTGGGCAACAAACAAATCAATTCAAAGGTATCAAGTGGTTTGAATACTGAGAAGCATCTACCTCCAAATGGGAGGCTTTATTTTCAGTTCAGGGCCCACATGCAGCCTCGTTAGATGTCAATGGGGCTGTCGCAGGAAAAAAAGGAGGAGGAGACGACATAATATCCGACAGACAATGACATTTACCATTCAGACATAGGTCTCTTGTTCGCTGTTATGCTCAAAATATCTTAACTAGAACTCAGTGCCACATTGCAAAATTAAATCACTTCTATTATTGTGATTATTACACAATGCAAAGTCATGCTCTGAAGCTGTACGAATTAAGTGTTTGAGAAACCCCCCCAAAAAACCGATAAGACAAAAACTGACATGTACAGATAGAACATGCAAACCCCAACCAGAAATAACCCCATTGCCCGTACCTGAGATCTTTTTATGGCGTAGTACTGCTCACCACTGCGTCCCCATCTGGTCCTCTGCACCAAGACGTTCAGACAAAAGGCTAAATTGTAATATTCAGTCTGTTTCGCCTTGCATGATTCAAAACGCTCTTATGGATGTCAGTTTTTCTGTTTTGCAATCGTTTTTGCATTGACTCCTTTCAGGTCTGCCAAAACAAACAAACAAACAAAAAAAAGTAAAAAAAAACCATCTTCTCTTTATATGCACACTGCGAACCGAACCTGTGGCTCAAGAAAGGAGGCTCAGAAAAAACCCACGGGCTCCCCTTAAAACCCCCTAACATTCACCTGATATATGAAAAGATTCCCTGGAAAGTCTTTTCCGTTGTGGCCTTTTGAAACCCACCGGCACTCTGTCACCCCGAGGCAGCCTTGCAATTAGTGATTCATCAACATTCTGTCAATGGCGCCGCGTCTCCGGCCATCAGGACAGATCCGGGGAGCGGGACGCACGGCGGGGTCTGCAGGAGGCCATGTAAGCAGGACGGAGTGGTGACCTTCACTCTCTGATAGAGACTGACAGCCACTTGATGGAGTCTGTGCGGGAAGAATCATGTCGAATTATCCTTGACACGGAGGTGCTGGAAACCCTTAAAGCCACGGAGAAGCATTGCACACCGGAGTATTAGAACGAGCGAACGAGCGAGCGAGCGAGCCGCAAACAGCGGCTGGAACAAGGCGTCCGTTTCCCCGGCTCTCACTTCCAGATGACATCAGGCGCGGCGGCTCGGTAAACTGTTCGCACCTCGCTCGGATTTGTTTTGATTTGTAATTTGCTGTTCTCAGCAGAATCGCTACCTTTGTGTGATCTGCCTTTGTCTAATGCGCCCTGGCAGAGGAAGCCCGCCTTATGAATAAATCAGAGCCTTCACTTTCACTGCATGGAAGGATAGCGAATGGAATTACCGTGTTCTGTACCAGAATACGACTTTCATCCTTTTTTTTTCCTTTATTTTGAACTACTACTCCCCCGACCCCCACCCTCTTCAAGCTAAATATAGTCATCAAAAAGTGATGTGAAAACATCGCATCTCTAAACCTAAACACAATATCATCAATAATTCCCTCTTGTTTGTTCTTTTTTCATTCTTTCTTCACGGTGGCAGTTTTAAGAATCAATTATTTATCCGATCCTGGCTGCGGACCCCGCTATTGTGTCGGGATTTGGCACAAATAGACTTTAATTGCTTATCTGTGATGTGAGATAGCCACCGTTTTCTCTCAGTGGTCACCCATGATTTAAGCCTAATCTTCTTAGCCAGGAAACATGTTTGCTGCTTTCCAAAGAGAGAGAAGATTAGTTTTCCAATAAATGTTTTCTAAGAAATATGTCATCTGTCAGAAGGATGATATTTATTTATTGACGTTTGTCAGGAAACATACTAAGCCTTTCTTGGGTTTTTTTGAAGATATTTTTGCACTTCTGTACTCGTACCAATATTTTGGACTCCGATTTTTTGCAGTAATATCGAAAGTAAACAACTCGCACGGAATGATTTGAAAGGAAACAAAGTTGATCCTGTGCTGAAATAAAGTGAACAGACGCTTGGTTATCTTCACAAACCACCAATACGGAAATGTACAAACAGGCTGTTTTCAGTCAGACTGCTGAAGTGCGGGGAGAGGGGAAAAGATGGGCGAGGGCGATAGCTGAGGGGGGATAAAACAGGCATCGCTAGCACATTAGCGGCGGCGCGTGTTTTCCCAACAAAATAACAGACTTCGCTTCAAGTCAGGCGACACCTGCACCGTACAGATAGACTGGCGGTGAAACGTGAACCCCGCCACACAGAGGCTGGCTGCAAACTCTCAAACGGATCATACTGAGAATATCTGAGTGCGTCAAATCTTCCCGAAGTGTTCGCTGTGAGCTGAGTGAGGTGTGCTTGTCATTCAGATGAAGCCTCGACTCCCATAAAGTGGTAGTTTATTCCGACTCGGGCGGTATTGGAAATATGGATGCTGCGCAGAGCAGCGTTTTGCCTCCCAGCATTGTATGGATTTTACTATCTCGAAAACCAAGCCTCTGAATGCGATGGAGGTCTATATTTTCATCCATTGCCTTCACATTACTTTCCCCCTCAATATGTGTAGCAAACAGTCACCCATATAGATTCTGATTTTAGCTACACTTCAGTTATTGGCGCACTTGGCTTCACACCCACCGATAAGCCTTTTTTTTCTGCATGGAGCATGAATACTTAATCTCACCTGTAATGCTGTCCTTATGATTTGTAAGTTCCTTTTCTTTTGCTTCTTTAGCCTAATGAATATGACATGGTATGAGTTAAAGAAACAAACAACACAATCACTAAATTCCAAGTGAAATCACGTTTGTGAGCAAGCACTTGTTCCTTCCATTGCCGTGGGTACTTTGGTTTCCTCACGTAGTCTAAAACATTTGCTTGAGGCTAATTGATCATCGTGCTGATGGACTGGGACATGTCCAGATTGTACCCTGCTGCTGCCCAAAGGCTTAAGTTGGATTTATGACCCTCTGTCTGCTGGTTTTTTTCATGTTGGCCCCTACCTGAACCAGTGTTTCAATCCAAACCCACTATCTTCTGTCTGTCCTTTTCATTTTCCTTTCCGTCTCCTAGTTAAACATGGAGTTCCCTAGGGTTCCATCTTAGTATTTCTACGTTTCACATTTCTGTTGGGAGCACTATGAACAAATCTGCCCTCTGTCCAATGCTTTTCTCTCTTTATATCACCAAACCCCAACAGGAACAGCAGAAAGTCCTCACTTCTGAGTCTGGTTCTGCAGGTTTCTTCCTATTTAAAGGCAGTTTTTTTCTTTCTTTTTCATGTTTGCTCATGTGGAATTGAATTTTTCTCGATAAAAGTGCCTTGAAGGGACTGTGTTGTCTCTGGCGCTGCGCAAATAAAAGGGATTTGTATTTAATTTAGCACCCAACGGCTCTGAATAAGTTAAAGCTATACGTAAATGGATGGATCCTTGATCACTACTTGGCTTAGATGAGAAAAACACAGTGGTTTGAGGTAAAATGTTTCTGACTCATTGCTCGCGAATGTCTTGCTGTCAAGGCGAACTCACACTCGCCGCCAACTTGATGCTAATCATTTATAATTTTGCAAACAACTATGGGGGTTAATGTCGTTGAAGAAAAAGTCTTGTTAATTATCTGTGCTGTATGTTTATGTTCTGCTCACAGTTGAAATGAGCAGCACTGCTCAGCGCAGGTGTGAATGTCGGCCCTGTCGCCCTTGCAGCAGATGTACGGCTCGGTCCATCTCAGCACCCGGCAGGCTCTGCGTTGCTTCTTCTTATTCACAGCAGCTCGAATAAGTTAGCAGAAATGACTTTCTGTGTGACACCTCCATCCATCAAATCCTGTCTTGAGCCTTATCTAATGTTGACTTACAGCGCGAGAGGGTCCGTTTCATGAATCGGCGAGCTTCCTCGACGCCTGCTGCATGTCTGTTTTTTTAATATACACGCACTCAGCCTTTGTTTTCTCTGTAGAAGTTTGATCAAGTCTGATGTCCGCTAAATTACTGTGATGGCTTTTGACAGGCTGCTCTCTTTGTGCATGGCTTTCTGATAGAAAGCTGCTAATCTAATAGCATGTAAGCGTATACTTGAGTTAGATGGATCCAACTGTGAGTTGCTACGTGTGAGCATGTGTGCTTGAAAGTGTGTGTATGTGTGTGTGTGTGTGTGTTTGAGTGCTATTTTTACAACTGGGTTAATTCACATCACCTTTTGGTAATGCAGTCTTATTCTGTTATACAGTAACATCACATTAGCAGTGAATATAATGTCAGAACCCCACTCTGTTCGCCTCTGTAAGAGGAATGTAATTTAGGAAGAGCCCATGGGAGTTCGATGGGGAGATTGAGAATCTGGTAATGATATCTATATCTACTGGAGAGCAACCTATTTCTTCAAATGGCCCCGTAATATACCTTTAAGCTTTGTGATTGCAATGCTTAGTTTGCAGAAATGACTGGCTCTCATTTACAATTCTCAGTGGATTTCGTGCGTACACGTTATCGGTCCCTATCAAGCCTCTTTGAGCCCCAACACGAGACCACACGCGGCTCTCGAGAGTCGGAGCGAGAGCAGAGCCCGTAATGAGAGCTTCCTCGCTATTAAGTAGAATTTCCAACTCTTCTCTCTTGTAATCTTCAGAGTAGCATAAATGGTGAACCTTGGCAGGCCGCAGCATGATTAATGCACTGCGCACTAAATGGATTTGCAATGAGCTGCTCGTGTGACGAGCTGCTTACACTCGCAATAAACCGCCGCCTCGAAAGCCCTCCGTGCCTTTTCTTTTTTTCCGTCCTATGAGAATTTGCATAGCTCGGAATGCGAAGAGGGCGATAGTCATCGTCAAAATTGTAGTTATGGTCTGCCTGGGAAGAACAGTGACCAATGGTGGCCAGTGGTGTGGCTTTAGAACTTTCTTTCCCTGTGCCCTCCTCTCTTTCACAAACCCTTCCAACTGCAGGCAGAGAGCAGCTCTCCTCAAGACGTCATATTTTCTGAGACAGCTCATATCCTTTCTGCACAGTGAAAAATAGCTCCTGACACTTGTGATTATTCCAAACCTTTAAACTCTTCTTTTCCGATTACACTTAGCGAGGTGTGATAGATGAAGCTTTATCTTCACGGCCACATTGCAAAGCTGCTTTTTTTCCCCCCCTATTGTTTATGTTTGTGTCTGTCCAGGAAGTGTGTGTGTGAGGTGGAAAAACAGGAATTCATCAATGTGCTCGGTCCAAATATCGGCGGCCAGCATAAAAAGAGGCTTCAAGGTCTAGCGGGTAAAGACTGGGGCCATCCTTCATGCCCCCTGCGCTCATTGTGCATTGTGATTTCATTACCCGCAGAAATGTTCTCATACTTTTGTCTCAGAGCGGAACCCGAAATAGCCACTTTCTCTTAATAGGAAACGTGTCCTGAAGATACAGCGGTATTACTGTTCATTCACAGTTCTGACATGCCTTTAACAAAATACAGATCGACCTGGCCAAACAATAAGGAGCTGCAGCCTTATGTGCTCCAATTTAAGCCTCAATTGAATCCTAAAAACGGAAGAAAAAAAAAAATCATAACGTTGGCTTTCTTCGGTGCGCTCTCACCGGATGAGACCTGGACATACGTGATCGGATTAAACGCGAGCTTCCTGCCCTGTCCTGTTGTCGGTGGAGTCAGGTGACCAGAGAGGGGGATGATGAGTGGGCTTGTGGGTGGCTTTGGGTTTCCCTGTGGCTGTGATGAGTGAAGCCGCTGGCCCCGGCGCGCCGGCAGAGGATGGATGGCCTCGGACTACAAGGTTCCGCCGCACGCCGTTCGCTGGGGGAGAACGGGGAGGAGATGATTCATTTTCGGCATCGCTTCACCCAGGATGATCTCATTACTTTGCTGGAGTGGACAGTCCGGGCGATGAGAACTCCGAGGGTCGGCGGGAGCCTCCCGCCCCCGAGAGGCGTGCTGCGTCAGGCGTGACACGGCTCCGCCGCCGCTCGTGTATTGATTACAGAGCGTGATGGAGAGACGGGAAGCTGGCAGATTTGTCTCTTCAGAAAGGTTTCGTGCAGGATGGAAGCACACACGACTCTTTCTACTCCTCATTTGTGAGACGATGCATTGAAAATGTCATAAATATAAAATGACGGCGCACGATTTGCTTAAAATTCAACCTTCGTACCATCTTCAGTTTTTAGGCCGTCTCCTGACTCATGATTTGCCTTTTCTTCTGTTTACCTGCATATTTAGCATTATTTTGCATGTGCGTGGCCGTTCACGCTGATAAAGGATGACGGACGATCACTGGCTCGACCTTGTGTCGCCTTGTTTTTGTTCCCCCTGCTAAATACACCAACATATGTTGTGATGAAGGCATAAGCTGGAGATGAAACAGGACTTGCTGTGTTTGTGGGGAAATCTTTGAACATGGAACAAAACTTCACATCTGAGGGCCTCGTGGAAGCACCGCTCTTCTGGGGCTCAGGGAGAGTCTGTGGAAAAACTGAGATTAGAAAGGAAATTTTATTGGTTCTCGTGCGTTCTGTCGCCTTCAAGGAAGTCAGTTTGAAGGAGCGTAGTATTCGACACAACATTTAGGTGATGACCAGCTGATTGTCTTTTATTGAATGGTGCCAGGTCTTGATGTTCACATCCTGGTTACCACAGCAAGAAAATCCGTTAATTTCCAGGCTTTACGAATCGTATGGATATTAATCATTCGGTATTTCTGGTAATCTTTGTTAATTAGGCATGAAATATCAAAAGTACATTATTTCTATAATTAATTATTAAATTTTTTATGACGGATGCTTTTCCAACTTTCTTGTAACCATACTTGTCTGTTCCACTTTAACAATGCATGAAGTGTTTGAGTTTATTCTCAACTTAAAAAAAAAAAAACGGAACCGTTTTAAGATGCACCTGTGAATTTGTGAATAAATGCTTCACAACTTCAAGTCAGATCTGCTGCCAAGACACAAAAGTTAGTGTTTCCATCTGCACGGCACCTGGAGGGACTCGGCGGCGGGCTCCACTTGAATCTCTCCGCTAAGCCTTTTGGTTTGTTCCTAATGTTTTTGCTCAAGCACACACACAAACGGCTGCCAACTCCAACAGGATCAAATTTCCTCATTAATTTGGGGTTTTCACAGAGAAGTCCCAGAGTACAGATGCCGGTCTGCCAAGCGATGAGCCTCTTGAGCAGAAACATGACCAGCGCCGCTTTCTCTCATCTGCTTCAAGGACAAAGAGATCCGTCTCGTATTGTAGTTTTCTGCGATTAGTGCCGACGACTCGCACGTATTGTTTTCTGCTGCTCTGCTGGCCGTGTTGTTCAGCGTTAATTGTGTTTGGGCAACATTTCGAGAGTCTTTGGAGCTCACTGAGGAAAGTGGAATTAATTTATTACTCGGTGACTGCGAGTCACTGCGTTGGCCAAGTTTGACTCTGCTGCTTTGTGCTCACAGGGTCTTTTGGAATCGTTGCTTTAATTCAAATTCATCTCATGAATTTCTATTGTGAGCATATTTAAATGCATCCGTGGCGGCTTTTTTTCCTTCGCCAACATGCATCATTGTGGCATTTTCACAGACGTGGACATCTTCTCATCTTGTAGTCACCAATGTTTTCTGAAGAATATGTTTTCTGTCCATCGGTCTGTTCATCTATATTCTTCGAAATGATTGTCTTTTTGTGAGACATCTGTGTGGTAATGACTCCTAAAACGTTCCCCTGCCTATCTGGGAACGCCACAAAACATATCCAACCTATAAAATGACGATACGTTAAACGGTACATAAAGTTGGATGTGTGTATAAATAGACTTCTTCAGTACATCAGAAATTTGAATTTGTATTGAATTTCTAGACGTTTTACATTTTGTCAGCATTATCGGCTGCTTTGGACAGCCCCACCAAAAACTTTATTAATCCTGATTAGAAGTCTGAATGGAAGGATTAGTCCAGAACAGAGAGACGTCAAAGGTGAGTTTTACATTTAAACTTACTGATGAGCACTGACGCTCAGAAATATGTATGCGCTGTATAAATGCAGTTGCGTAGATCAATTTCAGAGGTTATTTAACCTTCATTTGTTTGCCCCCCCGCCCCCGGCGTGCTGCAGACGGAGTAACGTCAGCACAGGCAGGGCCTCTCCGTCGGCTCTTGTTTGCAGGTCGGGTCATTTCACACGCTGAAGGTTGTTGACTCTGTCAAGGTTGACCTTAATGCACTTGCAGCCTGATGGGGCCTGATGGGCTGACAAGCTCCCCGCTGACGAAGCCTCTCATGTCTCTGAAGTGACGTGAACCACAGGGAGAGACTCCAGCCAGCGTCCTGTCAGACCAGCCTCACTCAGCTCTTCTTCTTCTTCTAAACTTCCCTCCGTGACGCCGTGGTACCATTTTCCACTCCGCTGCTCTCCCAGGTACCAGGCTGGAGCGGCTTTTAAAGTTCAGCAGTTCACGCCCTTCTTATGTAAACATGTTTCAGCTAAAAAGCAAAGGAGTTGAATTATACTTTTTAAAAGACCTCAATACAGTTCGGAAATTATTACATGATGAGTTGGAAGTTCTTTCCAAAGTATAATCTGTGAAAAGTGACGTACACAGATTAAACGGCTTCAATTCAAAAATAATGATGAAAAAAAAAACAGCCTTGCTCTTAATTATTCTAAATTGTCCTCACAGTCCAAATCCCTTTTGTTTAAACAGTCTTCCATTTAATGGACATTTCTTGTTTACAGTTTAAAAATCCCAGTTTCAAGCTGACTGTCTTCCTACTTCAATGTAACATTAATATATTCAGTCTTCCCCAACGTTTTAACATATTTCTTTCACAGAAATAAGGTTAATAGATGAAACCAAACACCGGAGCGTGATTCATTCTTCAGTGTCTTTTATCAACTCAAAAATAACATAATAGTAGGTGTTGCTTTGATTTATTTTTTGTTTCTCTGTTAAATGACTAAATCCACTGGATCTTTCTTCAGCGTTTCTGTCGTTTCTGTGTAAAAAGATCACTTTGATCACGTTTGTTAGTTGAAGAAGGCGACTGGAGTCCAGATGTGTCTAATAATCAGAGGATCTCCCTCCTGTTGACTCAAGCTTAACGCATAATGTCTGTAAAGGCCGCCTGTCACACCGAAAGTCACATTTGTGCCGCCGCTCGCCCTGCGCTGGTTCGTATTTGCGCGGCGCGATATGCAGGATGAAGACAAGGTATCTGGTTTCCGCTGAGCGCGTTCTCCGCTGGAGTCCGCCTCCATCAGTTCCATCCGAGCCTCGCCACTGACGGAGATTAGAATGTTTGCAGTTCGCCGTCGTCTCGGAGAAAACGTTTTTGTCTGCTCTCTGCTTGTGCTGCATTAAATTTAAGGTTTGTCCAGTGGAGCAATAAAATCACTTCACAGTGGACATCCATCATATTCAAATCTATGACTGCAGAGCTTTTTCTGTGCACGTGGCTCCACGCTGACTGGAGGTGATTTCGTTTACAGATTTCGCCGTGGAGCCGGCCTGCCTGTGCGAGTGATTCTTAGAGTAATCATAATAATAATATGCCCTCAGCTGAAGCCACCGGTGCTCAGGAAATCAAATCTAAATATAGAACCCACACGTGTGATTGCTGATGTTCAAAGTCCAGTCCGCGGTTTTAATATGCGCATATTGGACCGTCAACGTGCCAGATGGGATGAGGTGGGATAACATCAAATGAAAAAGAGAAGGAGCGACCTTCTCGGCTCTCCAACGTCACCCGATTTCCACGAGCTGCTCCCAGTTCGCCACACACGGAGGGTCAGTCTGATCAGCTCGCTCTCATTTGCTTGACGCCGTCATTTGAGACAACCGCGCTGGAGAGGCTAAACGACACGTCCGCGTTGGAGCGCTTGATGGCCAAAAGTACAACCGTCTTCTTTTAAAACTTGCTGAAATGTTTGCAGAATGCTTTCTGGACCTGCTCACGGCTAATGTGGCTCTCGAATATGAAATCAAAGCCGTCACCTCAGCTTTTGTAGGATTGTTGAATACGATGAATATTGCCGACATTTATGCTGTCCCTGAGAAATCCAGTGGCATTTCAGCACCATTCAATCCACTTTCATTCAATTTAACTACACCGTTTTTTTGGGGGTTCTGGAAAGTTTAAAGAATGAATCTGAATATCATATCTTCCTCAGCACTTTAACGACTGCTGGATTTTGGGCTGATTTGCTTTTATTTTGGTCTTTTTAGGGACATTTTATGTATCAAGTACATCCATGAGGAATCAGTGCTTGAAAATCCATGTTGAGACTGCTTGTGGCAAAGTCTTGAAGTGGTTTGAAGCACCTTATAGCATGAGATTCAAACTCATTTTAGTTCAGGTTCACATACTGTAGAACCAAACTGCTGCTAAAATAGAAGAAAATCGCTACAGTGCCAAAAAGAACTCAGTTTTAACAAAATGACCAAAAAATGGTTTATTTTTCTAACTAAACCCAATGTTGTGTCTGCTACTGTTCAAAAATCAATGTTTTTGGATTGGAGCCTCTGTTGTTTCAGTTTTGGCCCACGGACCTTATGTTTGACACCACTGACCTTCAACAAACGAGGTTTACAAAGTCGTCCTTTTCACACCAAAGCCTGAAACGGTTCCTGCAGACGGCGTCCAGTTTGTTCCTGAGCGGGAGAAAACGACAGTCGTGCTTCGTGACTAATTACACTTTCCTGAACTGGTTTTTTTTTCTCCCTTTTTTAACAGAGACACGTTATGTGAGTGTAGTTAAATCCTCTTTAGTCAGTCACGATTAAGAGCGTCTGTAAGTTTTTTCTCCTTATTTTTCACGATTCGGTGAAGGCTGCAGATAAAAGTGGTAAATAACCTACAGAATGCCTCCGATGAGGACTCTCACCCCCCCCTGCCGCCGCCGCCGCCGCTCTTGGCCGAGGCGTCGTGATGTTGAACTGCTCTCCAGTTTGGACAGCCCCCTCTCTGACCCCTTCTACCTTGTGATCTGGGCTTAGACGGCGCCCCCAGACGTCTCCCCCTCCTGAGCGCCGGGCAGGAGTGTGAGCCGCGATAGCGCAGGCAACTTTGAGCGGCGGCCTATCGGAGGCAGACTGGCTGCGGGAGCTGGATGGGATTTGAAGACCTGGCCCTCCATTAATCATATTCAAATCAGCATCCCACTGAATGCCTCCCCTCAGCTCCTCGCTCCTCGCCCGCGCTTATCTTAATGTGGACAGATGAAACCGCCGTCTTGTTTGTCGTTTTTATAGTGGATGCAATCACGCCTCCATCGCGCCTTATTGATGATGTCAAAATTCTTGATGACTTGGAGACGCGCCGCCGGTTTGTTTACAGTCACTTAATCACATTTAACCATTAAGCGATCGGCCGTAATCGATGCCTTCTCATGATTATTAGCCATCATTTCTCCTGTCACTTTATGCAAATGAATGAATAATTAGGCCTCGTCTGCGAGGCAAAAGCCTATCGTGGCGTTTTGGTCGTCGGTTTCATGACAATGTTTACCTCTAGAGAGTCATGACTCCCAGTGGGTGTTTCCTCCATTGCTGTGTGAACGTGAAACTTTTCTGACTTACATTTTCTACAGTTAGGCTACAGTAGAAGCTACAGTTAGGCTGTTTCAACATTTCCTCCAATATTAAATTAAAAAGCGCTGTTTGATGAATCCATCTTCGAATATACAGCCGGTCAAAGAACTCTTAATTCTACTGAGAGCTTACCGAGATCTATGCATGTTTAGAAAGATAAGAATTTCATTATGCTCTCAAGGACTATAAATGTCGAATGGGAGTTCGCCTCCAATGGTTTGTCTCCGTCTGCATCTCAATGATCTCCAGCACAATGCAGGAGATTCAGGAAAGGTATTCCCTTCCTGTTCCGATAGCAACAATTGTTCTGAATGAGAAATAACATTCAAAATGGCAACATTCAGATGAAGCCTGACCTTCGGCGCTTCGCAGAACGGATCCCGCACGCGCCGGATCAAAGCCACTGCGTTCGCATGTATGTAATATACAGTCCTAATGAGGTGTGACAAAGTAAAGCCTGAACCCATTAACAGCGATAATCCAGCTGTTTGCTGATAAATCTCTTTGTTGTTGCTTCACAGAATCCTTTGCAGTTGCTTCTGATCATGTCCAGAGTGATCCATCGCGTATGAATTCAGATGCATCGATGCGGCCGTGCAGCCCGACGCTCATCAATTATATCTTATTAGATGTGCATGTAAACAGTGATATAAACATCCTGCTTCCAGTGCAAATATCATTTGATTAAGGTGTTCTTGAGGCTATCAGAAATGTGTAATAACTGTAACGATTTAATTTCATGCGGCGCCGTGCTGGTAATTACTGACCAAGCGAATGAACCCTGATTTATTTCAAAGAAACTCGACTGAAACCTTCTTTTAATGATTGTCTCAAAGAAAAGATACAGGATTGTGTGTACATCAAACAAATGAGATATGCATAAACCAGGAGCGTCTTTCTAACCTCCTATCACTGATATGATAATAGGTTGTGAGTCTCTTTTCTGTTTCCTTTATTGTTCACCGTCATAAAAGACTTCCACCAAAAACAGAGCGAGAGCAGTGAGAGCAGCAGTGCAGCTTTGACTGATGTACATTAGCAGTCAACTGTGCACAACTTTGGTTGTGACAAACGCGCCACTTATGGTTACTTAGCATCCACATGGCGGCAATGAGCGGGTGAGAGATAGAAAACAAACAACAGAAGCAGTTCTCTACAGTTTGAAAGCTCTTTAGTAACACCACGTCCAGGTTTGGACATCATGCCCAACAGACTTCAGCAGATTTCAGCAGGTCTGAGCTCTGCAGCCACACATGTGGCTCCTCAGTCTCTCTAGTGGCTCTCTGACGTGGTCAGAAAATAGAAAGTTAAAAAAAGTAATTATCTTAATTTTTTTTTTTTTTTTACAGCTAAAATGAAAAAAAGGCCCATACAATGCTTTAAATTGATGCAAAAAAGGAAAAACAGAAAATTGAATTTCAGATTCTGAAAACAAAACAAAAACCTTAACCATCTGAAATAGCTAAAGAGAAGAAAACAAATGTAAATGTAGTCCCAACAAACAAAACAATAGTCAAAACAGTGAAAATGTAGCAGTGATGGATGGATCAACTTAAATGGCTTAAAGAAAGACAAAATAACAAAGAAAGTCCAGTGGTCTAAATTCCAGCCACAAAAACTCCGACATGTTTATTTAAAAGATCAAAACTGCGGCTCCAGAAATCATTCATGAGGTGAAAATTTGCCTAAAAGTGTCTCTTTTGACCTTGTAGATCAGAGCTATCAGACCTCCCAGCGCTGGTCTCTTGTCAATTGGACAAAACTCCAGTTTTTCCCTTTTTTCGAGGTTTGACTTGTTGAATGCCAATGTGTCACAGAGATGCAGGCTAATGATTCCTCCCCCTGAGGTGTGCTGCCACTGCATCCGGGTTTTGTTGCTATTCTCGTGCCTCCGTGTGCCACCTGTCACGGACATGTGATTAAATCGGTTGTGTTCCAACACGGTGCCGTTATTTGGTGTTCACATGTGATTCATTTGTGGGTAAAATGACGCAGGGTTGGATGAACCCCATCAGTAATTTCCCAGAGGGGGATTGAGGGGAAAGATGGATTTTTTGGCTGCTTTAAGATCCCATTTAACCAACATCTGTCGTAGATTTGGGGGTTGTGTATTTACACTTCCTGGCAGCTCTTCTAAACCTGTATTTGAAGGATGGATGTGAACTCAGGATGTTCACCAAAAAGTAACACTTAGGAAAGTGCTGAATGTTCACAGATCTTTAATGAGGAAGGCATTCGATTGTGCTCCACTTTTCTGGAACAATACCTGGATATTTCCCCGGCTGCTGTTCTCAAAGCTGCAGCTCCCCTCCCCGCCCTCTCTCCTCGCTCTCCTCCTTCCTGTCTCCTTAGCGGTTCCAAAAGGTAGCAAAAGAGAACAAAATGTAAATTTCAGGACGCTGAAATCCTGCAAGGCGTTGTCAGAAAACTGCACACAGCACACTTCTTTTCTGAGGCTGCTTTACAGCAGAGAGAAGCAAAAGGATGCTAATGAGCGGAGCCTTCTCTGGACACAGCGTTCGCCGCCGCTCTCGGTGTGGAATCCTGCCTTTGTGTTAAGTTTCTATTCATCATTGCTGCAGGGGGAGAAGGAATACACCTGGCCCGTTTGACTTCCTTAACCCGCTGGGTTTTGGGTGAGCTTTTGCACACAAAATTGATATTGATTTTTTTTTTCATCCATATTTTTCTCAACTGCAAAGTAAGTGTAGACTCAACTGCATTTGAGTCTAAAGAAAAGAGACCATATTTGTTTTCAGGAATGGCTGTATTTCTGTACTCACACACCGATGTACAAACTACTCCACGCTCGCTTTAGCTTTAAGTGTCTCGATTCCCTGAAATAGAGGTGGAGTCTGCGGCTTTCGGCTGGACTTTCCTAATTAAGAACAGCAGTCTGGCTGACCAGCTGTTCCCTTCAGGTAGCACGGCGGAGGTTTTCCAGGAGATTTTTTTTTTTTTTTTTTTTCTGTTAAGAACTGAGAGGGTCATTCCTCACCATGCTTTGCAATTTCTGCAGCAGCTGAATACATACGTAGAAGAATCCTTGGGGCATCTATCCCAGATGTGAGCTCTCTTCAGTGTACTGATACTGAAATGGGCTGGATGACGTATTTTAAACTGAATGAGAGCCAGTCTTACACTTTGAAATGATGAATTGAGAGCTTCTAAAGCATTGCCCCAACCACAGTCTGGAAAGTACTCCACTACTTACTGGTTTATTATCATCTAATTTTCTGGAGTTCTGCAAAAAAGAAAAAAATCTATCGCTGTTGCAATATGATGAATATGTAATGTGGTTCTTAGGGAGGGTAAAAATGTTGAGGAAGTTGTCAGAACCAGAGAGAAGATGATGAAAAGTAAGTAGTACATATGCAACAAAAACGTCTGAGCCACAAATATTGAATTCTGGTGGATTTTAGCTTGTGCAATCAAAGAGCTAATTTCAGTTGAGAGAGCGTCTCTCTGTGTGAACGGGAGTGGAGGGAAAAGCTGCTTCTCCTCCACATGGAGCAGTGCCAGTGGAGGTGTTCTGGATATCGCGGCTTCTGCACGGTTCCCGCCCAATACAGGCAGACCAGGCACTTTGATGAAGGCCTGAGTTAAGCCCAGGAGAGAATATGGCCCC
Organism: Salarias fasciatus; assembly: GCF_902148845.1. NCBI lineage: Eukaryota > Metazoa > Chordata > Actinopteri > Blenniiformes > Blenniidae > Salarias > Salarias fasciatus. The sequence goes on along the minus strand of NC_043749.1, from coordinate 2,527,310 downwards.
CTTTCCACGACGTTTCAGTTGAAAATACAGGAAAGTTTTCCATTTACGCTGCAGTGTCATAAAGATGATGTCTGTTTACATGGAAATGGCAGAAAAGTGTGAGCATTTCAAAGAAAAGCTTGATTTTTGAGTAGAAGACACAAGAAAACTCTGAGACCTGAGCATTTTAGACTAAACGTTATATTCAAATGTTATATTTACATTAAAATACATTAACCTGCTGAGGCTGCCAGTCATATTGGAACTTTATAAACCTGCAGACCCCTGTTTTCTGGTATAACCCCACATGTTAGGAAGTGAAGAATAAGGACCATCGAGCAGGAAACCCAGCATGTTGTGTTCAGGAGGATCGAGGCTATTGCTTCGTTTCAGTATCAGTGCTTTCACTTTACCTCCTGCTGGACTCAGTCCTCTCTTTGGAGCGGCTGCCAGCTAATGATGACGTTGTAAATGTGTTTACACCCCCAAGACTGTATGGCAGACTGTTTGAAAAGCTCTGGGGCAACGTGAAGGAAAACAATCTGACTGTTGAGTGCAGAACAGCTGCTGTGTGTAGCAGGACCGGTGACCCAGGAACATGAATATTCTGATAGCATTTCACACTTTCAGCAGGAATCCGTTTTTGTACTTAAATGCATGGCAGAGGGGCAGGGGAGTCATGACTCATCTATCTATCTATCTATCTATCTATCTATCTATCTATCTATCTATCCAGAGTGAAATTAGAAGATAGTCTGTTAGATCTATTGTTCATGTTCAGCAGGTGGACAGCCCGAGGGGAGAAAGCTCCGTCTCAACCTCTCAGTGTTTGTCTTCAGACAGTAGTAACGCCGCACAGACTAAAGCTAAATCGTTCTAAAAAAAAAAAAAAAAAAAAGAAAAAGACTGTACCTGGAGAATTTCATTGAATATGACTTCATTGAAGAAATGGACAAAATTAGAGCTGAAGACGTTCTTAAACCTGCAGCTGAAGCGGCACCAGACCACCAAACACCCTGAGAAGGTGTGTAAACTCACAGAGTTTCTCCTCCGGGAAAAGAAACTGAACATAACAAAAAGGTTTGGGAACCTTTGGTCTCTGATCTCGAGAAACTGACTTTGAATATATATCGACTAGCACAGAGGAGCAGCGTTATCTCTCACCTTTTCAGCGGGATAATTAAAAAGTGACCTGATGCCTCGCCAACCAGCAGCCGAGGCGCGGCCCAACAGCCAACTCTGATTCCTCTCACACTTCAAAGTGTCGTGGCTGATTTTTATTCTTGAATCCAATCCCAGAGGAAAACCCAAAGAAAAGTGATAAATAATGATGAGTTGGCCGCCAGACGCCGGGGCCAGAGCAGCTGCGTTACTTCGGGACCTCCGCTAGGTGACGGCTCGAACACTGCAGGGTGGATAACCTTTTGAAAAGGCTACAGGGTACATAACCTTTAGAAACATTTAAACATTCATGCGGTGGCCATTAAGTGTTATGCATGTTAAATACTCCTGGGCTGTGAGAGGGTCTCTCTGAGAGGTTTTGCCACTGGATAGGCTTTAATAATTAATCCTCAGAATTGCCCAAGAAATCCCTCAGTACATATGCAGATTTTTACAGAGAAGCCACATAGGACAAGACTAATTGACTCCTTAAATTTCCAGCCCTGAACAATGAATTAAACTTTGATCCGGAGTGCACAGAATAGTAAACACGACACGTCGTCCGCGGCGAGTTTGTGCACGGCATTGTTGTTGTGGAGCTTTGAAGGTTTGTTGTTCCCGTCAACCGTCTTTCAAGTGTGTCCGGTGTACAAATGAGTGATGTTCCCTCCCCGGCGGCCCGTCATCTTACCTGTCATCACGCCGTCTGAGGACTTAGAGGTGTCAGGGGTTACAAGATCTTCAGTTTAAACAAGCTGGCTCGCAGCAAAGGTCACTGACACCTCGGTGATACCAAATCCAATTACAGGGCCAGACTAGCGATGGAATATAAAGCAACCTCCATCCCAAACCGCTTCCTTCCAAGCAAACAATATTTCTTTGAAAGAAGAGGGTAACTCACTGGTTTTCTAGGAAGAAGAGTTTTGCTTCTCTATATTCCTGTCCTTACGTCCCATGTTTTGTCTGCATATAGCTGGTTTCTGAAAGTCTGAAGATAATACTTTAAAGAATCAGAAACTTCGGAAAGGTCTCAACACTGACAAGCCATAAATTTAATTAACCTTTTGCTTTTTGATATACAGACACACTCGGTATGCGTTTGGGTTGGCTCCAGCGCTTTAAAGTTCTGCTCAGGATAACAAGGTATATGAGTATTAGACAAGGGTAAAGAAAGGAGAATTTGGAAACAGGCCAGTTTGCATTGGACAAACATCAAGCGAGGACTCCTGCCAATGAAGCAGAAAACAAACACTTGATCAGTGATACATTGAAATTATACCATCAGTTTTGCTCAGCTTCAAACATTAACACTTCAGGAAGAGTTAAGTTAGACCCAAAATGAAGAAGAATATGCTTACAAGCTTTTATATTTCCAGACATGTTTTGGATTTGAACAGAACTTAATGTCTCTCGTTATTTAACTACTGTGCTGCAACACCAAAACAATTACGAACACCAGGAATAAAGAAATCCAAAGAATAGTCATGAAAAGAGACCGTTGAACATCTCAGATGTCTTCGGGAGGCGTCACCGGCTCATTCGCTATTTTCACAAAACCGAACACTCATGATGGGAAATTGTGTCAGTTTCAACATGAAGCCAGTTTTAATAAAACCTTCTGGTTCCAAACACAGTGAAATGTCAGAAACCTTCTCTTTCAACTGTTTTATTCATCATGATTTTACTAACTCATGACTTCAATGTTAATGCTAGCATGTTAGCTAACAGGTTGCTAGTTTTCATGGCAGCCAGCTCAGCTCAGTTTGTTGGGCTGGACTGGAGAGTCTTGCAGGCCGATTTTGGCCCACAGGCCTTGTGTTTGACACCCCTGTTTAAACTGTTGTTTTAAAACTGTTGCTAAAAAACAGGCAACGGTTTTATATTTGCGTGCTTAATTTGTGTTGTGCTTTAGATCCTGGTTTTGGTTGGACCAGCCCTAGCCTGGCTCGTGGATTATTTTCATCCGTCCTCTGTCCAATGAGAAAAACAGCAGAATAATTAATATCTCATGTATGTAGTATGTCTAGATTTGATTTTCAGCTTGTCCAGATTATCACTTGGCAGCATTGGGTGAGTCCCAAGGCACCAGCTAACAGGTGTCGCCTCGTGATTACAACAAGGGCAGATTATATTTATCATGTTTTCTGATTAAACTAATGACAACATTTCTTAATGAGTTTCTGTATTAGATACAAATCAGGTGACAGAGACCGGGTCCGATCCTGAACTGCTGCCTTCTTCAGAAATTGACATTATTCGTGGGTTTAGGACGGTCAGTTTGCTAGTGTATTTCTTTCCTGTCATATATGTTACTATCTGGACTAACAGTCCTTTTCTAGTTTGGTCCATCTGCAGTCATGTCTCTTCTGTAAATGTCATCTTTAATACACCTTCAGCACTAATCCCAGAATATCTCCTCAGTGAAGCAGTCCTAATTCATGCCAGGTCTATGTGCTCCTGATACTCATTAGTCCTCTTTTCATGCTGTTTAACAGGCTTTAATCTTGCTGTTTTGTGCTGACATTGACATCATGCAGTGTCCTTTGTGCCGTCCGAGTCTCCGCAGAAACTCTGATTTTCACTGATAACCCCCGTGGCTCGTCTGAAACACTCGCCTGCCCCCCCCCCCCCCCCCCCCCCCCCCCCCAGATTGTACAAGTAGCACACTGCTCTCGGAGGAGTGGTATGATGACCTCTGTGCTTCTGATTAGTGGATCTCTTGCTCATTCTATACTTACTGATTACCCCTTCAACTGTGTATCCGCTGATTTCGTAGTTCGCTCGGTAATCTACCTCCGCCTTCACCCGTCTGTTACGACGTCTCAATCACATCCTTCACTTCCGCTGGCGACTCTGGTCCAGCTGGTCCAGAATTAAAGACATACTGGTGTTCACCCGTCATTTCGACTCCATTTTCATCACTTAGACTGATTATAAATTACAGGTATCATCGATTTTCTGGGATTCGTCACAGGTTATCAAACTTAAGTGGACGTGATAAAAGGTGTTCTCTTTCTTTCCCCCTCCGCTTCTACAATGGTTTTCTACACTATTCAATAGCTGATACATAAAAGTATTGGACGGCTAAATTTAGGGCTAACATTGCAGTCCTCACATTGTGTTGAAATACTGAAGGTGCACCGTCTGATCAGGCGTGTGTCCCTGTCGATAAAAGGTCTCCGAAAGACTCCGACCACTGAGATTATGAGGCTTTGTTTTGCTAAATATTCAAAGATTAAGCGAGACGGGTCCCATGACTTTGGAATAAGGAGCGGCCGCCGTGGTATTGTGCTGTCAGCATTGATGCTCTCCAGCTGGATTTACTGAAAATGATTTCCCACAAGCACCCAACATTTTTGGGCTCAGTGAGCGTGGAACATCAGAAGAGGCAAGTCCCTGAGCAAGTCGGGGTGAAGAGGGTTTGTGGTTAGACTTCGTTTAAAACAGCAGAACAAAAAGGGTGATCAGTGCAGAAGTGTTTTGATAGCAGAGAATGTAAGTACAACATTGAGTTTTGACTGGAGAAGGGGGCAAGGTTGGATAAAAACCTCTCAGAGCTGGATAAAAAACAACTTCATATGACCTTCTTGTACCGTTGTACCATTGACTCTGAACTCCTTGCTAAACATTTATTGAAACACAAATATTTTAAAGGTGAAAGAAGCATGAAACCAGAGGAGAATCTGAAGGAACGATGCAGTAAAACCTTCACCCTCCGAAGACACCTTCTTCTTCTTGGTGAAATTGAGAGCACTGCATACGACCGTACACATTTTCACACATGTTGTATTCATTATCATTGATAGTGACAGTTTAGAAGCTACAATGAGGGCCAAAGTCTGTTCAAAGTTGCTGCATTTGCCCCACTTTTATCTTGTCTGAAACCACGCATTTGATCGCACAAATGAAATGTTGACACTAGTGCATTCATCACAATTATTCTTTTATTTGGAAAAAAACAAAATCTCACTTTAATATGACTTACAGCATTACATGCTTCCAAAAAAGTGCACTGAATCTGTTGCAGTGTAACTTGCTGTGTCCCTGGCCTTATTGTTATTTCTACAGTGGGAATACAAGTTATGTCAACCCTCGTGAATTTCCTAATTTTCTCCTCTAATTACCCATGAAATGTGATCTGATCTAAATCTGCAAAAAACAAGTATGGACAAACAATTAGCGCTTAAACAATTGCAATATTTTGTTTGGTCCGCATGGCAGTTAGCACTCTCAAATCACAGTGAGAAGCTCACTGGTTCACACCTGTGCATCGGTTCTCTTCAGGAGAAATGCCTCTCAGACATGCATGTGAGCTCCATTGAGGACTGGAGAGGACTGGCTCCAGTTCCCCGGGACCTGAAGAGTGGGGTTCGCACTCTTTGACTAGTTACTCCAATCTAACATCCCATTTGCATGAAAAAGTTCACAAGTGAAAACAAACATAACAAAACAGTGGAATTAAATAAAGACCACTAAACATGTTTTCCAAATAAACCTTAATTCCGAAACTTTAATTCAGAATAATTAATTCCCAATTAGAGGACGTCATGTAGCCATGTCCATCCAGCTCCTACGGTCCTGTTAAAGTAGTAACACCTTCAGTTTCTCTGAATTAAACAACACCTTCTCATTGTCAGAGCGTTGCTCTACATCCGCAGCAGGCCGCAAAGCGAGGGAGCATTTAGCGATAATGTGCCTGGGAGTAACACGGCAGCGAGGCAGCCGAGTGAATCAACCTTGTTTCACTTCTTCCCTGACGCTGCTGCGACATGTGTTTGATTGACATTCCTTTTTACCAGAAAATGCTTTGGTTCTTGTTCTGCATCGCGGCGGTTCCATTCCAATAAGTCCTGCCACCAAACTAATTGGCCTTGGTGTGAAACCTCAAATTGTTCAACGGGCTCTGACAGGCGAGAGAAAACAGTGATTGGTACAGTAGCATGTGCTTTAATGAAAACCTGTGTGGAGTTTAGCACCGCAGACTGTCATCGTTGGGGGAGAAAGAAACAAAGCCTTCTGTTTTTGACAAGTGGGAAGCGACAAGTGTAAGTTGTGCGTTCCCCTCATACTAAGTTTGAGTCATTATCTGGAGGAGCAAATGATTTCACGTTATCAGTGTCAACCAGGTCACTGACTGAAGTGTATTTCTCTTCAAAGTAACCGGAACAACATGCACAAATGACCAAAGTTTCCCATAAAGGCTGATTCGACAGGGATTTTCTGTATCCAGACTGTCATGTGGGAAAGAAAGTAAGCCCGGAGGATTCAATTATTTCTGTTTCTGACATGTTTGGATCATTAAATGTTTGATCCTCTCAAAAGCTGTAGTTACTTATAAGTGCAAATTTGCCAAACAAGTGCTTTGGAATTTACATTAAAAAAAAAAAAAAAGTAAAAAAACTCCACCACTTTTTTAAGAACTGGCAAAAGATCAAATACAGTTATTTAATTCCTGGATATATTAGTTACTTTGATAATTACTGCAAATGAAAGTAACTCCAGGACTCGGTTAGGTCCTGTTTACATGACAGTGTTTCAAATGATTGTTTGTGTTTGCATTTTTGTCTCAGAAAGGTTTTGTCTTCACATGGTGATGTTTTCAAAACGATGTCCATGTACACGGAAACTGCAGGAAATGCTCTGTTAACTAGATGGTGTTTGATCAAACGATCAACAGAAGGATTGGACATTTACAGAATAACGAACTTTCATCATGCAGTCAACAGAAGCTTAAACAATGTACTAATGAACACACTGCACGCCACAGAGAACTTACACGTCATCTCAAAATCCATTAGATCAGCATCGGAGGCTCTGGACTGGGTGCAGCTGATTCCAACCTACTGAATGATAACGATGCAGTTGACCTTTAGTGTGAAAATACCGAAATTCAAAAAGTTTTCCCTCTTTGATGCAGTCTTAAGAAAGATTTGAGATGACTTTGACTCTAGGAAATAATTCATCTTGCATAAACTGGGTGCATTTCATTTGATAAATTTGTCACAACCTATAGCTAAGAGCAAAATTTTCATATACGAAGAATCTGTAAACACCAGGTTGAAAGGTATCCTGTTAATGGTTTGCCTTGGCGAGTCTGTCTCCATCCATCCATCCATCTTCTTTCCTGTTTAATCTACAAAGGATCATGGGAGCAGTTTGGAGAGCAAAGAAGGCCAGATGTCCCTGTTTCCTGGAACTAAACTGCAGATCAGTCCCAGACCAAATAAGAGATAGGATCTCTCGAGCGGGTCCTGGCCCAGCCTCGGGGCTTCCGTCCAGTTGGACTTGCTGGTAACCCTCTGATGGGAGCTTCACCAGACGAGCGTCAGCTGACTCTGCTCTGTATGGAGGAGAAGCGACAAAGAGAACTAGAATCCCCGAGGCCCCGATTACAGAATGTTTTGTAAACACAAAACGTCCTTTGCATTTCTGATGTCCGTTTACATGACAGCAGTGCTCAGAACCACTGAAAACACAATTTTTTGATGCCAGAAACCAACAATGAGAATGTAGATTCCTGCAACTGGACATCTTTTACACAATTATTTCACGTTTCTTCAATCCCGTATTTAATTGTAAACCAGAGATTCTTTCAACCTGATACCTGTGCCTTCCTATTGTGGATCATAACTTGTTTTTTTTTTCTCTCCCTCTCTGCTGTGCAAATGAACTCCAACCGTGAAAAGGAAACCTGCCAGCTTTACATAATTGGATTTCAAAAGATTGCTCCTCTCTTTGAGGTTCACATCCATCTCTGTACCTATTAGAGGGAATGAGGTAAATCTTATTGTCATTTCAATTGTCTTTTATTGAAGGTATGCATCAGAGCTGTGCATCCCATACATCATGCTCACTTCTGTTACAGACAGTTCTTAAAGAGACTGACTACATTCGTCTGTTTGCAGCACAGTCGGCGCTGTTTAAGACATTTATTCACGGACTGAAAGCATTGTTAGAAGCAGCGGTTGAGTGGGGTTAGAGTTTTGAGTTTAGCAGTAAAAGGAAAAATGATAAATGGCTACAAACACAAATGTTCTCCTTCAAGTTTGCTCTAAATTCAGCCATAAGAACTACTAAAGCTCCATTTACACAACGCTTCAAGAGAAAAGACATCATTTTTACATTTCCGTTACAGGAAAGTTGCGCATTTACATGACAACGTTCAGAAAACGATGTCTGTTGATGCGACAAACAATGATGGTGAAATTGAATTGCCATTTAAAGAGACTTTCAACAGTAAAACTACCAAGTCCCAGGAGAGCATGGATTGGCAGTCATGACACTCCGGAGGCAAAACGCTGTTATTGTCCTACTGAGCATATGCAGTAGCAGTTTGCACCAACACAGTTTCCATGGCGACTGCTTTCGAGTGTTTTCAAAAAGTTCAACCAATTGTCAAAAAGTTGCATTGTTCGTGTCTCCAAGCACTGTTGTCTTGTAAAAGGACACTAAATTTGTCTTTAAACATGGCGTCACCGAGATATTTAGCAGTTTATTGAGAAGGAAATCAGACTTTGTCCCCACGGCGACACGGCGTCCCCGCAAGTTTACAGGAACAAGCCTGCGAACACACTCACAAAACAATGCCTTGGCAGCTCTAAGCCTCTTTTCCCTCCTTTGCAATAATTCCTGCTCCACTCTCAGACTCTTGTGATCGCTCCCGGTTTCTGTGTGCTTGATAAGACCTTGCTCAGTTCATTGCAGTTTGTCACAGGCAGCAAACGCCACGTTCGGTGGACAAAAGCTTTGCATACTAATTTCCTGCCTCGCTGTATTTTCCTTGCAGCAGCAGCAGCAGCCAGGTGTGGCCATGTCCCGAAGAGCCTCAGAACAAACTCTCCCCCAGCCAACCCTCCCACTTACCGCTGCTTCTCATTATCAAATGCTAAACGTTTGTCCTCATGCGGAGATGAAGCGCGGCATTTAATTGGCCGCTATGATCGACCGGGACAGCTTGCATTAAAGCCGGGGGAATAGGTGGGCTCTGGTTCGGGTGGCGGGGCGCTTGTGATCTCCTCCCGACAGGATCACACCAAAGAGCCAGCGGGGAGCTGCTTATCCATACATTACTGCTGCTCACTCTTATCAAAGAAAAAAAATCACAGTTTATCTCAGCGTGAGACTTATTGTGAGTTTTTTTTTTTTTTTGCTGTTGTCTCATTGACATTGTCACCGCTACACTAACCACTGTGATCTGGGAACATGGTGACACCGCAGCAACGGGACTCATAATCAAGGAAACAATTTGAAGGAGGGAAAAACCAAGGGTAGTGATTAATAATCCCTCGCTGCATGGCGACGAAGGAGTCTTTAAAACCATTATCGACTCTGATACGAATAAATGCATATTTTTGAACGGATGGTTCCGGCTGCTCCCGATTTTTTGTAGCATTTTGTCTGCGTTCCTACATTTGTAGCGATTATCTTGGTGAGAGCTGCGTCTTTGGTCCTGATAGGAATGACCCAGCTGTGTGGGTAATAGGCGAAGAATGACATGCTCTTCAAGGGAACAATGACGGCAAAAACTAAGGCTCTGCTATTTTTCACCACTTCACATCGAGTTGGCTTTTGACAAAGCTGGTGTACGGCAGTGTGGCAAAAATAACCCTAAAGTGCACTCAGGAACCTCTTTATTAGGAACCCCAGATCGCACGCTGGGCCGCCTTTTCGCTCTCAGCCACTGCAGTCGACATTTTTCACAAGATGTTGGCTCTGGGGTCAATATATGAGATGAAGAAATAACAATGTCACTTGAGCTCCTTCACTGCAAACTAGTAGAAATAGATTTATTATTACTTATTAATTGCAGATATTCTGATTGGAGTTTACATGCAAATTTCAAGTTTACATGGAAAACTTTTGTTGCGTTTCGGGCGTTTGTTTTAGCACCAATGGTGCCAAAACGGCTCTCTAGGTGGAACTTTTTGAAAACAACATGTTTGAAAACTTTATGTAAATGGGAGAAAAAACATTTTTTTCTGAATGCTGCTTCTGCTTATGCACACCACGGCTGTAGTAAACAAGTCTTCCAAGGTGGAGCATTTCAGAAAGGCTGCATGTAGACGAAGGAAAACACCACAGCTGTAGTAAACAGTCATTTATATTTATGTTCTTTTAGAGCTCAAACCAATTCCAATGCAACCACAAGGAAAATATAATGTTGGGCTGTATCTGTGAAGTATTAAAATATATATTTTTTTGAAGAATCAAAGTTTTTGCTATTCACCCTGCGGTTTCTTTTTTTTCTTGTTTTTCCATCGAGCGTCAGAATATGAGCTTATTCTCTGCATAATATAAATAGCTGATTGGAGCTTCTGGGTAAAATCATCCATTGGCTCAGCTTGCCTGAAAGTCGCTGGCAGATTTTACTCCACAATTCCCTTTTCAACAAGACTACTTCACACAGAAGGTCAGACCTGCGATTATACTGATTTTATTATCTTGTTTTGTGGCTTAAACAGACTTAAATGACCATGTGTTAATGCCTGTCTGAGTGGAGTCACATCTGGTGGCCGGGCCGGCCACAGAAGTCCACTGAGCTCGTGAAAAACCAGTTTTAGAGGACTTTGTGACACGGCGCATTATCATGCTGGAAGTGTCTGACTGCTCTCCCCTGACTTCTTTCATCAACAAGACATTTCCTCCTCCAGATCTGCCGCTCACTGGACGGCTTTTGCACCACTCTGAGTCAACTGCGAAGCTCTCGGGAGATAAACATTTCCTGAAATACTCAAAGCAGCCCATCTGGTCAATCATGTCACGGTCAAAGTCACAGAGATCACATTTCCCCCCCATTCAGACGCTTGAAGGTAACATTAACTGAAGCTCCTGACTGGAGTCTGAATCATTTTATGCATTGCTTTTTTGCCGCTGCATGATTGGCCGAATGGATAATTTCACATCTGCTTGAAGATTGCTTGCTGGAGATCCATCCAGGAGATTTTTGCCGTTGATTTGACAGTCAGTCAACACAGAGGAATTTTTTCTTCGTCAACCTCCTTGTAGCTCCAAGCACATTTTTGTTGCAGTTCGTGCATATTCGAACAGCTGTGAGAAAACCACATGCACGACACACAAAAACAAGAGTTGTCTTTCTGTATTTAGATTTCTATTTTATTGTATCTTGTCCTTTTTCCAGTAGTAAGATGTTTGCAGTTGCAGGTGAATTGATGATTGTGAAGCACGGTCGTGCTGGTAGCTCAGGCTCCTTACAAACTTGTTCCTGTCTGGCAATAAGTATGAAGTTGACATGTTTTCTTTCTGTGCCTCTGTGACTTTTCTTCGAATGAAGTGGCTTCCTTCCAATAACATACTTGGCAGGTTAACGGGAGACATGTTTTCAGTGCCAGTGAGTGGAGGTAATCGTACGTCTCAGGCCCGATTTGCATGGCAGTGTTGCCGGTAAAACAGTCATTGTTTTCACGTTTAAGTTTCAGAAATGTCTTGTGTTTAAACGATGTTCTGAAATAATGTCTGCAGAAAATGCTGAAAATGATGTAGTTTTCATATTGGGCCACTAGTGGGTGCTGTTGAGCATTTTCAGAATGAAACTACGAACACTTGTGAATAGAGAACGATAGGGAAAAAGCATTAACGACGGTGAATGATGGACATCGTATGTTTTCACGAGCATCAGAGTGTTTAGCCTCTTCTTATCACCTTGTCCTGGTGGCCAGAGAGGAAATTATGATGAAAACCATAAAGTGGAGGGGAAAAGCTGAATGGATTGTTTGTGTAATGTTCCAGACTATAAAACAAAACTTCCTAGATATATCAATTAAACACATTTAACTGACTTCAGATGAATTAGTTTGATTGACGTTAAAATTCATTACCAGCTGTTGTTGTCCCATATGCTCATCCTCCCACAATTTAAATGTATCTGCTGAAAACAACTGCATACACATCCGAAACAAGTTGGCCTGTGTTCTGGAGCTCGTTGAAGACACCGGCGCTTCCTGCAGATCGCGTGGTGAGCTCTGTCTACCGAGGAAACTTCTGTTTTCGACCAAACACTCTGGGTCTTCAGCTGCATCTGCTTAAACAGTCTTGGAAGTGGAAGTGTTTGAAATCTGCAGCACTCAGAGATGATTTTTCTAACTCTTGAGGAGCCTAATTTGCAGATAGTTTGAAATCTCAAGTTTGTAGTGGACAACTCTCTTGACTCTGTCTCAATCTTTCTGTTTTTGTCGCCCTTGTAATGCGAGTGTGTGAAAGATCTATAATCTGGAGTAGCTGACAACAAATCACTGGCGGCAGGGGGTTGAGAGAGAGTACGCTTTACACGTCTGAAGCGTTTGCTGATTCAGTTTGATTTATTCGCCCCCTACCAGAACACTGCAGTTTGACTTAACATGGCACTAAATCTCACCTGTCGTCCTGCAGGTGATCTGCTCCGAGGTTCATTAAGAACAAAGACAGAATCAGGCCAACGGCTTCACCTCAAATGCCCAAAAAGAGGAGAAAAATCAGACTTGTGCCTGCAGGAAAGCGGCTCCAGTTGGATTCAGTTGTTTCCAGAAAGGTGTGCCACGGCGAATTAGTATTTAATTAGTGTTTTAAATTGCAGTTGAGTTTGTTTTGGATATCCCCCAGCCAAATGCTCTCTATAGATTACAAACCGGATTCTCTCCAATAAACAAGCCCTTCCTGAACCCATGTGAAATGATTGCGTTGTAACTCAGCAGCTGTGAAATACAAGGGAAGATTTGTAACATCGTAACCTTAACCACCGAGTAAGTTGGACCTCCTCCCAGCAGCTTAATACTCCCGACACCGTCGAGTCGAGAGGAGTACGTGTTTTAGAGAAGGAAAAAAAAGCTTCCTCTAACATCGACTAAAACTTATCCCCTCGAAATAGATTTACCAGCTTCATACAATTGACTTTTCTGGGGTTCAGGTTATGCCTGCTGAAGTCTGCTGGCGCGTTGCGTTTCTTCCTCCCCGCAGCTGGAGTTCCCGCTGCGTTGCTGGAAACCCGGCATGTCGTCGAGCCGCGGCTTGTGAGCGCAGCAGCCCTCTGCCTCTCAGAACGTTACATCTCTGAAATGCAAAACAGCCTTTGTGCTACGTTGAAGAAGAAGTTTTTAGTGCACTTTGAACTGCCTTTCTTTTCCGGGGATGTTTTTTTCCGTGTTTCGTACCGTTGTGTGTAATTCAGACGTAGTTACGATACTGCAGCGTTCAAATGGAATTTCAGCAGCTGTTTGGACACCAGGTGCTGAGAAAAATCTAATTCTATTTTTTTTTACTGTAGTCATTTCGTTTAAAAACTCTGTGTGAATGAATTCACACACTTTCTATCTATATCAGGAAGTTTGGAAGTAATTAGTCATCTGTAAAGCTTTCCCTGGAAACACTGGAAGGTGTGAGTGTTGTTTAACCTAAAGGTGTTTGCTTAGCTTTAATTATGTTGTGTTTGATTTGCTCAGGAATAATAATGATTTCCATACCTGGTGTGAAAACGTAGCAGGACGTGGTTTCATGACAACTAACGATTCTGTCAAAGCCAAACTCCTGAAAATCCTCACCAATTATAATACAGTTTGTCTCTTTGAAAACCGTTCGGCACAACTGCTTTTGCATACATTTTGGCTCAGTAGTAACTTGTTCAGGTTGGAAATAATTTCCCGCCATTCTGGTTGCTCTACTTGCACGTGTGCAGAAGGATTATTCATAACGGTCGTGGCACAACTGCAGCAGCAGCAGCATTTTCAAGAAGTTGTGTCTCCCCCACCCCCTTCCATTTCCACAGAGACTTTCGTGGAAACGCTTGCAACACTTGTTAATCCTGGACGTCTTCTGTACAGTTTCTGTTTATACGAGGATCACGGCGAGCTGGAACCCGTCTCAGCTTCCCTACTGCAAGGAGAATACGCTGTTTATTTTGAATCGATATGTACACCATTGGCATTTCTGCAAGAACTGAAATCTCACTAGCTGAGAGTACTTCACTCAACTTCACAATGTTCAGCTCACCTGGTTGATAGTTTCTTTGACATTTGAACATCCACTGATCCAATAGAAAATGGACATGGGTCAAAACAGCCAAAGCCACCACTTTGAAAATTATTGATTTTTTTTTAAATGTTGTTTCAGAAAATGTCTTGAAAAACTTCTAAAATTAACATTTTAGGGATTTTACGTCAGTTAACACGGAGCTCTTGTTCCTCTCTGAGCAGAATTAAGCCTGTTGTCTGAACTTTACTGCGCTGTTCCAGGATCCAGCCTCAATTCGGCTCACAGACCCAATCTGTCCTTCACCCTGCATGTCTTCAGGACTGACGTCTTTCAAAAGACACTTTTCTGATTCTATTTTTGTAGTTGCTGATTTGTTCCTTGCGTATTTTTCGCTAGAATACATCATGTCACTTATTATTTTGCACCAACGGCATCAACTGCTACCTGATCCTTCACGAGTTCTCAAAAACACTTGATGGCAGCTCGCTGTTGATTATCTCAGCAACTCTCACTCAATGTGGGAATTTCATCAAGAATTTGAGAACGTTGAAGCACTTCACCCTCTGTTGTATCAGCATCCGCTCTAGGTGTTGCACTGTAAATACACTCTTCACATCGGTCTTCTGAAATAAAACACGCCGCATCAAGTGGCGGCAGCGTCTCAGAGAGCAGGAGTAATCATGCTGCTGCCAGGAAACTTGGGATGGAACTTTGAGCTGCGTTTGCTGTGCCTCACTCCAGCACAGACAGATATTTGGCCAGTGGATTTGCAGCCGGCTCACCCAGTGCTGCTTTGAAGCCCTCTTGATAAATTTGCAAGGCGTGTGGCCTGGACGACCCAGCATCTCCCAGCGTGTCGACCTGGATGTAAAAGCAGCAGTGCTGAAGTCCTGGAAACCACATGATACGCGGTCCTGTCCAAACAGGGTCCAGATCCCCGCCTCAGCCCATTCGGCGTGCTTCAGTCCCACTCTGCCTCCTGGTCCAGACAGAAAAGGATGGTTCAGTAGCATTGTGATCAAATGCCACTGTTTCCACGCCTATTTTCAGCTTTGCCAGCAGTGGGTTGGTTGTTTTGATCAGTCAAAATGTGCCACTCAGAACTGGACAGATTCCCATCAGTGGCTCAGGTAGCAAGTGGGTTTCCTTCCAATCCCATCATCAGCAGTTCGATCGCTGGTTTCATCTGTCCATCTGTCAAACTTGCTCCCAATAAATGCTACATGGTGAAATGGATTTCATTTATATTGTGTTTTTCCACCATGTGAGCGTTCCCCACAGCTAACCAGCAGCCGGTTAACCAGACAAGCATTCTCAACCAGGTTTCTATCAATCTTATGATAGTGTGCAGTTTTTGTTTAAATAGCAAATATGTTTCCATTATCTGCCTGAATGCAGAACTGTGGGGATCATAGACGAACGGTCATTATGGCTGTTTACCATGAATGTACAACCAGTGCAACTTGCTAAGGTCACTTTAAGTAGATCTGAATGGGATAGTTTCTAAAAGAGAATCATGAAGATTGTGGTTTCAAAAGTGGAAATCACATTGTTGTCGTCATACAGTACATCTGAGAGCAAATATGTACACTTCTTGATGAATCTGAGGTTTGAACCGACTGCCTTCCTTCTCTATGACCGAATGACTCTGTAGTCAGTCTACATCTGTTTTTGTTTAGTGATTTTCTGATTAAGAAGCCTGCAAATTAAACAGTCATGCTTTTAATCTCAGATGTATAGACTGGCATTCACTATCCTGGATGTTGTAAATTAGATTTTTATTATCAATCGGCAATGAGAATATGGGTTTATACTGGGCATTGGAGAATTCAGAGTCAAACTGTCCACAGATGTTGGCAACTTCAGCATCGGTCAGTGTGAGTCGTGGTGCGTTGCTTTGAGCACCTGTGGAAAAATACATTAACCAGTATTACAGAGTGATAGTTACAAAGCTGCTTGTGCATGTCTCTCCAGGTCAACAAATACACAAGGATTCAGTTGTTTGCTGTTTAGATGCCAATAAATCTTACACAAACGAAACACTATGTTATGCAGATGTTCTCTGTGTGGTGCAATGTGTGTTTCTTATTACAAAATAATTGGTCTGGTAAAATTAGATTTGCTGCAGGCTTAGCTATTACCCCAGACCTGATTATAGCCTATGTCTGGACTTTTTTGCAGTATGTTGGATTTTTTTTTTCTCTCCTTTCATCCTTTTTGTTGATGAAGAGTCCTTCTTGAATCACGGTATCAATGGAAATCTCTGCGGTTTGAGACTTATTTGAATTTTTTGTTCTCTCTCTGAATACTTGTGCTTGAACTTGGACAATCAAACAGTTGGTATTCTGTTCATGTGGTTTTGTAGTCAAGGTCCTCCTTTTCAGTTTAAAGAAGAATGCAGTTTGAATCCTCAAAAGAGTTGAGAAAATGTTGCTTTTTCATGTTTTTTTTGGTTCTTTCTGACATGTGTTGAGTGTGTTTTGAAATTTTGATACTAAGAGGAATAATACCTTCCTCCCTTCACTTTACAATAGCCATTTGTGTAACTGCTATTATTTTTGCACCATTAACTGATATCAAAATTAATGACACATTTTGTGGAAATCCTGAATGTATTACCATTAATTGAGGTAAGAAGATTAACCCAAACAGAAAGGCTCGGCGGATGATAAACGAGTTGAAACCTCTCAACACTGAGCCACCTGCAGTCAGGAGTGCTCTAAGTCGTTAATGATCACCGGTGGCAATTCTGCCATCAATTAAAATGACAAGACGGTGTTGAAGGGATCTCCACAGGAAGCCGCCGCCCCCCATCTTTTGTGTGTGCGGCAAAGCGCTGACATGGTTTGGAAAATGAGTCCCGTGGACTGCTGAGTGCAGCAACACGGTTCTGCTGCATGTGACAGATAGTGGAACCGCAATTAACAGCTGAGCCCGTCTAATGAAGCGACAACATGGAAAATATGTGAAGATGGGCTGAGTGAGAGAATTGGCAGTCTGAGAAGTAACGGAGCTCTCATACAGATCTCACCTGTCAGACATCTTTAAATCTTCTCGTTTGTCCAGGTTGGAGGAATCTTAATGCAGCTGAATTGGCCCACAGCTCTTAGATGTTTTTCCCATGAGTCAAGTGACTTTATGACTCCAGGAACCACAACGAGGGTCATTAAAAGGCAATCTGGTGTCAATCATCCACACGATGGCCTCTATCGTCCCTTCACCACACTGTTTTTATGTTTTAGGAGTTTCTCCAAATCCTGATTAGTATTTAAGATTGTTGCCAGATTTACATTCTTATTCAGTCTGTACACTTTATTTATTCATATTTAAGAAATCATTCCACATTAAACTTGATGTTGTACTGCAGTTTAACTGAGAGGAGAGTCTTGTTTTGTCGTGACATTCAAAATGTGAGCCGAGTGTGAACTTTAGAAACATACTTGTTCAGGTGTCGTGTGTCTGTTTACCTACTAACAACCCATTGCGTGTTTGCTGCACTAGATTTATTTGATTAAAATGTGAGCATCGAGTACCAGCAAGTCATCTCTGGGATCAGTGGAAACGCACCAGGTCAGCCTCGCTACACACACCCGTTACAGACAGCATGAAGTGATGAAGCCTCTTGGATGAGGGTCGAAACGTCTTCTGAGGTTCATAACCAAGTCCAGTCGAACTGATTCAACGGATTTAAGACATCAGAAACAGGGGGATAAAAAATCAGCTGCTTTAAATCCCCACCATGAAGATGGTTCTTCTAGTGGTGATTGATCAGCGGGCTAACCTTTGTTCAGGGCCGGTAAATGTCACAGTTTCTCCAGGAAGATGTTACATTCAGTCCGATATCTTTCATGCTGCTGTCAAAAGGACATTTAATGATGATGCATTTCACAGGAAACACAGTTTGAAACCTTGGTTCCGTAGCTGTGGCACAGTTAGCAGGGCATGAGGGGTGCAGTGCAGCGCCATAACTCTGCACATGTGACAGATGTGACAAACTCATGGAAACTTCTGCGAGCACTTAATCATCAGGGCGACTCGAAGTGCATGCGTGTGCTAAACGTTAGCCCCAAAGCTAACAGATCAACCCGCTGACGGAATCCGAGCGCGGCTCAGCCTCCTGGAGCCACTGGCCTACTAACAATGCTATTTCTGAATGCAGAGAAGTCAAGTTTATTTATGCGAACATCACATGTTGGGTCCCAGTTGGGCTTCACAGCCCTGCGAGAGCAATGGTTCCTGGCCCTGCGCAAGCTCTCCAACAACGGGAGGGAGGACTCCTCAGAGGAGGCTGAGTAATGAAGAAGAAGAAGAAAAAAGGAAAAAAAAAAAAAAACTGAGCGAAGAGGAGTAGTGTGTGCCCCCACACTCCAGCACCGCGGCACTGCTACTCTGTGATTGTCATGCAGCAACAAGAAGACTGAAGGTCGCACAAGTCATGCAACACATTTCGTCATCCATTATACATGAAACTGTGGCTGAGTAACAGTTCAGCTCCTGGGCCTGTGCTGCTGTTGTGGATATTACAAGTCAGTGTAAAAATGGATGTTTTTTTTTTTCTTTCCTGCTTTCCTGGAAGAGCAGAACTGAATGTCTGCTCTTTACTCATGCTAAACAAAGTTATAGTGTAAAATTAAAGGGCGCATATTTCCCAAATGTAGTGAAGCAGTGCAGGTATTGGATGTTTCTGCAAGCCCGGGATACAGTGAACCTGCAGGTTTCTTCATCTAAAATACATTGAATATTAAGAGTCGGAGAGACGATCGATTGCTGTTCTGGATCTGGTCGGCCCCGGAGCCCCGCTGCTGGGATCAGGGAAACAAATGGATGTGAACAGCCTGAACACATCCTTGGTTTGCAGGATCGTATCAGGCCCGCATTCCTCCTTTCCACCGAGTGGCTGGGCTTAGTCAGCGCATTGAAACATTATGTTAATGCCACTGTAACATAATGTAAGTCCTCGTATTAAAAGATCTGTCAGCTGTTCTACATCGGGTTCCAGTCCTGCGTTTTGAGCTCCGATGAATTTAGATTGTCTCAGAAAAATCAATAAGTTTGACCTTAACAGTTTTTCTGCCTCTCGGGTCGTCTCTCTTATCAGCATTCAGAATCGGTTTCTGACTCCGTTTCATCCCTCATGTTTCCCTTTAAATCTCAAGTCATTTGCACATTTTTCACTTCCCCTTTGTTTCTGTCTCATCTGTCTAATCGGAGATTCACCCGTTCCCCTGCCGCTTCGCTCCATCTTCCCTCGAAAAGCACAGAGAGACAAAAATATACAAGTGATTCAAGCACCTCTAGTCAGAGTGGGACGTTTTCACTGCAGCTTTAGGGCAACAAAATGTTGACAAGCATTGGTACAAGTTATCGGCTGTAAAATAACTTGGAAGAAAAAAGAACAGGGATCTTCAGCTGTGTTCCCGGAGAGAATCTCCTCCCCTGCTGTGACAGACCTGATTACGGGGACGGGCTGATCACTGGGCTTTGTTACATTCAGGTATCCCAGAGACAGAGAAGCTAAAAGAACTGACAGCTGTAGCTAGAACAGGAAGAACAAGTGCGTGTATCGATCATCAATTTCCTGTTTTGTCTCATTTTATATTTCAATATCTATGTTCAAGCAGTGTGTGCATAACCAGCTTTTTTATTATTCTCAGAATCTGCTTTATATATCATCGTCACATCCACAAGAAATTATTATTCTAATCCTAGGAGAGAAAATAAGAAGTTTCATCAAACTGACATCAAATTTCGATAAGTGTTGCAAATTTTACGTGTACTTTTGAAAATGTGTTGCCTGACAGCAGGTGTAGAGTTCTTAGCTCCTGCATGCTCTTTCTTGATCTACAAAATGAATACTTGAGCACAAAAACTTACATTAAATTGATTATGTGGATAAAATTTGCATGATTAATGGTGTGAATTCTGGAAGAAGTCTTTCTTATTCTTTGTGTGTGTGTGTGTGTGTGTCTGTGTCTGTGTCTGTGTGTGTGTGGTGCTCACCCAGTATACTTCGTCCTGCTTCAGTCGGCTCTTTGGCTAATGTTGTGTTCCTGAGAAGCCAGAAAGTTTGAAAATCCACCCCACTAACAGACAGAAAAGAAAAAAAAGCAATGCAGTGTTCCTGAAAGTTCAAGTTGGAAATGTCAAGATTTTTCACCCACGGTCTTGTGGAGCTGCAGCGTGACTGCAGATACCTTCCCTCTGCACGCCTCATATAGAAGTAATGAAATCAAGGTGCCTCCATTTAGTCTTTTCGGGTTATATTCCGCTGGAAACTAGTTTTTGAAATGCTGATCATGTGTTTCATCCCATTGCTGTCACTGTTAGTTCACTCTAATTAAATACCATCAAGACCCCGAACACTGTTGTCCTGAAAATGGACAGCTTTCCGTTTTCACTCACAAGCATTGCAGAAGAAACATGGCTTCAGTTCATGATGCTTTGCTTTGGTATTTTTCTCTTTCTTCCCTTCAAGCAACTCAACTTTTTGCAGCAGACATGTTTTGACTGGATTACTGAGTCAGAACATGTAAAGAAAGAATACTGATAAACTACCATGTTGCCAGTTCTTTACATCTGTTTGACATCTCATTGTATTTGTTTACATCTATTCTACGACCATATGAAAGCACCCTGTCGCCTTCATTCTCACCACACACACACACACGCACATGCACACGCAGGAGTGCGTCTCCAGTTTAAATGACAGTGAGTTAGCTTGTTAGTGTCTGACGCAGGATGCAGGTGGCTTGGTAACCAAATATAGACCAATAAACCAGCAGTGTAAGAACACACTCCTGCACCCTTCAGCTCATCTTGGGCCTCGCTGTCTTCTTATGTATCTTTTCTGTTAAAAAAAAAAAAAAAAAAAAGAAAAAGAAAAACACAAAACACTGCAGCGAACGTAGCTAATTCCTTTACTCTGGGATCTGTCAGTATGCGACTCTGGTTCCAGATGCATTGTCAGTGTGTCGGGGCGTTCTCCCTGCTCCTCAGCCGTGCGCTCTAAATGGAGCCCGAGACCTGGCAGTAATGGGTGTCTTGTCTCTCGGGTTGATTTTCTCAGCCGGAGACTCGCCGGGAGCCAAATTAATTGAAACCAGTGGGTGTGCATGAGAGGGCAGGAGCTAAGGAGGCTGTGGGGGATACTGCTGTTGGTCCTGGTAATTTAAGATGGAACAAGCCCACATTTCATGGACATGTTTTGTTTCCCGGCTCTTTGTTTTGTGTGTCTGATTTAAAGATACAAAAGATACAATTAGACTCACCAAGTGCAGGATGGATGCCCAAAATTCTAAAAGACATCTTCATAAATCAATGTAAATAGGCTGCTTTTGTATAATCAGTTAAAAAAAAACAAATAAACAAAAAACTTGTCTAAGATGAAATTCTATAAAATGATCCTTTAACCTGAAATACCAAATAAATAAGTGGTTTCAAAATGTGGTGTGGGAGCTCCTTCGGGGGACACCAGAGGCCACAGGGGGGCCCCAGGCCGTCCTGCGCTGAGGCTGTTTCAATTAGGTGTGAACATGTGAAAGAATCCATTCCTGACTTTCCTTTCAGGAACCTGGGAAACTGCCCGCGGTTTTCAGTTCCACGACTTTGTTCTGTGTTTCAGTGAGAACGCCGGTCTGCTCGTCTGCTGCTCTCCCTGTGATGTTTCAGCAAATCAGAGATCAGAGATTGGATTCATGTTTTTGTTATTTTTTTTTTTTTTTTTTTTCGCAACAATGAGACGACCAGCCATGGAAACGGTTATTAGTTTCCAGTTTCTTTCACACCGAGAAACACCAAGGAAATTCAAAAGCCTTCAAGGAAAATTATTTAAAAAGTCAGCATTGAAGTGAGAAAATGATCATGTGTGTGAAAAGATGAGGGAAATGGTTGGTTAGTTTTATTTAGTACTCAATGCATTCAATGATTTCATTGGTTAAAGTGGATGGTTGCCATGCAGCATGAGTACTGCTGAAGACGGGTCAGAACTGATAAATTAGAGCGAAACGATGCGACAATCGAACGAATACTCTGGCCGGATTCTCACTAAATACAGTCTTCTTACATCCAACTGTGTTGTTTTAAAAGAAGGAAAAATCGGAGACGACTCCCACTCCTGCAGGGATTAGTCCCCCACTGCTCAGGCCACCGGTCTGTGGAATCCAAGAGCAACTAACAGTAACAGCTTTAAGAATACGAAAAACTTTACAAAATACTCAGAGTGAACCCAAAATAAGAGAGAGAGGATGGAGAATGTGGTGGGACTGTTATGGAGATGTGACGCTGGCTCGTGTTCTCAGATATTGATCATTTCTTCTTCTTCGTATTTGAGAAAAAATATTTTTGAAGTTTAACAACACGAGAAATTCTATTCTGGACACAAATACTGACCCTTTTTTTCACCCAATAAAAAAGCTAAATAAAAAAAAGTATTTATGGAGATTTATAAATCTGAGTTCACTGATTCTTCATGAAACAGGAAATAAATCCAGCAGAGTGAGAACAGACATGATAACTTGTAAGTTGGACAAGTTATCTAAGCATCCTTGCCCGAGGTAATATGAGAGCCTGGAAATGAAGAAATATCCTTTTTTATTAAATTCCAAGCCAGATATTTGCCGTGTTCAGTTCTGAAAAGTAGTTTTCTGTGCAGTCAGAATGTTTCACGCTGTCTGATCTGTTAACTTTGTGAGTACTGCCTGATTACTGATAATGTGACTGGATGATTAATTATTTCGAACATTTGACAGGGTGCAATTTTCAAATTGCAAGACAGAAGAGCTGTGATTGTAATTTGATCATGACACAATTAGAAGTGTCTGAAAGTCACTTTCACAAAGGGAGCTGTCATCCCAGCGCGGTTCTTAATGAACATTAATTCCGTTAGTTGATTAAACAACAAAAAATAAAATTATCTTGTTGTCAGGGCAATGTTTTTTTTTTTTTCATTATTTCTATATTTTTCATGGAAATTATCCTGCATTTCAATGAATTAAGACACAAGTAACTTCAGAGTAAAGCAAATGCTGAGGGTAACCAGGCTGGGGGATCATTACTGATTTAATCAATAATGTAAGTTAGCATTTTACACTTTCTGTTTGTTATCAACTGATTTTTTTCTTTAAATGGGTCCCTGGTTGAATAATGGATCTGATAGTGTTCAAGACTTCACACTTCTTAAAAGAAACCAAACAGATCCAGGGAGGATTTTGAAGACACACGGTTTTAAAGTGAAACCTTTCTTTGTGTTTTTGACTTTTGATTAAGACGACAGCGGTGCTGGACGCCACTGAAAATAAACGTTTTGAGAGCGGCTCCCAAAGTGGAAGAAATCCAAATTTACAATGTGAACGCAAAATCTTTCTGAAACGAAATTGCAAAACAGATGCCACGTTGCGAGTTTAGTAGTTATAAAATTCATGTTTGTTGTATTTTCATCATATTTTTTTAGAGAAAACTAAACCTTGAGCTCAAACAAGTTATCATTTTTTAAAAGAATTTCACCTGTGTTGAAGCTCACAGTTAGCGTCACATCAGCTCTTTCACAAAATGTCTGACAGAACAGGAGTTTTGGTTTTGCTCCTCTGGGATTGACACAGGAAAACTGCGATGAATGTTCAAGTTTATTAAAAAAATCATTTAATTCATGTAGCCTTCTCTCTCTGAGCTTGTAACATGCTTTAAAAAGTCATGACTTGGACTGAATGACAGTAATTAAACTATGAACAAGTGATAAGTGGTCATTTTTTTCTGCTTATTTCAATTGTAATATTAACATTAAATCACTATAGTTTTTATATTTCCCAGTACTCTTTCTCTTATTGGACCTAATTTTATTGCTACACCTTTATCATTTGGTGGCATTCTTCAGACTGTGCCTTGGACAAAGTGTGTGAGAGCATTTTATTTTATATTAATCACTCTATTCCTGCTACACTCACATGTCTGTAGTATTCTGCTCTCTCAGCTGCACCTTCTCCTCCCGTGGGCGAACATTAAGTCATTCCAGCCACACTCGATGCGGCTCGATGCATGACTCACGTAGTAGGACTGCTGCAGGCAAAGTTAACGGAGAAAAAAGAAACGCCATCAAATAATTACCCGGCTGTAATTTTTAGACTCAAATAGGCTCTTTGTGTTCGATGACATATTGACAAATTGTATGTGGCTCAAGCGCAGTGGAACCACAGCATGGAGTCACGACTTTCATCTGTGTTACATGAGAGAAGGATAATGCACGTCTGAGTTTGTTTCATTCATCGACTTAAAGCGATACTTCAGCATTTTGGCAAATTGACCCATTTAGCGCAATTCCTTAGTCATTTGGAAAAGCATACTTACTTTTTTTGTGAGGGCGAGCTGTTGTTTATTCAGAGGTGAGTCGGGGAAGGTTTTCGGGACGGACACAATGGAGGTGAACGGTATTTTTGTTCCCCCTCGTCAAACTCATCAAATACACAATCCAACAATGCCAAAACACTTTGGTGGACACGTTATAATCCGCACATTCACTACGCTGTGAAATATTAATGCAAAATTACCAGATTGAGTTGTTTATGCGAAGATTGCTGAGACGGAACTACTTACTAAACATGGCATCTGGGCGTAGTGATCTCAAAAGAAAAAGTAGTTCCCAGTATTTGCTTCAGTGTCGTAACGCTACAATATTATTTGTTGGTGTTCCGCAGCGTAGTGAATGTGCGGATTATAACGTGTCCACCAAAGTGTTTTGGGGTTGTTGGATTTTGTATTTGATGAGTTTGACGAGGGAAAGCAAAAATACCATCCACTTCCATTGTGTCCGTCCCGAAAACCTTCCCCGACTCACCTCTGAATAAACAACAGCTGGCCCTCACAAAAAAAGTAAGTATGCTGTTCGAAATGACTAAGGAATTGCGCTAAATGGGCCAATTTGCCAAAATGTTGAGGTATCGCTTTAAGCTGGAGCACTTTATTTCCCCCCAAAGACGTTCATTAAATTCTTCTTAATTGTGTTTATAAAAAATAGAAAAAGAAAAGCACATAGAAAATAAAAACTATCAGACACAGTAGAAGGTTGCATTATATTAGTCAACAATAATGTTGAGTTCCAACCAGAATCGGAGCAGTTTTTGGTGTTTTTCCTAGTTGTTTTCTGTAAATTTGTTCTTCTGCCCAAAACGCAACAGATGTTTTAAGCTTGATGGGATTCTGTTGGCCTGGAACAGACGAGAACGGCTGTCCCACGTCGCTGATCCACATACCTGATGACATTCACAGGCATGACTGACTGATATCGCAGTGCCGATAAATGTGCAATGTCTCCTGCTGCCTTCATGGATCCACAGACAGAAAAGCAGAGAACTGTCTCCAATCCCCCAGTCCCGCCTGTAAAATCAGTCAATCAATCATTCTGGTCTGACACTGACTGGAACCGATCATCAATGCAAGAAGAATAAATGATCTTTCAAGGTTTAGCCTTGAAACCCGGCCAACAGGTTGAATCCGACCGTGTATGAAGGGTTGCGTTGAAACGACGTACCACAGGTCTCTGCTCACGCTCCGCCGGTCAATCAAGCCTCGCACCGAGCTCATCCGCTCCCTCTCGCTCCTGAAGGCGAAACGCTGCGTTCAATAATGAATACAAGTTTAATATAAATAAGTTTTGCTTGCTTTTATTGAAGGGTTCTCTCCTGAGGTTATTCCTTACTAAACCAGTCCTTCAGAAGAAACTTTTGATTGATTTTCTCACTTTTATGAAAGGTTTAGCTTACATATACATCTGCTAGACTGTTATATATTTATATACAGACAGGACATATGTCCTGAATTGGATATTTAAGTTCAACCAGTCTTTCGCAGTGTTCAGATTGTGTGTTGCTGAAGCAGTTACTATGGATACACCGATACTGATACCAGAACTGGGTCCAATCCAGGGAAGTATGCAGACTATAAGGGCTGTGATTGGTCCACTCTACACCGTTAGTGGGAGTGGATGGAGATGTTTTTTTAAAAATTGCAATTGCTTTTCATAAGTACTTTTATTAGTGCTCAGTATTGCTATAAAGGTTAGTACTCAAACTGGTAGTCTCCATTCATAAACGTGCTATAAATGCATTGCATTTGAGATATGCAGCAGTAAACTGCATTATAATACTTTCTGTTTCAGTGAGTGACGGTCTGCAGCTTTGTTTGTGAATCTAAACTGTGAGCAGACCGTGACTCCTGGCTTTTCCCCGCTCCCGACCCCCTCGGCAGCGGGAGCCGTCCCCTGGAATTTGCATCCTGAAATTGAAATGTCTCCGTTTGCAGGTGCACCGGCGTCCTCTGTGACTATCTGAGCGGCCGTTTCGTGTGGAGATCGATGTTGTGAGGTTTTCAATTTGAGCTTTTCTGTGTCCTCTTTGACTATGGAACGCCCACTCCACATGAGCAGATCGGTGCCGTTGGCTTTTTAGTTGTTTCCCAGATAGATATGGAACTCTTTTAGAATCCTCGCTCGCAAAGAGGTGAAATTTGACAGATTTTTCATTAGCCTGAGAATACCTTGCTTCTCACTCTTTTCACACTCTGACAGTGAACTTATAGGAAGTTTTTGTCACATGACCGCAGTTTGGACGGCGTCTGCCTGTGACTAACTCCGACAGCGTGGGCCATCACAGCGCAAACAAGCCTTGAAGTATTAATATAAATGAATCAGAGGAGCTCTCATGCTCCGAGAGTGATGAAGAAACAGAGAGACGATTGCTCCCCGGCGTGAGCCAAACACAAGTCTGCACTCCCAGATTCTGCTCCGCGGTAATGAAAACGGAGAATAATGTAGTTCATTGCCTAATTTCCCACAGAGATCAATATAGGAGTTAGATCTAATCTATCTTAACTCCTCGTCATGGAGCAGAGAAAGTAAGTTAACGAACACTTTAGTCCACACAGCTTTTTAAACACATTTCAGAGAAAACTGTGGGTTTACTTTTCCTCTCACAAATCTACACTTTATCCTCAGGTTACTCGTCACGATTTCCATTAATTAGCCTGAGGAAAGACTTTGATAATGTTCTTCGTGAATCTTTCAGGGTGGAAATACTTGAAGAGACCAAAGCAGCTCACTATTTTACAGCGAGGCAATGAAAAGAAGAGTTTTGTTTCTTTAGAGGGTTTTTGGGAAAGTTGAGACATGCACCAATCAGCAGTGGCGAGGATATTACAGCTGAGGATCAGCGTATAGATCCTTCAGAGCATTTTGACAGTCTCTCCTTGTAAACATATTCCATCAAGAGGGGAAAAAACAGGAAATACAGTGCATGAAATATCTAAACAGTCACATGTTCAGTCTATGACCAAGTGCAGGATGAGGCGACAGGCCATAGATTCCCATCACTCGCAGCATTTCTCTTTTTAATCGGTCGCAATTTTAGGGAGAAAAATGTGCTTGAATGACATGCAGTAACGCCTTCAAAACATGGAGGAAATATCGCAAAGCGAGGCTGTAATCAGTAAACCAGGAAACCTCAATCCAAATTAATGTTTTAAGGATGTTGAGTAAACAGCAATCAAACGCCGGCTGAGGCGAGGAGATATTTTCTTTTTATTCACAGTGAAGGTTGAAAATAAAGTCAGCACATAAAAACAAAAAGTAACGGCCCGTCCCATTTCCTGAATCAGTTCCACATTAAAAGCTTATGTTTTATATGACTGAGATGTAAACTTGAGCGGACACACACACACACACACACACACACACACACACACACACACACACACACACACACCTCCGTAAATCAGGCAGAGTTCAGGTCAGATTTCATTATGTGATAAAGAATGTTGTAGAAAACAACTGCAGTGGGGTTTATATCACCATGACCTGATTTACTGGCCTCATTTCCACATATAGACCTACCAATTCATAGGTTTGGACTGAAAAAAAAGTGTTTTTATTTCCATCTTTACGAAAATCGACGATGGAATTGATGGCGAACCTCTACCAAGCCCCGGAATAATGGAAAGAACGCAAACAGTTTCAGGCAAAACAATGTTTTCAAGTGAAAATACAACTTTTTTGAAACTACTCTA
The DNA here is from genome assembly GCF_902148845.1 of Salarias fasciatus. Taxonomy (NCBI): domain Eukaryota; kingdom Metazoa; phylum Chordata; class Actinopteri; order Blenniiformes; family Blenniidae; genus Salarias; species Salarias fasciatus. Next base: position 2,499,164 of record NC_043749.1, on the reverse strand, counting down.
AATCCATCTCCATTGAAATGCAACTTTTCTGAAACGTGGCTACTGCTTCATTATTAATAGTTCTTCTGCACGTGCGTGAATAGATGGACAGTAATGACACTGGATTGTTCATATGCCGTTGTCCTCTGTGTGGTTTCATTACAAAAACAAACAGCACCCACTATTGACAGGATAAACGGACATCATTTTCAGAACACAAAGATTTGTCCTGTAAGTAGGGCCTGTCACATGACACAAGCTAACCAGCTGACACAGGCCTCCTGAGATACATGTGCCCGAAGGAAACGTTCAGATTCTGACGCATCGATAACCGAGGAAGACAAAGATGATAAAGATTTTCAAAGTTTTGCAAAAACAAACAAAAAAAGATGCTTTTTGACTGAGTTTCAACGTGGATTTAGGATTCCAGAAACTGCAGATGTACTGGGATTTTCTCATGAAGACATCTGTGTTGCCGGCGAACCTGTAGCCGTAACGCAGCCATCACACAACGAACTAAAAGCTCTGGCCAAGGTCGGTGAGTAATAAAGTAGTTCTGCAGGAAATCTGGACCAAGCCAGCTCGAGCAAGGTGCTCATAATAAAGTGGCTTCTGAGTGTATTCAGTCGGCTTGATTCAGTTTTCCTTATAAACGTGACTTTGCCATGAGCCACGACACTTTGACCAAGGCCCTGCTATAGGAGCTTTGTGTTCTGAATGAGGCAAAGGCTCATTAAGCAAAACACTTAAAATTTCTTCTACGCACCGTCCTTGCATCCATATATGCTAACGAATGCTTGCTCTTTTGTATTCTCCACCTGCTGTTCTGAATTTGCTCCTTTGTATTGTATCAGTGTTCCTCCTGGCCAGGTCTCCTTCCGAAAACAAGATTCTATCTCGGGGGACTCCCCGGTAAAATAAAGGTTAAATTTTACATGTTTTTTGTATTTTCAATTTCAGCCCTCGCTAACTTATGCCTGCTGTGGAGGTGTGTGTGTGTGTGTGTGTGTGTGTGTGTGTGTGTGTGTGTGTGGGGCCAAGGGGCTAAGCAGAAGCTTTGCTATCAATTGGTGTTGACCGTCTCTCAGACCCCCAAATCCATTGGCCTTTGTTGTGCTAAGGAGCTTTGAAGGCCTCTTCATCCTTACAAATTAAATTTCGACGGCAGCCGTTTGCACAGGTTGCAGGCTGTAATCTCTCCTCCTCTCCATCGCCCTCGCTTTCTCTTTCAACAGCTTAATAGATGTGTGGCCATTTGATCCAAGTGAAGTCAAACGCACATAAAAGAGCCGTTGTTAAAGACCCCTGCAACAACAGACATAAATATAATCTATAGGGGAGCTGAGAGTGCGTACACATCCCCTCCTCCTGCAGGGCTTTTTTTTTTCCTCCCTTCTTCCTCAGACTGACACTTCAGGATCTCCTGAGATTTAAGGGCACACTTCTGTCTTCATCAAGCGTCTTCCAACAAACTGCGACTGGAGCCACAGAGGAGATTGAAGCAACAAAAAGGCATGAATTTTTTATGCAGCGTCTCTGCTGCAGGGTTCCTTCTTCTGTTGTCTTACGGTTCACGTTGGAGCAGTGAGGCTCCGACCCGAGCTGACTCCCAGGTAGAACACAGGAAGCGGGGATTGGAAAATCAGGAAGTGATTTTTCTCATTACTGTATTATCCAGACTATCAGTGAAACAGTAACAGTTTGTCTTGATCTCTTCTGCTCAACTGCTTCTGTCTTCTTCTGCTTGCTCCTTCAGTGAAACACGGTAGCGATTGTAGGATTTCCGTGGTCTTATAGTAGCTTTCTGTTGTTCTACAGTGACATCTACTGGTGTTGAAAGGCATATACTGCTGTGTTTTGATATATGTCACCAGCAAAAACAAAACAATCAAGAAATCACTGAAATTTATTTTGCCTCTTTTAAGTATTCTCCTCAAAAGCCCCGTTTACACATTTTCAATTACAAATAATTGCTTTGAGTTGGTGAAGTTTTCCCAAGTAGCTGCAGTTTTTATTCGTTATTGCTTGGTGCAGTGATGTGTCCCCCCTCCCCCCTCCCTGTGATTTCCACCTGAGCTACCAGATCTGTCTGATCCACCACCTCCATCTCCCGTGCTGCTCGGGTGACTGACAGCTGCGATGGCCCAGCCGGAGACACGGCGGCGGTTAGTGTGGACAGCAGCCTGACAGCGATGCGACGATGTTACAGCATCAGCAATTTATAATCTGACCGTCGCTTCTTCCTTTTTTTTAAACGGCGAGATCTGTCTTCTGTTCCGTCTTTTAAACATTCCACATCAGGCTAACATCACTTTACACTGAAAACCGTCATTTTCACATTTCTCTGCTTATTTTATTTCATTTTTTTTCTTTTCATATGCCGGTTTGAGTGTGCCTAACTGAGGAAATAGAGCCGGGCTGATTGGTTTTCGGGGGGATCGTTATTCTCTCTTGGATTTTGCAATTGCTTGACTTTGAAAGTGCTGTAATTCAGCTTGACAAAGTAATCCTTTCAGATGGGAGTGTTCTTTTTCTGACATTTGTGCATTTATGGCTTCTGCATCCGTCAGTCAGAAGCTTAACTTGAGATTTTTCCAGATAGCCGTGTTGATAATGATTGATACTTTCTGAGAAGTTGATATTTTTTAAAAAAGGATATAGCTATCTCTCTTCTGTGGCTCGTGATGAAGCCTCGACATGCTGTAATTACGTACATCCTGGGGCAACCGGGGTTACTCAGGTAAAAGGACTTTTAAGTCAGTTTAATCACCGCTAACACCAAGGATGCATCCGCTTTACTTTTTCATGTGAGGCCTACGTAGTTACTGAATGATTCATCCCTATTTAAGTATTCATATAGGAATAGTCTGATCTCTGTGTGTGAGGTATTGGAGTCGAGAGTGGGCAAGGTCCCGACTTCAATTCAGACAACTTTTGAATATCGCCATGCTCAACTCTGAGGGTTCACCATTTGTTAGGTTGGGTTCATGTATTGGTTCAGTCACTAGTTAATTTGTGTTCTGAAAGTTGTGTAGCTGACAAGACACAGTGCAGACCAAAGAACAGTATTCACCGAGACCAGAGAAAACCTGGAAATGCAACGAAATGTCTTATGAATTTAGTAAAACTCACTTCTGAGAAAAAAAGAGTCCACCAAGATTTCAGTTGAAAACACACATTTATGGGTCAATGTAGAAATTCTCTATTTGGCTTTTCCCTTTGTTTCGGAGGTCTCGACTTCATGTCATTTTAACTTCAGAAATGGTTGGTTTTTACACTGGTTGCCTTTCTTCTGTACCAAGGGCTCAAACCTGAGTCCCTGGTACTTGAGGTGAAGACTTCCCTCCAGAATACCTGAAAATCAAAGCGTTTATTTGTAGCATTGTGAACATAATGAGAGCCAATATGAATCCATGACTCCAGGACAACTGTGAAAATCTCAGCAACCATAGGAACTACTGTGATCAGCACGTAGCAATATACCTTACTTTCACTTAGTTGATTATAATTTTCATTGGAAACATTTTCAAAGTATGTCTTAAATTATTTTAATATCATGTTCATCGACAAAAACACTGTTTTGGCAAACCTGGTGAAATAACAGAACGACACACCCACTCTCCAACTTCATGTATTTATTTGGTGGATTTTGCATTTGCTTTTTTAATTACTATTTTTTTAGAAAGAAAATATTGTGGTTATTGTATTTATTTTGTGCTTTTTGCAACTCTACCTTGCAGGTCATGTGTAATTAGCTCGCTCACACTTTTGTTTTCATCAAATCCTGCTTTTTTATTCAAACTACAGCTCTGTGACTGTATATCTGTTACAAACGGCCCAGCAGAAACTGACATGAATATCCGTCTAAACTCGAAAGATTGCCGCATTAGCATAATAATAATCACTTTATTGTGATATTTCGAAAAGGGAAACATCACGTAAAACGGGGTCGTGGCGGATCAAAAAGTATTAATTCCGTCTTTTGAATGAAAATGAAATGAGTGTGCCAAATTTGAAGAGGTTACCTAAAGGTATCTCAGAGATATGGCATTAAAGAGAAAAGGCTTGGATGCAGTGTTGATGAACAGACATAATTACTACCCTCAAATCATAATGAAGCCGATCTCGTGCCCACTGGTGCAAAGCACAACACAAGTGTCTTTGCTGGCTTGATTGTGTTGCCGTTTGGAAGTGATTGCTTCTTTGATTATTTAATTGCATTCTGACTTCCTCTGTCGCTCCAGAATGTATGCAGAATTTTAACCACGCTCCTTTAAAGAAAGCAGGAGACTGTTTGTTTGATTTAATCCATTTTGTAATCACTGCAATATTTTTATATGGTAATACAAGTGTTGTTCAAACGCTGAAGTGCCAACTTGTCGTAATATTTCTTTAGAGGTCAGTAAATAGCTGCTCCAAGCCACGAGGCACTGAAAAGATTAAAAGGTCCTTGGTTTCTTCATATGTTGCTGTGATGGTGAATGTCTCTCAGATTTTTCACCAATGCCTTATTGTCCATCTTAACGGCTCATTTTATGATTCAGAACAAACCGCTGTTGCTGCTTTCACGGATGAATTATTGAGTGATTTACAGTCGGTTGTATAAGACTCCTTGATTATTTAATTGCGTTTTTTCTTACCCTGAAACATACTCATATCTGTGCAGAATCACAACCACCTTTCTGGAAATTAAGTTTAAATCAGATGCACTCATGTTAGTTTTCTTCCCTTCTGAAATGTCTGGAAATGGTTTTTAGTGGCGTGTCCATCAATATGCTTTTAGTCAGATATCAGCTTTGAACCAATGTGAAGTGTTTTTGAAGTTTTGTTCAAAGTGGACGGCTTTCTGTGAAGAGTGAAATATCTCGTGGGAGTGCATGTCACCTTTAAACCCATCTCTAGATGCTTATAAGAATAATAATAATAACACATTTTATTTGTAATTCATGTTGAATCTCAGTGTTGCACGAAATCACAGTCAAAAAAAAAAATCATAAAAAGTTAATTGGTGAATCAAGGCCAATAGTCAAAATATTGGTGAAAAGGGTGTTTTTTTTGTTTTGTTTTGTTTTGTTTTGTTTTGTTTTTTAATAATTTTGCATCGTAATAAATAAGCTTCACGAGAACTAAGGTATTGGTGATTTTCATTCTCCCATAACGATGAAATAGCAAACGCAACTAATCCATTAGAGTGTTGCCTGGAGATGAATTATGATCAAACACACTGGTGCTGCATTTATAAATCAAAATAATGGATTTGAAGTCAGTTGAAGTCTCTTTGTGTTTTGACAAAGTTGGGTTGAGCTTGAGGGTGAGGAGCCTTTGAGCAGAGGTTTATCTCAAGGTATTCCGTTCATTTAAAGCCTGGTTTACACAACAACGATCGACTGATTTCGCCATCGCGTTTGTGTTTTCATTTCAGAAAAGTTGCCCGTTTAGATGGCAATGTTTTTAGAACGATGTAGTTCTCCTGTACGGCCACTGGGAGGTGCTGTATATGTGATGAAAGCAGCTGGAAATATTTAAACTCCTTTAAACAGTTTCTTATGGAGGCACTCAGTTTTAACTGAGTCTAAACATATGCAGATGATGGTGTGAACTTTATTGCACTGTTAAATTTAAAGAGTGAGCAGCACAAACAGCACATGGATTAATTTATTGTTACTGTTTAAAGTCTTATGACCACGGTGCTCATGTGCAGTAGCTGCATGTAAAAAGAATACAGTTTTCACTAAGCCAGTCTGTCAGTATGTGTTTGAATGACGACACGTCCACTGTGAGCTTTCCACTAAAACGTCTTTCCCAAAGACTGATTTCATGGCCTCTGGTGATGAATTTGTTTCTCTTTATCTGCTTCCTAATGTCTGCTGAAAAATGAGACTCCTCATTGTCTAAACCATGAGTTGGCCTGCGAGAGGCGTCAGAAGAGGAAGAGCCAGATGCAATCCCGAGGAACATTTTAGGTTCCTGAAATTCAAAACTCTGAATTATTCATGTGTGGCACTTTAATGAATGTGAAAAGAGTTCCCCTTATCATTCATAATCTGTACAGCTGCTGTAATGCGACTCTCGCTGTGGGCACTTAGTGGGGTTTCCAGCGGGCCGCGTGATACCTGAGCGCTGAGAGGAGCCGGCTGAAATAAATGTTGGGCACATGCAGAGATACGGGGAGAAAATCCCGACACTTTTGCAACATATCTTTCCGGGTGAAAATGACACTGTAGGCAATAAAAGTCATCTTGTTATTAAGATTTCATCTAAGGCTCCAAAATATGAGTAATACATCAGAAGCCTTCAGAAAAGACAATCTCCTGCACATTGCCTGCTAACTCAGCTACAAGGGGATGGTATAAATAAAGTCCATATACATATATATATATATATAAGGCCGTGTACAGCTTCCAATACCAGCTTCCAGTGATTATCTGCCGGCCATGTAGAATAACATCGAAATGACAGAGCAATACATCAAGACTTATATCTCCGTGATAAAATGTAATTTTTTCTTTTAAGAGAAGGAACCAGCTGCTACATCTGGTGAATAGATTTTCTTTCAAGCCACTGGAAATGGATTCTGAATTGTCCTCATTTTGTTCATATATTCCTTTAGAGGTGCATTATTGAGGTTTCCCACACGTCAGAGCTGAAGCACATGTTGTCTGGACAGCCAGAAGGTAACTTCTCGCCAAGCTGAACTCGTCCTTGAACTATTCAATACAGAATCTCATTATTGTTTAATGTATCGTCAAACACATCAAGTCCTGGTATAAATCAAACAGAATGTTGCAGCTGGAGGATGTTTTAGTATTTGTGATTGCTAAAGGATGGTCTTCCCATGATTTGTAATCTTGATCTCGAGCTTCTTTGATCAATTAATTGCAAAGTGACTTCTATTCATGTGTGAAATGCTTCAGGGTTTTTGTTAGTTATTCTTTATGAAGACATAAAGTCAGTTTAGGATTTGTCACATCATTTATGTCTTTTTCAGATGGAAATTTTTGTTTATCAAATCGGCACAGTAGTTACTTTAGACATGAACAGGTTTAGTGTGACTTAAAGAAATGGGACTGCTCCGCTGTTGAAACATAGCTCTTCTCTGTTCCCAAACTTTGTACGTTTATTTATTCAGAATTTTTTTTTCCCCAGTTTTCCTCGAATGCGGTGCATTGGTTTATTTTCCAGTAAATTGTTGATTTTCTTGCTATCAATTCACAGTGATTCTAACATGCTATTTCAGATGATACCTGGAAGAAAAAGGAGTTGCTTTGAAGCAAGTGTTGATTCAAAGTTCAATTCAATATTCAATACGAACATTAGTGCACATTTCATTGAAAAATGTCAATACAGATAATTAAACGGCACCTGCATTCAAGTAAATACTCTTGACCCTGAAAAAGTTACGGAATATGATTAAATAACTTTCAGAAAGCTACAATAAATATTAATTGAGAGTGTTACGGTGTCAGTCCAGTAGTGCTGTTCTTACAATGCTGGTCAAAGTTTGTTTTCCTTTTTCATATGAATCCATGAGGCGTCTTTCGATGCTGCTTCTGTCTGGTTGAGGTTAGGGTTCGAGTTGTCTGGTGCCTCTGGGAGGAGGTGTGGAGGATTGTGTTTTCATTGCACCTGATATTCTATTAATCACACAGCTCTAGATGGATGGATGGATGGATGGATACGATCACAACACTTGTAGCCCCAGAAAAATTCAGTATTTCTGCTGGTGCTGTGTGAACAGTCATCATCTTCAATACCATGTAAACTCAGAACTTTTTTGAGACGAAAATACAGAAATTATGTGCTTTCACTTCAAATGTTGTTGTGTAACTAGGGCCTTAGTTTATGAGAGGACAGGATGTTCACAATCAGACAGCAGACGATATGCTGGACTGATTATCAAACAGGTGAGAAGTGACTCATGAACAGTTTGTGACACTACAGGTGAATACATGTGTTCAAAGAGAATCATCGGTGGACAAAGACTTATTAACGTGAATTAACATAATATATAGACTGTAGAACCTTTCAACCACTTATAGCGAACATTTATTTCTTTATATATTGTTTAAATAGCAGAAGTGTCCTGCGTTTGTCAAAAGCAGCCGGCACTCAGCATTAAAATGGACTTCAGCAATCCTTCATTTCAAGCACATTAAATTCTTCATACATTTGATGGAAAAAGGACATTTTTACCATCAGAGTCAGTGAAGCATATTTTTTATTTTGAAGACTTCAGTTTTTGCATCCATCAGTATTTGTCTTCACTGCATTTCCAAGAGGCAGATCCAGTGAAACAATTTCTTCCAATCAAGGTTGTTTAAGCCTCTTAGTTTTGTAGGTTCAAGTTTCAACCTTACTTTGTTCTCTCAGCTTTGTAGGAAGTGATTGCATTTTGCCATTAAAAAAAAACAAAAAACAAAACACTCCAACCCTGACAGGAGGCAAAACAGAACAAACTACTGTTCCGTGTTCCACCATTCAACAATGAGTAAAAAGATTAGATAAAAAAGTAAGATCAGGATAGATAAAAACAAAACAATAAAACACAGTGTAAAAAAAAAAAAAAAAAAAAAACTTGTGGAGGTTGTACCATACGAAGAAACACATATTTCACCCCTGAAGCCACTCTTGATCTCAGAGGTTTAATGAGAAGGAAATCTTTCCTCGCTGTTGATGGTTCAGCTGGGGTTTCCCTCAAAGAGCCATTTTTAATGTCTCTCAGCTGTGGATCAGCTGAACTCTCGTCTCTCTGACAGCCAGAAAATGCAAAAGACAGGTTCCAAGATGAACAGGGTATTCAGCGACTGATCCCTTTTATATTAACTGCATGGAAGGAGCTTTAAAGTCAACTTCTGTCCAGTCAGATTTATTTCTGGTCAGTGAGAGAATGAATGACTTCCACCCTTAACTACATCTAATTTTTTTCTTTTTTATTATCTTGCATTAAAACTGGCTCAGCGTGGGGAAGAACAATAATTGAGAAAAAGAAAAGATGTGACGAACCCAACACATTTCTTTCTGCTTACCCAGGGAACAAGATAATAAAAAATGAAATAGTTGTTACCTTAGTAACTTGTCCTGAGTTGTAAAATCCTGTTTTAGATTATGAACTGCCGCAACTCCTTAAAAAATTTTCAGATGTATTTCTCATACTGGGCCTCCTTTCTTACTCACTTACTGTTTCTTGGTGTCATTTTAACGGCAGGCAGTGAAGACCTGCAGATTTGTCACCTTTATTGTGTTTAATCATAAAAGTGCAGAAGACGCCGAGAGGCTGCGGAGACCATGGAGCTGACGAAAATTTAGCAAAATTGAATGCATGACTGAGAGTCGGTAGACTGCATGGGTTGTATTTTCCAGGGTTGCTTCGGCATAGCTCTTGGATACTAGTGAGATCGTTTTCATACAACTTTCATCAGCTCAAGAAGGTTTTATAAATACAAAATCATCCATGGCGAAGAAAAAACAACAACCCAAAATTGGTAATCAGACATGCCTCTGGCCGTCCTTCTCATTTCATCCATGGTTTTAATTCAGCTGCTAAAGGGCACAATTTATGCCTGTGGCTTTTTACTGGCAAATTGGCAAACAGCTTCAGGTGTCTTACCACTGCTGCCTGCTCTGATTTTCGGTGGATTTGGAAAAACCAGGATGAATACAAATCTCATCTTAAGAATCTTTAGCACCAGGGAACCGATCAGACGAGCCGCGTTCTGCATGCAGGCTTCATTCTGGGAAATATAAAGCAGGATCCAGGTCTGCTAAATATATTTACTGTCTCCATATCTGTCGTGGCTTCTGGGTTTTCTGCCCGCCTGCTCTGTGGAGCCAAAAGTTTGTGTGAAGAAAGTTTGGCGTGACGGTGGGATGTAGGGTTGGACATATCAAAGATGTGTGGAGATAGCCGCCACTGAGTTCTTACTTGGACACAGACGGGCAGGGAGGCAGAGGAGAAAATTGTACCTGCTGAGATGAAACGTGATGAAACACGTGGGAGGTCTATACAATTCTTTCCTCGGGTTGTAGAGGCTAACTAGCTTTCCCTGCCTATCACAGGAATAAATGAAGTGGCCCGGGTGTTTGGGTTCGCCAGCAGCCCGTGTGGCTGTGAAGGCGGTTTGGTAAATATAAAGGTGAATGAAGAGACTTTGTTATTTTCAGGTTTGTTTTACTGCAGCAGTAGAGAAGCAGAGGTGTTGTGGCATCATTTGTTGGACCGACTTCGGTAATGGAAAAAGGTGGATTCAGGGCACTCTTGTCCTATTAGCATTTTCTTGAAGCATCTTTTAGACTGGTAAGGTTAAACATTTCAGTTTAGCCTTAGAATAACCTTTGTGTTCAGTCCATTTTAATTGAGATCATCCATCATTCCCTTATCCGAGCTGTAGCCACAGAGATCATTTTAATGACTCTAGGTTTCCCATGCGTCTCATCGTCTGTCTTGATCTCCAAATAAACTTTATCCTGAAACTTTTTCACACTTGACTTTGTTGTATATATGTAGACAATACTTTCAAAAAGTGGGACATATGATATTTTGCAAAACCAGTGTAGTTTGGCAGAATGATTATCTGGCATTTGTATGATAATATCTACTGGACGACAGCTGCTGCTTCCGCTGGCGGTGCTAGCTGTCCACGGTCTCGCCTGTTGAACTTCTCTGACGCTGTTTTCTCTTCAGAGGAGATCCTGTGATCCACCATGAAAGTGAAGAAGGCTTTGGAAGTTAAAGGGACGTGTTTAGCCTGAATACACGGAGCCGGGACGCGATATGCTAACTCGACCGAGCAAAGTGCCTTTAAAACCCAACATACAGTAACTGACTGAGCCTAAAGGCTTTGAATGGTTCTCAGTTAATACAGTCTATTTCAGGAATCATTTTAAAAGTACTTAGCTATACACTGTACTATTATTCACAGTTTTTGAGTGTATGCTATGAAATTAGCCATTGCTTTTCTTTTAACTTTGTTTGGTTAGACTCAAATTAAAACAAACAGATGCTAACTTGATAAGGCCTTCAAAGCCTACTTTGTTATATTGGCGCAAGCAGAGTGTGAACTTTTACAACCTCTAGCAAAGTTCTGAAGGAGTTTTCGTGACTAAATTTGCTGTTACATGAAAATTCATCAACAATCCACTTAACATATCCCATACAAGACCCTGATCTGCCAGAGTAATTCAATTTAGCAATGCAAGCATCAACAATTGAATGTTTTTTCATGCGGAACATTCCAGAAGGCAGGTGAGCAAGTTTCCTTTGACAGGAGCTGAATTTTAATGTATTTCACTCCTTGAAAAGTTTCCACTCCCCCAGACGAGTTCCCAAAGGAAGCAGTTTGCAGCAGGGGAGGGCTCTGTTTTCCTCAAGTACGGCTCTTACATAATATGTTACCTACTTAAAGAGAGAGAGAGAGAGAGAGAGAGAGAGAGAGAGAGAGAGAGAGAGAGAGAGAAAGAGAGTAATCTATTGCATAGAACTGTTTTTTCCTCTGATGTTTACAGAGAGATCGACTGAATGTAGAGCTCGTGTTGCTCTCATGGTCTGTGTAAGCAAGGCTCCATCCACCTGCAGGATCAATCAGTCTTTTGTCGAAGCTCTGCTGGAGTCTGTCTTGCTGGAAACCAAATTACAGAGAGTAAATGGCCTCTGAGGGTGCCGGCGCAGACATTCAGGTCATTATGATTAGTTTCACTCGGTGTTTGGAAGCACATGTTTGGGAAATTTGACTTTTTTTCATCCTAAGAAATGCCATTTCTTGGGGAAGTGCACGTACATATTCAGGAGAGTGGGGACTAATCTTTGTTTCCAGGAGCACATGTCCTACATAATGCTGTGGTTAATTCTCCAGCCGAGCCGTCTCATTTGGGGAGGCGGCGCCCTCAGTCAGAGGGAGGCTACAATTTACCAGTTTCTGTTCTACGAAGGGGGGTGCTGGAGAAATGGGTCAATGAAGATACGGTCTCTTGTAATTTTAGCTTCATGTTCACATATTCCACAACTATTCAACACTATTTTTCATCAATCAGTTTACTTATTTGCTAAAATATGACAGTAAACTAATAATCACATCTGAAGACTGACAGTCCTCTACTGACAGTCAAAAAGGTCTGAGTTCCTTCAGGATTAAGCTTTTGTTTCCTCAAACTAAACTGACATTTACTTAAATAGTAAGTTAATGGGGTTTTGATCAGAGGCAGCTAAATCAGGCCCCGTGATTTTTCAAGTGGAAACGTGCCATTGTCACATAAACGGACCCCCAAAGGTTTTCAGTTTTCATCCAAACATGAAGAAAAACAAGAAATTTAGAGAAGAGAAAGTAATACTGATAGCAAGCTGCACTGCTTTCGCATGCACCTCGTTCCCTCTGCCATGAACTCAGCGACTCAACCATATTTAAGGGACATGAAGTTTGAATCTCTCTATGATGAAAATGGTGCTGGAGAGAAAAGCCAATGAATTAAATCATGTTATTACATACTTTAATGGAAAAACTGCTTGGCTCGTGTGTGATTATAAAGTGGCTTATGTAAGGCACTTAGTGTCCTCACACGTTGGAAAAGAAAAATTTAACCAACATTTCTGACATTTTCTGCCTGTTTTGCTTCTCAGTCCTTTGACCTGACACATTACATCTAACTGACGGAAACAATGAAAAACCGATGGGGTGGAAGCTACTTCACAATACTTTTATGATATAACACAAAATAATGTTTTTTGGTTTTTTTTCTTCGTCTGCCGTGTCTGTGCAAATAAACGAGCTGCGAGTCTGTTTGATCTTTTTAATGCTGATTGAATGAGAACAAATACAAACCCAGCGTTTGGTTGAAGGATAAATTGTTGGCTTAACGGCACTGCTGCCAGCGGTGAAATCACCAGTCTAATGAAACACAATCATAAAACCTGCTTTACACCATTCAGGGAGAAAACATTTACCCAGAGGTTCCTGCAGACCTTGTTTATTTGAAGATTATTCCCTCGTGCTTCAATATTTGCCATCAGGAGTCTGGACGGTGCGTTTTTCTGTCCAGCTGGAGCGAGCTGCTGCTCTTCACGTGGCGTCGCGCTGCCATGCAGTCATCCAGGCGGCATCCTTCCTGCCACGGGCTAACTGAATCATGTCTGAATGCTCGTCTTTACACTGGCATTACAAGCACTCTCATTGTTTCCTGCGTTTTCCATTTGTCCCTCTTCGCGCTCCTCTCCTCCTTTTATTTCGCCGTGTGTCTCTGGGCTGGCCGCAGCACTGATTGCGTGTTGGCTTCGCAGGAAAGAGCGAGCAGACTCCACTTCCTCTGCGAGCACTCAATCAGTGGGAAACATGCTTGTCTTTGGCTTCTGTGATTTATTACATGCTAGAAATGAATGTGACCATGCCACTTTTTTTTTTTTTTTGCTTTCTTTCTTTCCTTCCTCAGGTCGAGGAATAACGTCTTCTCTCTGGAAATGTTTTTATTTTTTTGTGTGTGTGTATCTGGTAATTTTTCATCTCGCTGAGCTCTGGATGAGCTGTCGCGATCTCATTAAAACATGCACCAGAATTGGAAATGCTCAAAATCACTACAGATTACATGTGCAGAGTTTTGTGTCATCGGCAAATACCACGTTTGTAAATATAGTTTCTGTATATTGTCGTGCTCCAAAGAAGATCACATCCTTTTCAAGAAGTCAAAAGGTTTCCGAAACAAAATCGCAAAACTGAAACGCCGTCCCGTAAATGTGACATCCATATAGAGTTTAATAGTGACTCTGAACTGCCGGTAGGTGTGTTTGTCCTGTGACGGACTGGCGAACTATCCACGTTGTGCCCGTCCTCCATCTCCACTCTGCTGGGATTGGCTTCAGCCGCCCAACTGCCTGATTAGGACAAAGCAGCACATGAGTTGGATGGATGAATGCTTGTAAGCCTCTAAGACACTGACTAAATTGGCACTATTAAGTTAAATTTAGAATAGAGCATCAACCCAATTATTTCTTTTACTCCAGAGGACACTGTATTTTCTTTTGGATCATTAAACTTTTATTCATCCAGGCTTATACTGCAAAATGCACAACATGAAATTTCCTTGTTGAGCCCTTATCCGCCATTGTCGGAGTAGCTAAAGAACAAACTGTTGCTTAAGTGGAACTGAGGACTCGGCCATTCTTTAGAGAGCTGCGATAATTACTTTTCCCAAGAAATAACCTGCAGTGGAATACAATTACAGTTACATAAATAACCTTAAATAACAATGGAAGCAGCCTTTATCTCAGGACACGAGGCTGAACAGTTACACATGTGGGTATTTAAGGACTGAAATGGTATTCAGCATGGACAAAGTGCTGTTGAGGACGACTAAGCTGCTATATTTCTTCACCTCCTGTCCTCTGGAACTATTTGCTGGATAGAAAAGTGAAACATCCATACTTCTTTTGGTCGTCTGAACCAGGTATATTGATTTTATTTTTTGTTAACAAGGGCTGTTCTGATCAACAGCTGAAGCACTAGAACTTTATAACAAGAGAGATGTTTATCTTGTTGTGATATACACACCATTATTTACAGAAACACTCTGATTGTTTAGTGAATCACATTTTGATAAAACATGAAATCAATTAGTGCTAAAAGGTTGGAGTTTTTTTCATTCTTTTGAATGCAAATAATATATAAGTCAATGTTTGCATCTATCTCCAACCTGTATATTTGCTTATTCATTTTTGTTCAGAAAATGAAAGTTCTGACGTCATTTTTGAGGATGTTAATATGATCAGATGGATATTGGAACAGACAGCAGTTTGCTGTGTAATTTGCACCTTAATGGTCGATTTTATGAACTCTTCTAACCTACATATCTCTAATCTGGTGTATATGTAGTTTATGTTAGACTAATATCAGTTCACTAGTGGGGTAGTGGCTATCATAGAATCTTTGTGTACTTTGCCAGAGTTGGATTTACTATTTTTTTAATTCATGTGATCATATCCCACCTTCTGGGTTTGAAAGTCCATTTTACAGGGTACCTCCTCTCTTTGAGAGGTTTGTGCCCTCCCCCCATCTTGATGAATGCTTTCCCTATTTTTTTTTCCATGCCTCATCTTCTGTGTTCAGTGCATCCCTTCTTTGAGGTCTCTGTTTCCCATCTTACTGATGTCTGTATTCTGCCTCTGCTTTGTGAGTTCTACACCTATACATCCATGCCATGATTAATGCTACTTTCCCAGCAGGCTAGCCATAAAGACATAAAACAGATTGTAAATTACCATGTGAGTAAATTGCTGTGGCCTGAGAACAGTCTGTGTTTGAACCAATGAAATCAAAAATGGATTTTCACTAATGCGAAAACTGCAATTTGGAAACCAGTCATTGTCTCTTCCTGTAGCTTTTCATGATTTCCATCCTGGTAGCTGGCTGAAACCAATCACATGCACAGCAGCAACTGGTTTCCCGACATCTACGACTGGACGGATCTGCTCAGCGGAAAATTTGTCACCCTCAGTGTCTGCAAGCTGATCATAAAAGGTACACCTAGTGATCATAAATTCAGGCAGCGCTGCCGCTCATGTAAAGCTGACAAACCCGGCCATGCTACTTTGAATCTCCTTTCCTTGAAGCCCTTTATGGATTCAGCTCACATCTGAGGTCGGCCTCGCTTTTGTTCCACGCCCAAACTTCACGCACTGCTCTGTTTGCCCAGTCTGCATTGAACTGACAGGATGTTAGCTTTCAATATTCTCTTCCTTCTCTTAGTCGATGTGTAATATGCACTTTGCACAATGAGTGACAGTCCGCCACCTGAGCTGCGGCTGCTGCTCACGCTCCCTTGTGGCTGACAGGGTGTAAGATGGACTGTAATCTGAGATCAGGAGGGGGGCTTTTTTGTGGATATTTACGGCTCAGTGCTCACCGTGATGAAACGAGGCTGTGAAGTGACAGCTCCACAGTGAGGACTCACTTTAATATGAGTATTAGCTTTTTTTTGAGCCATTACAACAGGGAAAGCAACTACACACTCATGTGCTAATTTAAGCACGCTCTAAGGAAATGTGTGTTTTGAGGCAATGTAATATTTGTTAGTTTCTGATAACATGGCTATTGGTGACGATGACAGACCGAACCTAAGATTGCAGACGCCTGTTTTTCTTCTCTTTTCTATGTTTTTTTCCAATCCCCACAAGTGCATGTCAACTTCGGCAGGTTTCACTCATAATCAGCTGGGATCAACTCCTGAGGATGGGTCTTCATATCATGAAAGTAATCTTTACAACACTGATCTTGAACAATTCTGGACGGGGAGTCATGACCCTCTGGAGGGCAACTCTGCATTGTCCACCTGTGCAAAACTATTTACACCGGCTGTGGTGTGTGCATGCATAGTAGCAGAGCCCAACCGTGTGCAGAAAGTCTCATTTTCTCCCGTTTACTCAAACACAACAAAGCCCAAGCTTTTTCCAAAAGTTGCACTTTCACAAATTACAATGAAAGTTTTGTGTTTTCAGTTATAATAGTTGCAGTGTAAAGACCACATAGTTTTCTCACTTTTTTATGTGACTTCTTTGTTTTTCAAATCACCACATCAACCCAAAAACGTAATGTTAGTTATGAGTATCGTTTGAATGCATCAGATGTCTTAACAGGCTTTAGTCTTCATTTTTTGATGACGCGAAAGATTCACAGTTTGCAGATGACTGTATGATTTCCGGTTATTGGTGCTCTGAACCACAACAATGTCAGACTGATGTCTTCATGAGTTCCGATGTTAAAAAAATGTAAAGAGAGAGAGAAAGAGAGAGAGAGAGAGAGAGAGAGAGAGAGAGAGAGAGAGAAAGGGAGGAACTGGGATGGAGGCTTAATTACCTCTCACAAGGCTGGTGAAGTTAATTTCTGTAGTCACATGTTTAACCAATTACTGGGAGTGTAATGAAGCAGAACACGGCTCACCCGAGTTCACAGGACAGTCTCTGTACACCACATGACTCGCCCCCCCCCCCCCCCCCCCCTTGAATTTCCATCGTTAGCTCAGTGCTGCAGCTCCAAAGCAGGAAGCTAATCTCCACTAAACCGGCCAACACTTTGCTCTGGTTACATACATTTATCTGTGTCAATATCCATCCCTCGTTTAATCATTTCTCCACTGCTATCTGAATATCATGGGCTTGGTAGTGAGGCAGGGGAAGGGCGGTGCAGGGGGTGGGGGCGCTCATTATCTATGCTGGGGTGTTACAGTATTGGGGATTATCCTTGACGGATAGTTTCCCTTCCAGGCACCATTAAGCTTGGCTTCATCCCATTTGGTATTTCCAACACCTGCGACCGCCATCCGCCAGGCACAAGAATTATTACCATTGTATTTTTTTCTAGGGTATATAAATTAATCACAGGGATCACAAGCAACTACTTTAAATTTCTGGACTGTGACCAAGAAACACATCCTCCCCGAGGACACTGAGCGCCTATGCATCATTAAAACAGAGTTGTGCTCTCTGACAGAGGGGGGAGGACAGTGCCCGCTCCCTCACTCCAACACCTTGTGGGATTGCGGTCTCTTGCATTTTCCGTGCCACGCATTAATAGCTATTGTCTGTGTAGGTGCAATCGGGCTCCGGGAGGGCCGACTTTGAATGCCAAGTGATTGCAAACGGATGGTGAAAACAAAAAAAGTTGATCTGCTTGAAAGTGGACAACTGACTACAAAGACCGTAAATTAACATCGATCCATGAGGCCGATCACTTTCACTAATGACTCAAAACTACAGCGGGGCTTGCTATGAAACCTGTAATACTTCTGCCGTCAATGCTAAATACCAGTGGTCCTAATTCCTAATTTAGCATTCTTGCATGAGTAGATGATTGTTGTTCGATTTGTTTGCGTGAAAGAATTACATAGACAAGACAGAGCGGTCTAGAATTTGGGCGTCAGGTAGCGCAATTAGACCCACAGATCATGCTGCGCTGTGAAGCTTCGAAATCAATGAAACATAATTATCCAATCAGTTTCATCAGTATGAAGAGCTTCATTTTCTGTATGTGAGCATGCATGAGATAGTGAGTTGGAACTGTCCATCAGAAGCATGAAAGCACTTCCAAAATGTCCTTTTTTTTCCTCAAGACTTTCCTATGATTGCAATTTTACTTGATCAGAGTTCTTCATAGTGCTTAGCAGGCGTGTCTGAATTTCAACGCATATTGATCAGGGCTTCCTTACAGGTGCTGGCCTATAAAGGTATCGATCACAAATAGGTGTTTTGACGAAATGTCTTCAAAACATTCCATATCAATTTAAAGTTTCTCAGGCCCACCAAATATAAAGCCTCTCATCTCACTGTAATTACCATACGCAGCTTTATGCCAGTCATCTCCAATCCTTTCTTCCAACACCTTAATCAACATATAATTACCTCGGACAGCAGAGAATAGCAGAAGGCAAAGCGGCTGATTGAAAGGAAGGGAGCACTTCATATCGCCAGAGGTCCAAGCAGGTTGAACCGACACAGCACACATCGCTAAGATGGATAAAGTTTCTCCATAAAGGCAAAATACATCAGCTCTGTCAGTCTGATAAGAAAAGACATCAAGCAGAATGACTAATATTGATTGAATTCTTTGTATCTGATAGAGACTCGTGACAAGACTGTGGACAGGATGACAAACAAAAAGCCAAAAGGTTAAAATAGCCAATACCAAATCAATAAAGTTGAGTGACAACATGGAGCTTGAATGATCAGCAAGGAGTCCTCCTAGAATAAGTAATAGAAAGCAGAATAAATCAGGCCCTTGCTTTTCTGCAGAGCTCATGCTTTTCCCTCCTCTTCTACTCATGATTAGTGATTTGTTTCGTTTTGTTACATCCATCTGTCTGGACCCATTTACCAGAGGAGCTGAGACAGAGAAGGACAAAGGAAGGCTGTTAGAAAAATGCTGCCTGTGATCATTATGTGTTTTATGACAGCTCATGAGCTCATGTGCCTTCCTGCTCATACCCACTGTTAGAAAAAAATATGCAGTTTCAAGGGTCAAACACATTTTTTCCATGCTTGTATATCATGTAATATGATCCAATCATCATGCAGCTCACAAATACAAACAAATTATAGAGGCAGTAACCAAATAACGCACGATAAGTCAGAACAACCAGTGAGGTTTATGTGTTGAACATTACTTATCTCCTATGATCATTGATCCAACTCCACCTCTCAAGAGCTAATCCCCATTTAGAATAGTACACCCTGGACGGCCCACCAGAGAGACAAACAGCCCTGGAGAAACAAGCCATTATCATGCCACTCATAACATCAAATGCATCTTTTTTGACTGCAGGAAGAAACTGGACAAACACTCACAGAGTTAATGTACACTAAAGGGAAGGATCCACAGACTGAGGCTCCATTTACAGAATGAGTTCAAGTGAGAATGGAAAACTTTCCTTGAGTTTTTTTGAGAAGGGCTCAAAAAATGGATCTTTTTGAATATACTGTGACTCTATCATTGTCTAGAAAAAAAAGACACTTTCAACAATCTCTGTCACCCACTAGCGACCCAACAAGATAACATCGTTTTCAGCACTTCTGCCGCTTTAGTGTAAACAGACATTTTCAAACTGTTTCCATGTGAATGCAAAACGTTTCCAACAAAGCAAGGCGTGCCTGAATGTGGCTGCGATCAGAATCCAGTGTGAACAATCTATACGCCTTTAAAGTGATGTCTACATGCAGGAGAAGACGTGACAGGCTTTATTTTTATTTTTATCATACGGGTCGAAGTTCCTTCTTTTATATATCGTTCTGCAGCACAGGAGCCCTCAGAAACAAGAGGGACATGCTGGATGCGATCTGCTGACAGCTGACCGAGCCAGTCAGACGTCATTGACAATGACACGGTGATCATACAGAAGAGATGAGCAGCCAGCGACACGCGCTGGATGTTATTCTGAACAATCTGTCCAAAGCTGAAACAGTGGCGGCTGCCTCGGTGTAGATGTAGAAGGAACGAGTGGCTGCTCAGTTTCATTGTGATCACGTGACTTCAATTGATCTCTTCAGTGAGTAAAAGTCTGGTGAAATTTGGCATCATGAGGTCACATTCAAAAAATTATGTAGGACACAAATCTGCTTTAGGGCCACAAATGAAAGTGAAAGCCTGAATCCGATGTGAAAATTTTGGAGATTTGGTGTGTTTGGATATGAGTCAAATATGGACAAAAAAGTTGGACTGGAGCCACTTTTGCCTGCAGTGTTTTGTTTCTCTGCCTCTGTGAGCCTCAGCCTGATTACTCCCATTGATTTTTGTCACCTGTGTTTTGCTCCTTACTTCTTCTGTGTGTAGGAGTCTGAGTCTGTCCATGTGTCCTTGTCGGTAATTCTGTTTAGTATCTGTGTCCCGTCTCTGTCCCCGTTTGGCCCTGTTGAGATTTCATTTCATAATTCATGTCTTGTTCTCTGTCCATGTATTCCTTGTAGTTTGGTTATTCTTATGAATCAGTTCTGCTGCTCTGTAGTTTGTTTCTCAAAATTCAATCTTGCAATCTACCCTAGGATGACTTCAGATTCACAGTTTTGTAAAATAAATCATATATAAAATCCCAGCCCCTTAGTATGTGCTCATTTAGAAACAAGCAAGTTGAAACAAGTTGATCCTGCTTTGAGGAAGCTTGTCATTTGGCGCCAGACTCATTATCTCCCTCGTTGCTGCTGTGCTCAAAGCAGATGTGCATTTAAATAAATGGGAGACAAGCTGATGTCTGCAAATCCCAGCCCTATCCAATCAGAGTGTTTTCAGCAGTCTGAAGCTTGAACTCACTCTTCAAAGTCGCCACAGAATTAAATTTAAAAAGGAAATCCTTGAATCATATACAATATCTTCATTTTCTTGCCTCTCATGTTTATCCAAAGGCACTTTAGATGATCTACACTCCAGCATAAAATGACTGAATTTCCACTTGAAGTCTTCATCTGTTTTTGCATTGAACATGTCTGCACTGAAGATCCACTCTCTTCTTTGTAAAACTGGTCGATGTGGCATCAGTAGAATTCAGTAGAAATCTGTGGTGTGATTTAAAGCGGGCTGTTCATGCTCACAAATCATCAAACCTGACTGAACTGGAGATGTTTTGTAAAGAAGAATGGTCAAAAACACCTTCAACCAGAATCCAGGCCCTCATTGGAAGCTATAGGAAGCGTTTAGAGGCCGTTATTTCTGCAAAAGGAGGATCTGCTAAATATTGATTAAATTTTTCTATTGAGGTGCCCAAATTTATGCACCTGCCTACTTTTGTTTAAGAAATTATTGCACACTTTCTGTTCATACTATAAACTTCATTTCACTTCTCAAACATTACTGTGTCTGCTATATGATGTATTTAACTGAAATTGCTGATCCGAACAGCCAGTGATTTATAAAGGAAAATCTTGAAAATGGTCAGAGGTGCCCAAACTTTTTCATACCACTGTATATCGTCCATCGCGATGAAAGCACAAGAGATCAATTGACTGTGGTGATATGTGTGCATTCAGAAGGCTGTTACCCTCACCTGTTGAAGTACAATCCAATGAAAACAGCGTTGTTCAAGCTGTTTTATATTAATATTCATTTCTGTCTTTATTTTAATTTATGGGCATCGCAAAAAGGAGTTTAGTTTTTGGTGACACCCTCAAGGCTGGAAGCATATTTTGATGATGATTGTCACATTGCTAATCACAATTATTTTGACTGTTATAATCGTGACATAAAATTCTAATGTCCTCCCATGCTAAGTCTCTGGATGGTTCAAAAATACCATGAAAGAGGTTTGACATGAGCTATGTTTGCTTTTCATACGAGAATAGAAAGGCAAATATGGGGTCAGGTGGAGGCCGGCGTCCTGAAAACACCATGAAGTTTGTTGATGTAGTCTGACCTGCTAATTTGACTCCTTATCTACGGCGTCTGCTGTCACACCTGCATCGCCGACTGCCACGCGCAGTTCATGGAGGCAAATGAGCTACTTTAAAAAGCGTTTGCCTGATTACTGCAATTTGCATCACTGACTGCACTCTGCTCTCGAGTCAAATCCATAAACGTTGGCACCACGAGGCACGCATATTCAGATTCAGTGTCACCATACAATGCACTCTGATATGGGTCATATGGGAGCTGCCTGATGGTAAAGCCAAGATCTTAGTCAGGTGATAATACAACTTGAACATCCGCGTGCAGAAAGTGCCATACCTTTAAATTGGAAAGATCCATGTGAAGATGGGTGACACTTGAAGCCAACCCAGTCGATGAGTGTGACTGAACACTTTCCAAGAACGTCATTGCTTGACTTACTGTGATGGAAAACCTCAGAGGCAATCGTCGGATCTCCACTTCCCATTTAAAATAAAGTAGTACGGCTCACAGCAGTGTGAGCAGGCTACCGTCAGTATGATCGCAATAAACTACCGACTACGGCTTTTCATTGTCATGGAAACAAGGAGTATGTTTTGGGTTTTTTTTCCCTTGTCCTGTTCAGCAGCTGGGGCGTGCAATATTGTATGATTGTAGCCTTTTACTATCCGAACAGATTTTAATGTTAGCAGCAGGACGAGAATGAATCTCCTCCTGCTGCTGCCTTTATTTAAAGCTGGCATCCGGCATAACAAGGAGTATGTTTTGACATTGTTGGTATTGGCAAACACAGCAAACTTGGTAGATCAAGTAATACATCGTACTTGTCAGTGACAGTAGATTTTACTGACTAAAATGGTGAGGATAATCATTGTCAGTCATTGCTGTTTAGCTAAACATAATAAAAATACTTTAAGAAACCATGAAGACATTCTTAAGACCCCAATTAAGACAATGTTTTCAAGTAATAATGGGAAAGTTTCACTGTATAAAAATGTTGGACTCCTCAGTGAAAGTCTTGCCCTTAGTCCCAAACCGTCTCCTGATGTTACCATAGTCATTTTACTGTGCACCAAACTTAGTGCTTACCTCCAGTTGGTACAGTTATAATACTCATCAAAAGCTCCAGCAGGAGTTGAATTTGCAGCATTCTTAGCTGGTTTATGGGTTATTTCCCTCCATGTTCTTCATGAACAAACATCCTCACATTAAAACAGCTGAAAAGATTATCCCTGTAAAATGACTTTGCTCTGCCCGGGTAAGTGAATATAATCTGGAACTGTGTGAAAAGTTTCAAAGGTAATTCCACTCAGGTTAATGACTTCCTTTTTGCTAAATGTTTTTTGTGTCCTCCAACATGACTGTAATATTCTGACTCTATCCACTCATCAAAGCTGAGAAAACACTGACATCAACTGAAGTCAGAATAGATCTGTATGTTATAAACCCAACTAAGTCAAGACCTCTCGGTTCAGAGATCTCTCAGAGGCATGTTGAACCCCCCCCAACCACCCTTCTTCTTAATAAACTGAAGCTTCTCCATTATTACACTGTATTTATCCTGATAAATGGAGTTTATGGTTTGCATGTTCTGCGTGGAAGCTCTAATTAAAGCGTCCCTGGTTAATACATGAGTAATTATTTGATTGTGTACCAAACCCCAAAAAGTCCTGGAACAGAACACACTGTGCTAGCTGAATAAATACACGCTTCTCCCAGACAGATATATCTGTCTGGATTCATTCAACACTGGAGGTGACAGCATGTCACAGAAATGTCAAGCAATGTTTTTCACAACGTTTGGTTGGTGTTTTTTTTTTTTTTTCTTGGCAATTTAGGTTCACGTTGTGAATATTTACTTGTGCTTAGCTGGTTAGCAAACATATTATGATTGCTAGTGCAGCTGCGTTTCAACAACAGCAGCCATTAGAGGCGTCCATGTGGACGGATTTTCGACTGAGAAAGTACCTGTCCAATCTGCCAATCACATGCAGAGAGTGGTTGTCATGGCAATTCCCGCCACTCAAGGGTGTCTCCAATAGTCAAAGAGAGGAGGGTGGACAAGAACCAAGAGGCCTGGACAGACTGGTGTCTTTTGAAAGCAACTTGACTTTGTGGAAAATATTCTTGACCGTGAGCAGAACAGACTCACGATAGAGATACAAGAGATCTCTGCCTCTATAATGTGCTCAATCGAAAATGTTACACTTCCACAGACAATATCAAAACGATGAATGCCATCTGAAGATGGCATGGGCACACACACGGACACACACGAAAATTCAATAGTAAAAATGAGAAGGAAAATATTTCAAAACACTTCAATTCCCATTACTTTAAGTGGTAAAAGATGACTTGTGCGATATCATGAATACTGATCATTAGAGAGGACATGGGAATGAAGGGAAAAGAACCAGTGATGATCAAGGTAAGAATGACAGATCTTGAATCAGGAGAGCTTTCCAAGTTGTTTTTTCATTGAACCATCAGGTCATCCATGACTGAACAAGAAGTGAATAAAAGTTCAAACTTTAATTTTTCTGAGTATTTCTCATACAATTAAATATGGCAGAAAGTGCATCACATGTTAAAAAATTAGACCCCCAAACCCACCTGGCCGCCCAAACATCGCGGATCAAATGCATTTTGCATCTAGATCTCAGCAGGGATCAGTCTTATTCCATATTTGTGCATGAAAATACAGCTGAATATGTTACAAGAAAAAACTACAAAGAAACCTTTTGGCTTTAATGTAGCTGATTGAGGATAAATGAGAATATTCCACAAACAGTTCATCACTATCCTTGCCTGTGTTTGCATGCATGTATGTGACTGCTGGAGCTTGGAGTAGTATCCTATTTAAATTGGTAGCTTTGAAAAGTTCAGACAAATGTCATTGAGGGGTGACTGTGGGTCCTAAAGACAAACCACCTGAGAACCTCTTGCTGAAAATGCTGACATTTAAACATGAGTAAAATTGAGAAGATAAAAATGTACTTTTACTTAAAACTGTGTTTTTTTTTCTTGTAATTCAAATATGTCAACATAATGAGGAGGATGCTGGAGGATCTCAGGGTCCTCAAGGGTTCATTAGTTAAAACAAAGTCTGATATGTTACAAGGTCAAATACATTTTATCACCACATTTATTCGACTGAAAGTAACACATTTTGGAAACGGTGTCAGTTTACGTGGAATTGCTGTAAAGGGCCACTAGTTAGACCTGTTCACTGTTTTTGTAAATGAAACCACACTCGTGTGTAGAATTCGCTATAAACATTAACAAGGTTGGAGCATGGACATTCTTTTGTGTGGACAGAGAATGAAGCTGGATTGCTATTACGGGTGTCTCTGCAGTCTGTGTGGACGGGGAGTCATGACACTCTGCAGCCAAACATGGTTATTGTTCCTGCAGGAGTCGCTTTCAAAAAGTTGCGTTTTCAGTGGCTTTCAGCACCGCTGTGGTGTGAAGCCAGCGGTCTTAAAAAGGATGCAGTGTGAATCTGCTTTCTGATACTCCAGATTTTGATGTAAATTGTAAATTGCTTTACAACTAATGCATAACAACTGTGAATATTATTCATTCCTCATCCAGATGCCTGGGTGAAACAGGGTCAGAAATGCAGAAAAAAAGCAAATCACTCCATTGAAGAGACTTTTGCACTTCAATCAGATATCAGGCTTTCATGGCCTGGACTGATGTGAGTCTGTCAGCTCAGATGTTCAATATAAAAATACTGAATGATGCAGTTTTGAAGTGAAGCTCGTTAATGCTCCCAAAAATGTCCAAAAAGTCTGAAATTCTCCTTATTAGCAGTGTTTTTGGCTTAAAAATATATTCAAAAATTAAAAGCTCCCTTAACCCATTGTTACTGTGGAATTGATCATAAATATTAATTGACAGGGTTTGGTCAAATGTTGAGAGATTCTTCTGCTTATAAAGTGAATATCAATTAATCCCGATCCATCAGAGAGAGGCCGTCTTATTCTCTGATTTTCTCTTCTTCATTCATTGAATTTTCTTTTCAAACACTGAACACGTCACACATTTTCTAGGAGTAAATATGTACATTTCTTTCAGAAACATTAACTTTGGCAAGATGCTCCATGCATCTGTTGCTGCTGCAGGGAGACTGTTTCTCTTCTTCTCTTTGTTTTTTTTTTTTTTGGCTCGGCTTGCTTCTGGGGGATTGTGTTACAGCAGTATATATACACTAAATATCAGCTCCAAGCTGGCCTTTCAAGAGCGGATTTTGGCTCTGCTTATTTGGTTAAATGAATTATTAATGGCTCGCCCATTCTCGTCGAGATCTTTTTTTTTTTTTCTTTCATTTTCAAAGGAAAGGTTCCCGCTGCCGTCCGGATGGTTCATGCCATATCTTCTCATCTCCATGGTTCTCACTCGCCCTCCTTTGTTCTTCTCTCTTCCAGAGCCGAGCAGAGGAGCCTGTGAAAATATCCGCCGCTCCCTGCGCAAGTGGACGGGAAGAAGCAGACTCTTTGACCTTGGGAAATGAAGATGTTGTTGCCATGGGAACTGTTAATCCTCCTGTCACTCAAAGCGTGCCTCGCCGGTGAGATGCCAAGCCAGAGTCGCCTTTGACACACCGGATACATGGCTCACAGGGAGGCTCCGGCTCATGCACGTTTGGCCTGTCGGGTTCACTCTCCACTAAATTTATAAATGACAGTCAAATCTGGAGATTCCGAGTGTTTGAGCTCAGTTGTGTTGCTGACACAAGTTATCTCAGGCTCCATTTACATGACAAGGTTTGAAATTAAACTAATCCTTATTTACAAAAAAAAATCACATTTAAATTTTATCATTCTGAAAATTATCTGTTTACACGGCGATGACAGAAACTATGTTGTTTCCTTGTTGGGCCACTCGTAGGAGCTGTTGTTTGTTTTTGTAATGAAACCACAGACTCATACACACAGAGAACAATACACTCTAAACATTCACCACGGCGAGTGTCCAGACATTCCTATAGACCAGGAGTCTGCAGCGGGCGGCTCCTCTGTAGCGGCTCCCTGAAACTTCTAGACGATTCTCCATGTAAATAATTATTTTGCTTTTATTTTTATTTCATGTGCATACTGCACAGTTTTTTCTAAAATGGTGGAATCTCCACGTTAAAAACTGTTACAACAGCAAGAATTGCTCAAAATGGATAAAACAGCTAAAACTAATTTTAAAAATTCCCATAAAAAAATGCTAAAATGATAAAAAATTGCTAAAAAAAATTGTCAAAAAAGCTTAACATTGCTAAAAGAGCTATAAATGACCTCAATAGTCAAGAAGCATGAATTGGCTAAAGTGATAAGTATTTACATTTTTACTTCTTCCTGCTCCTTTTCATTCAAATAAAATTCAAACAGATTAGCAATAGTTCATCTTCTATACATTGTTACATTTATGTTTTTTTTTTTTTTTGTTTTTTATTCAGTTTGTTTCATGTATTTTGCATCTTCTAAATGAAAAAAAAAATCAAATCAAACAGAAAGAAACAACGGCTAAAATTAGCCACAGATGCAAAAAAAAGAAAGAAAAAAAAGTGTGTTTGTGGCTCCAAGTAAATTTTATTCGGTGTAAAATCTTGAAAATGGTAATAAAGGTTGCCGACCCCTGGATTAGACAGCTGAATACATTTAGCAGTTATTACAGTGACTCTGAGCACCATCATTTAAATGAACACCCAAAACACAACTAAAGTTTTCCGTTTTCACTTGAAATTATTGTCTCGTAAACGATCCTCCGATCCAAATATGTGTTTCTCCAAGCGGATTGACTCCGGTTTACTGCAGCTTCTCACTCTCACCACGACACACTGTTCCACCCGAGAAAAGACGAGCTGATAGAGGACTTCTCACCGCCTCTCGTCTTTTCATGCCATGCCTGTTTTATTATGCAATTTACTTGCTTTATGTTCAGCTGCTGCCACTTACATGAAATGTGGCCGAGCACTGTAAAGAAAAGAAAAAAAATCCCCACTCATTGTCATTTATTCTCCTCTGCGTGCTCGACGGTGTATTCCCAGTAGTGCTGAGGTGAAGCAGAATAACATCATACTTCGGGATTTCCTAAATACCTGCATGAGTTACAGCTGAGGGCATTAAAAAAGAACCTCTCTGGCTTTATGTTTATATTCCTGTGCAGGGCTGAAGATTTAAGGCCTTCGGTCACAACTGAGGGATATATCGTGTACCCGATTCAGGCCGAGCGTTTACAAGTCATCAAACAAATATATTTAAATTTATACGGCATATGGAGCGGGGTTTGTTGGATTGTTGTTTATGCGTCCATTTCCATTGACTTAGCATCTCGTCCCGAGTCAGCGTTTTCTGCCGGGGCGGCCCGTGCGAGAGAATAAGGAAGGCTTACGCACTTTGGCATACTCCTGTGAAACCTAATTAAACAGGGTTTGTCTCCGTGTGTGTGTGCTTCTGCGGGCTGCTGGTCAGTCCGGTCAGTGTGTTTACAGGCCTGTCTTTTCCCTCCATCGGTTCCCAGGTGAAATAGTCCGGCTATTAAAGGTTCATTAATTTGTTTAATTTAAAGGACACTGCAAGCAGGGTAAAAAAAAAAAAAAAAAAAAAAAAAAAAAAAAAGACAAAAGGGAAGCGCCTCCCTCAGAGTCCGGGGAAACAAGGCCTTTACCTGAGGCAAAGACTCCCACTCTCATTAGGATGGTGATGATGATGATGATGGTGGTGATGATGATGTGGTGGGAGGGAGCGCTCTCTTTGTCCTAGTCAAGGTTAGAGACGTGCATGAAAAAGAATAATACACATCTCATCCTCTCAAGTGTGCAGGAGGAAGAAGAAAAATGAACCATTTTTCAAGAGCACGCATCGGTGTCGGAGGACAGGGAGAGGGAGGGGGCAGGTGGGCGGGGTGTGTGTGTGTGTGTGTGTGTGTGTGTGTGTGTGTGTGCGTGTGTCGGTGTGTGTTCGCGGTGTGTGAGAGCGCATCTATTGAAGAAACGTTGGATTTCACCGGAGTAATTAGTGCAACATCGGTTAATTACTCCTGAGTATTGATAGTTTGGCTGGAGCAAAGCAAAACAACAAGCTTGACAGAGCAGGTACACACACACACACACACACACACACACACACACACACACACACACACGCGCGCGCGCGTAGAGACAACATGCTTTCCAGCCTGTCTGCTAATTACATTAAAACCAGAGCAAGTCCGATTATTGCAACTCTCACAGAAACACCTTAACCAGTTTATCTCACTTGTGTTGGAATAATGAGGAAATGAAGACATAACTCCATTTTATAGCTTAGGGTGCTTGTCAAGCTGTCTAATTACTCTTGACATGCAAATACAGCTTCGGCCTGTTCCTGCTCATGTTCACATCATACGTCGCTGTTTCAGGAAGTAATCATAGCACATCTTTTTTTTTTTAAATGATTTTTAATATATGTTTTTGTCCTTAAAAGGATAATATTGATTGTGTTCTAGTTTGAGAACATAAGTTGGCACTTTAATTTATTTTTCTTGAAACTCTACACACCTGCAGAGAGTAATACACAATAAACATGAACAATGATGAGAACACGGACATTTGCATGTCACTTGTGACTCTCAACTACCAAGTCTCAGGAGAACCTCGACTGGAAATCATGACGCTCTGCAGGCCGCCATTGTTGTTGTTATTGTCCATCTGGTCTTACATTGACAGAAAGCTTACGACGTGCACACAGGTTGTGTGAGTGTGTTTGGTACGAGGAGCAGAGCATCAGTGTCTTCATTTATGGGTCAGTCTAATATTATCCTTTATACAGTCATGACCTGGAGCTTTGAGCAGGTCAAGACTGAGTTGAGAGCCTCTTCAGTGGGTTGCATGTTCGACTCCTGCTGTGGGTCCCTGAGTAATGCCCTGAATCCCAGCAGCCCCCCCAGCCCACGGATCCTGGCATGTGTAGTTAGTGTTAACGCTGAACCCATCGGGACCGATGCACAGAAATAATTTCTCTGAGGGGTTCAGTATAAACCCATATTTGACATCTTTTTGAAGGTGGAATCACCGAGTTGATCAGAGAGCCTGATAACGAGCCTCATTACAATCAGCTGTGTTGAAGCAGGCAGACATGGAAGACATGCAGCCCTGCGGCCCCCCAGGATCTGAGTGTTACACTGGGAAAATATAATAATGGAAGAGTTAAAACATGTTTTAGGCAAGTTAATCAAAGCATCTCATTTCTCAAAGCATTCAGATCCTTAATCTTATAATATGTGTACACTCCAGTGGCAGTATTTACATTGTCAGAGTTTTTTGGGCATGTCTGAGCCGGCAGTGCACACGGAGATTTGGACAGTTTATCTCTGTCTGCTTGACAGATCTTGTCAAGCTTTGCAGGATGAAATGGGAAAACTGTCTATCAGCGGTGTCTATAAATGCGCTCTATGGTTTAGAGCGGTCTCTTGCTTGAAGGGGAATTCTCTTCATTTCGACCAAAGTAGGAAACAATAGTTGTCCTATTTCATTCTGCCTTGCATCAACCAGCATTTTATTAACCTTAAATGTAATGGACATCTTTTTTGATATGTAACACATTTATTATGCATTAGAAGTGGTTAAAAAAAACCCATAACAACCTCGTGTGGTGAGCTGTTTGAAGTATTCCACCAGTTCAGACATCACTGAGAGTATTTTAAAGGGTGAGACTGCTGCAGGTATGTCTCTGGTTAGTGGTTGAGACAGCAGTTCTGAGCCCTGTCACATCCCGGTGTTTGCTCGGTTCAGATGTTTTCGGCCCGTACTGCTTCTTCGCTCTGGTCGAGCCACATCACAGTTTCCTCTTCAAAGGTTCCTTGAGCTGCTCATCTGTTCCCTGACACCTTTTTGATGGCAGAAGTTGTTTTAAACCAAACCTGACAACTTTTTTTTTTCTTTTAAACTAAGTACAAGTCTGGTCTTTGTCTGGCATACTGAAATAAATTCAGACTTTCCTGAAAGCCCTTCCATGGTTGTCTCAGGGCCTCCTTACATGGCAACAATTTCAAGTGAAAACGCAAAACTTTCAACAAAGGTACTAAGTTTGTCCTGTTGAAGCCACTTTACTCAAATCAGATCAACAACTTTTCAAACCTTATCCTCAAAACCTCTCCATCAAACACCAGTCAAGTGTTTTTCACCTGTCGCTCAAAGCAGTGTCTTTGTCTTTACTGCTCGGTCAAGGTAACGAAGGTACTGATGAAGACATGAGGCTTCCTACAGGTCCTCAGTGTCTGCAGCTGGACTGTGAATCTGCAGACGTGGTGCTTGGTCACTTCCCCGAATAACATCCTTATTGATCACTTTCTGACGTTATCTAGACACCCGAGCGTCAGAGGACTCCCAGTAGTTTGAAACTCAACTTCACTTTATTGAGGCCACTGAGCTCCAGGGAACCCTCAGAGCTTCGGAAATGGTTTTATGTCCTCGCCATGATCTATGTCCGGCGTCCACAGTTTTATCGGTGACTGAGGCTTTCTTGGACTTCACAGATTGGTTTTTGTCCCGACACAGTTTGAAATACAAGACGCCATATAAAGAGATGTATGCCTGTCCAAATTCTAATCATGCCCTTGACCCCACCTCAAGCAGACGCCAAGCTTCTGACCTCAGTTTGATGGAGTAACACTAAAGGAGCAGGTCTGAAGCAGTTTTAAAAAATTTTTGGATTGAGGATCATTTCAACTGAAATCGCATCATTTCTATGTTTACGTTCCAGGAGAGATGAGCATGTACATGGCAACATTTTGAGAGGGTGTTAGTTGGTTGTTTTCATAATGAAAACGCACACACATGCACAGAACAATGCCACATGATTTTTTTAGCCTTACAAAAATTATTTGTAAACCATGCAAACATTCCCTGCATTCACAGTGTGTGTATTCACTCTTATACTGCAGTCTACATTCACAGTGTTGGGGAAATTTGTCACACTCATTTCCAGACTGCTGCATTCTGGTTCACGTTAAACGGGCCGGTTTTCCAGCGTGCTACAGGGTTGGCTTTGGTTAATTGCTCTCTCATCATAATATATTATCTGCCTCGTGACATGTTCACAAGAGGCTTTATTAAATGCACGGTCTACTTGGAGAGCCACGCTGACAGCTAATTATAGTACGTGTAGAGCTTACCTACATTTTACTGAGCTTTAAGTGGTTTTGTTTCACATTAATTTACTATCACTTGCTACAGAGGTTTCTTTCTTACTTTTCTTCTAAACACAGAGAATACACGTCATGGCCCTGTCTTCACCCAGGAACCCAGTGACAGCATTTTCCCCATGAGCACCGGTGACAAGCAGGTGTTCATAAATTGCAAAGCGAAGGGGAATCCATCGCCACATTACAGGTCAGTCCCTGCTGCTGTTTTTATCTTCAAGGTGAGATTAAAGTGCATGGCATGAAATGGTCCAAGTATTACATAACTCTGTAGTCACCACATAAAGGTGAGAGTCATAGTGATATTTTAACATCTTTCTCTCTTTCTGATTGTTAAACCAATTAAATTAGGCACGCACCAGTTTAACAAATGTAAAAAATGAGTACAAGTAAGGGTGTTACATACAGTATAGTACCTTCTACCTGATTCTGGGATTGCAATCGGTGTATCCCTGATTTAAATGTAATTCGTGTGTCTGCCCATGATTGTAACTTGACCCCGTGGTGAAAATGCTGACTGTAGTTTTACTCCCCTGTAGGTGGAAAGTGGATGGGAAGGACATCAACACGGACTCAGACGTGAACTACAGCCTGGTAGAGGGAAACCTGTTGATCAGCAACCCTCACGTCATCAATCATGGAGGAGTGTATCAGTGCATCGCGACCAACACGTTCGGCACGGTGGTGAGCAGAGAGGCCAAAGTCCAGTTTGCATGTGAGTACAGTTGATCTAAACTTGTCACAGTTACTGTGACCAATCTGACCATTGTTTTTGTTTTTTTGTTTTTTTTGGGTAACTAAACCTGTGGTAACCTTACAGGGCCTCACAGTGTTCAGGATTTTTGCTTATAAACTTCAAACTTAAATCACATCCCGACTGTCACATTATGTTAAGGATATGAGGAAGTTGCTTTTTATTTTCTCTCTCACTTCGCAGCAGTATAGTGAGTAGCTGACATGGACCCGTCTTGCCAGCTTCAACAGTATGGTGGAGACAAATGCCAAACAAAGGCTGTAATTCCAGTTCTTGCTCACTTCAAACAGCTGTTTTTCACCCCTCTTGCCAACAAGTGTTCACGACCATCAGAACATCCCAAGTTTTTTTTTTTTTTATTGAAGAGATGTTCAACAACGTCCAAACTGAGGACTGTTCTTTGCTTGAATTTGTCTGTGCCTGAACATTTATTAGCTGTCTTATACGAGTCCCTAGCCGCAATGTAATGTATGAAGAAATGAAGGCCGCATGTCTCAATTCCGGCGCGGGGCGGGTTGGGAGGAAATTTTTAATCAGTTGAGCACTGATTTGACCACTGCTGATATTTGCTTGATCCCCTCCTGTGACTCGGTGGTATTTCTCTGACTTTGGGATTGATATGTCTTCCTGCTGTTTATCCTCTCATGCAGCTCAGCGGCGTTTAATTAAAGGTGAAAGTAATCTCTAAAGCTCAATTGGCGAGGGGTGTTTTTGGTGCACCCTTCTTTGCCTGATCTGCCGCGCGCCTTGCAGTATTAACCAGAGTAGGGGGTGGGAGCAGGAAGACGGGGGGGAGCGTGTTGGATTTAGCTTGTGAAAGCAGTGTCAGGAAGTGCTCTGCAGAATGAAATGCCCTTCCCTGGATTTCACCTCTAGGTGAAAGTTATTACTGCTGTCAAACCCTGAGAACTTGGATGGTTTATTTCCTTTTCAACAGTTCTGCAGAACTTCAGCAAAAAGCCGAGGAACACGGTGTCGGTGAGAGAGGGTCAAGCCGTGGTTCTGCTCTGCGGCCCTCCGCCCCATTACGGAGGTACGACGCTCTGTCCTAACTCTTCTGCATTGTCTGCTGGAGTCTCACTCCCCTGCTTGCCTCAGCGATCTTTATTGTTCCTCACTCGGCTGCTTATTATCTCCCCGTTACTCCGCCGTGTCGCTTTTGTTTTTGCAGCTACCCACCTCGCCTCCATCTCTCTCTCTTTCGTTTTCAAACTCAAGGCACTGTCTCACTTCCCACCCATCTGTCAGACACAACTTTTTTTTTTTTTTTTACGATCAGCCACAACTCTGCCTCACCAGACTCATGCCTTCATCTATACTTCATAGCCTCACGCTTCTTAACCTTGAGCTCACTTTTCTCGCCCATATGATCTGTGACCATGCTGTCATCCATAAAGCCTCCCTTGCTCCACTTCCCCAACTGTCCTTTTTTTTCCCCCCTCTGGTGGATGTGGGCAGGTTATCTGTCGGGGTAATAAAGGCTGCTGGTGGCCGCGGGAGCGTTTATCCCGTGGCACAGCTGCGAGTCGGCTCGTGTGTCTGTGCGCTGCTGATTAGCGGACCCTCAAAGTGGTCCGCGCTCCCGCAGCCGCTCGATGCCCACCAGCACAATTTCACGCCGGCACGCTAGCCGCTCTCCGCTTCTTCTGTTTCCAGCTGGATCCTGTGGCCACGTGGGACTCCACACTTTAGCAATTTGCCCTCTGGCCTCCCCTCCCTCCCCCTTTTAAAAATCCAGCGTCTCTTTATTTCCTCTTAAGCGGAGCATAGTCACACATTTGATGGGATTTGCGAAACACGATAATGCTAGCTTGGGGTGTTTTAGAATTGAAAAATGGCACAAAATTGCTTTTTTTCCCCTCCGAAGATGTCGTAGCTTCTTTAACGCTTGTTGATGCACCACTTGAGGAACACATTGTTGCTCCCTATTGAAAGAGGAATCATCTGAAGCTTCTCTCAGGAATCAATAGGTAACCAGTCTAAATAGAGCTGCGCTGAGCATTGAACTCTGTCAGAACACACGAGATTATGTGCCTGCAAGTCCTCTGTTGCTGTGAGACTGCCACTCTTCAGCAGACCCACTCTCTGATAGTCCCTAATCATGAAAGGTCTGTCAGTTTCTGCCCTGACTTCCCTTGTAATGATTTTAATTCACTGTTTTCCCTCAAGGAAACGAGTGGGACTTTTTACCGTCTGCCGAGTCAAAGGGGCTGACTGCAGAATGTCATGTGTCTAATACAGGAAAGCTGCACTAATTCCAGTTCAAGCCAAGTTCATTCTGATGTCCCTGCAGACATCTCTGGCTCTTTTTCTCCTCCCTGCCATCCTTATTGTTCTCACACACTGACGTGCATTACGCTATGCATACTGTCGGCTGTAAGGCTGTCAGAGGTATATGTGCATAGCCTTTGCATACCGCTTGCATATGAAGTATGGATTTGGTTTTTGTTGCATTTAATAAGCTTTTTTTTTTTTTTTACTTTCACTTGATCATGTGTGTGTGGCAAAAAGGTAAGTCAAAGCTCATGCCATAAAAACGAGCATTTAAATTAAAACCACCTCAAATAATATTAAAGTCTACTCATAAATCTACAGTGGAAAACGAAGATGACTTGCATTGTCATAAACTGAGTGGATGAAGCGAAGGTTCAGCCTTTGAGTAGCCTGACGCTGTGTTGTCCGCCCCTCTTGGCAGTAAATCAGTCCAATTATTTGTCATACATTTCCTCAAAAGGTCTTTTCTTGCTTTCCAGCTCCCCTCTGTGGTGCTCCAGTAGTCTAGTGTCTTCAAAAAGCCATAAATTGGATAATTAGACCGCAGACTGTTTCGGTTAAATAAAAAGGAAGAAACAGCTCAGGATGGTAAGAAACAATCCAAGTGAAGGACATTTACTTGAGATGCCTGTAGTTTCGTACTTATTCAACACACAAGCGGAAAGAAAAATCTTCTTCAGAGCACAGAATAAGTAGATTTTTGGCATTGGACTAGAGTGTTACCCTCTTTAGCAGAAAAATACCTCGTGTAAATGTTTTACATATCAAACATTTCTGCGCATAAAGAAAACTTTCAGATTTTTGAAGGTTTTCCTGAAATTTACTGCCAACTTCAAATCTCCTTCAGTGTCTTTCTATCTGAGTTTTTGAATGGAATATTCCAGAATTCTCTATTTTTGCTCTTTGAAAGTTTCTGTGGTGGAATTCTTCATGTTCTTATGTTCAAAAGTCAATCCTTCTTCAGCTTCTGAAGCCTCACGTTTTCTTCACGCAACTCTTTGCAATGCTGAGGAGTTCATAGTGGAATCAATGACTGAGAGCATGCCTGAACCCCGAGGCAGTGAGGCAACCCGAAACCAGAACATTTCCTCCACCGTGCTTCAGCCCGTTTGAGCTCCTTCTCCGAAAAAACACATTTTTTTTTTTCTTTTTTTTGTTCGGGGCCAAACATGTCTGATGTGACTGCAGCCAAACATTTCTACCTTGGATTGGTCCGCTCGGAGCAAATTACTGCAAAACCCCCCAAATCTTTTCCTGCTCCTTCACAGAGTTTCGCTTTAATCTTGGTTTAAGTCCCTTTCCCCCCTCCTTGCAAGAAAATAAATAAACATAATTGATTTGAAGGCGTAATGGATATAATATGGCTCATTAATTTGTCAGAAATGATACATGGACATGATGTTTTGTGTTTATTTTCATGAAAACTTACAATGTAGCCATTCGTTTTATACACTGATTCAGAGATTTGTTCACAAGCTCAAGACTGAAAGCAAAATAAACCTTTGTGCAACACTGGTTCAATGATAAACTTATTTTACAATAACCAAGGAAGTAGTAAGAGTAAATCAATGCAAATGTCTGAAATATCATATGTATAATTTCCTCTTTTACTGCAGTAGTAATTGACATTACAACTTTAAAAATGGAGCAGTATTTTTTTTTTTTCTTTTGTTTCTGACTTGCGGAATAGGATCATTTTCAGTTGAGAGGTCTTGTGTAAACAGGGACTAAGTTCACCTAAATTCTCTTTGTTCTTGCAAGAAGCTCTATAATCTGAAGGTTTATTTAAATCTGAATTGATGGAAAGACGTTGTTCATGTAAAACTTACTGAGCGTTGAAAATGCAAACCAAAGTTAGGAAAAAAAATGAGGGGTCTGTCCTTCATTAAACAGTAGTGTGGTGAAAGTAACACAGCCTCTCCTCACTGTGACACAAACTGATATGAAGAGTCACCACTGGAAGATACAGCAGAAAGTCAACTAACATAATGTGGGCACAAATGGGTCCAAATGTCCCAAAAAGTGAGGTATATGTTATATTTGACTTTCAAATCCATAATGTGGAAACTTGTTCATGCCTAAAATTACACACGAGCTCTCTGTGCAGGCCATGATCCACACACTCGCTGGTTTATATGGAATTTTTTTTGCAACGAAGAGAAATGTCACATCCTGTATCTGATGCTGATGAAGTGAAGCTTTTAAAAGTGCATCAGTCAGTCCAGTGGATGGCATCAGGCATGCAGGGCAGAAACAAAGGGTCGCCTCTCTTGTCTGTTCTGGGCCTGCTAATGGATCACCACCTTGTTGTGGTTGGTGGGCCTGCATGTCTGTGACATCTGGAGCTGTGAGGCACAGGCGGTGGAGAAAGACGGAAGGAAACTACTGATGGAAAGATAGAAGTCTTGAACATTGACAATGAACCCCTTCCTCTTTATTCCAAATTCAGAGATCAAGTATTCCTGGGTTTTCAACGGACAGCGCAGCTTCCTGCAGCAGGATGCCCGTCGTTTCATCTCGCAGAAGACAGGCAATTTGTACTTCGCCAAAGTGGAGGCCTCGGACGCGGGGAACTACACCTGCGCGGTGAGAAACATGATGACCAACGCCACCGTGCTCAGCTCTCCAACCCCCGTGGTGGTGCGCCGGGACGGTAAGCGCCCTCAGCCTGCCTCTCCGTTATCTTGTGCACCGTAGTGATACGCACCGCTGCAGGGAGGCCGAGACTCGGAGATAAATGGCTTGTCTCGGGCGTGACGCTGTTTTTGCTTTTACTTGAGAGCCAGGCGTTTTTACCGACCCCCCTCCAGAAAGTCTCTCTACAGGGTTATGTTTGTGGGGCAACAGTCTGCATCTGCGTGAAGGCACATATTTACATAACCAGAAATGTACACACACACACACACACACACTCACACATAGACAATCAAACACAGTAAGAAGCTTGCCTCCCATGCTAAGCCTCATCAGGACCGTTTATGTGTTCTGCCTCAGATTGGAGCCGAGGCAGATATGTAATCCAAACTCATCCATCCGCTAAGCCACACGCCGTCGTAGACGGCATCGCTCCGTACTAATGTAGTCACGCTTCTCACATGCAGTGTGAATTACACACGCCATGCTCTTTTATGTAAAGTGTGTGTGTGTGTGTGTTTTGACTGCTGTGATTTACTATTTATGCCCGGCGCAGTGGTGATGGGCGAGTACGAACCAAAGATCGAGGTTCAGTTTCCCGACACCATCCACGTCTCCAAAGGCTCATCGGTGAAACTGGAATGCTTTGCCTTGGGAAAGTAAGTGTCACACGCAACGCTGAGAGGGCTGAGTCGTCAGCAGACGGGCTGACACGGCGGGAATCTTCTCCCGTCGGTGCGAGTGGGAGGCTGCCGTCGCCGTGACCTTTTTCTGTGTGACCTCCGCAGCCCCGTGCCTTCCATTTCATGGAGAAGAGCCGATGGAAATCCACTCCCTGGCAAGATTAAAATCAACCACTCCAGTGGGGTTCTGGAAATTCCATATTTTCGCCCAGAGGACGCCGGCGTGTACGAGTGCGTGGCTGAAAACAGCAGAGGACGAAATGCTGCCAGAGGGCAACTTGTGTTCCACAGTAAGAAAGATGTTTGATGTTGCTCTCTTCCTAATGGAAATGACTACAAGCATTTCTCCTTCCAGCACTGTCTTTTATAATTACTCTCTATTCGGATTTATATGACTCGTTTCTCAGGAGGAATTTGTCCAAACTAATCTGGATTATCTGTGTTTAATTTCACTTAAGCGCCTTTTGTGTTGTGGGATCACATTAAAAAAGGTCGACCAGCAATTTGCAAACTGATATGAAACAAACTGATACAATTTCAGAAAAATGGCAGAATGAGAATAAAAAAAGAAATATTTTCTGAAGAAATCCATCTGAATCCAGATCTTAACAAAAGTTAAGAAAATGTTTGGCACAGGATTGCATAAAGGATTGAAGATTGACTTTGCATTTTTAGCTCATTTATATTCACCAAATCTTCCCTGCTAAGGCTTTCATATCTTTCTGAAGGGATTCATGTAATCCACATGCTTTAATTTATCAAACTTAAGGTACATGCAGAGTGTTTTTTCTAATGCAGCCTGATCAACTGGGGCTTCAGAGCCTTGCTCAGGGATCCAAAGTAGTGATCAGTGGAAATCGAACCAGGTTACATCCCGAGTATTGCTTATCATAATATGTATTTGCATACAATTTGAAGAATTCGTAAATTTTGTCTGTGCAATATATCCTATTAAAGAAGGGAGTGTTGGGGTTATTTTAAAGCCCTCAAATGTATTAAAAATACACATAGCTGTTTCCTAGAAATCGCTGGAGACAGGAACAATACATTTCATATATGCTTAGGCGCTTGGGGTAAAGTGAGGTGAGAGTCGTGAAAGAAGTAATTTAAACCTCTTAGAAGACGGTTGCTACAATGAGGTTGTGAAATGAAGACGTGGAGACAGTTTGGCAACTTCACAGCAGGCAAAGATCCAACATCCCCACACCCTGCCTGATTCCCAGTGAACCTCCATAAGAATGTACCAGAAGAAAAGGGCTGAAGTTACAGCTCTCTCCCAGTTTCTGAAGTAGCATTAATATAGAGCTGTGTGTCATCAGCATATGTGTGAACACTGAGTTCTGTGCAGGTAAATGGTGAAAGCATTAAACATTTTTCCTGCTATCTTTGGAATTACTGAACAACTGAAATGAAGGGATGAAGTGGGAACATTTATTAAAGTTAGTCAGGGCATGAATTTACATAAAAAAAACATTGTGTCTTTCTAGTGATGCAATTTCATTTCAATGTAGAGTTGAGAGGTATGTTTTCAGACTGAAAGTGTGTTGTACATTGTGGCCTTTGGGTTATGATACGTGTTAAGGTGTGCTGTAGTTTTTAGATGGCTCAGGGTTTTTTGATCATCAGGACTTAAACACATAAAATGATGATAAACGAGGTCTCTTGAAGGTGAAAGAAAACATTCGATTCACAGACGGTTTTAAACAATCACTTTTGTGGGACATATGGGGCACAAGTAGACTTAAGGTTGCAGAGGGTTGAGAAGAAACAGCGGGAGGCTGGGTGGACTCCATTGCTAGATGGCTGATGAATCTTCACTTCTCATCAAATGTCTTGGTTTTCCCTGATGGAAAGTTGTCTTGTAGCTAATATCAGTTGATTTAACCTTCATTCAAACTTCAGTCAACCTGATCATCTGCTCTACAATATCAGAGATGTTCTCATATGCTGGGAAAGAGGCTTTAAAACTCATGGGCTCTTCTGATTGGTCAAAGATACCTGGAGCTGTCAAGATTCCTTTTCAGCTCATAACAGAGACAGATGGAAACGCTGCGCCCTCGAGGTAGTGCAATTATGCCACACTCCTAAAGGATTATCAATGGATACTCTAACATTTAATCCAAAGAAAACACAGAAAAATTAGCATTGACTAGCAAAATCCTGCCTATAGCACCTTTAAATTCAATCACAATATTCACATTTCATAAAAAGAGTGATGACTCATTTTGGCCTTTTTTTGTGGTGTTTGATGAATGGAAAGGGCAAATATGAATATCCCTCTCTAAATTAAGGCCTGTTTTTGTATATTTTTGCTTTCATGCAGACCTTGTGTACCTGCTGGCTGGATTCAGAGGCCTTTGGTTTGACATAGCTGGTTCTAAACATTCAATAACGAGCAACACGCACTGGTGGCAAAAGCTTTTTAGTGAGGCAAATTTTATGCATAAATGTAATCCAAGGGCGTTTTATAGAATGCACTCCAAAGGAAAAAGGCATTTGAAAACAAATTAAAAAAATCAAATCATTAAAACAAAATTCAGCGGAAGGACGAACAGCCAGGAAATAATTCAGCCATATTTGGGAAAGAAAAAAAATGTATTCCAAGGTGATATAGGACATAAAAAAAGTGTTTAAAGTTGAGCTGCAGTCAATATTAAGTTGTGCCTTCTTTATATGCTATATTGCCAAAAGTATTCACTCAACTATTGAAATAATTGAATTCAGTTGTTCCAGTCACTTCCATGGCCACAGGTGTATTAAATCAGTAGCTCAGCATGCTGAGGGTTTGGCAGCTGCCAGGCGACCTGTTCTTTCAAAGTGCATTGTACTAACTGTAAAGTTTGGTTTTGGAAGGAATACGCTGTAGGCTTGTTTTTGGGGAAATGGGCTCGGCCTCTCGGTTCCAGTGAAAGAATTCTTTGAACCTCATGTCCGGAGTTTCCGTTCGTTTCCAATGTATGTATCATTTTTTAACAGAGGTTAAATGCATTAGTCTGGTTCAATATTATAATATAATATTAGCATAAAGCAATATAAAAAATTATTTATGAGCCCCGCCTTCGTCTCATAGACCCCCATGTTATCCGAAAAAGTTCCGGTCAGCTTCAGCCAATAGATTTCGAGCTTCTGCTTTGTCTTGCTGTCAATCAACGTCTGGAGCAGCCAGCGAGGACGTGCACTCGCCCAGGCAGAGGTGAGTTAGCTACGCAGCAGCCACCCCGTTTACCTCGGATATAGCCATGGTCTGCTGAACATCCACCGTAAACAGCTAAACATGGAGGATGCTGTAGGACTCGGAGGAACTCATTTTCACCCGACGGGTAATGCGCATGCACAATTAAAGGGGCGTGGCTTAGTCGCTCACGAAAGCAGAGGGAGGGCGTAACTTCAAGACGTTGGATTAAAAAAAACTCTCATTTTTTCAAAACTCTGGACACGAGCTTTAAGTTTCAGCAGGTCAAGACAGCTCCAGAACGAGTAGACCCACATCATCTTAAATCATGTGATTTAAATCATATTTATACGTGAAATGCACGTGTGTGTGAAGGCAGGCGAGTCAATAGTTTGGGCAGTGTCGTGTGTTTGTTCCAGTTCTTTCATTCATAGTCACTAAATGCCATTTTCTCAGTGTTTCATAACCTGTGAGGGTTCATTGAGTTGCATGTTTGTCCTCGGGCAGTGACAGATTTGAAAGCAAATGTAAATCACTCTTCTTCACCGACACACTGGAAGCAGCAGCACTCCGGCTGAGTTAAAGTTGACCCGGCTGCAAGAAATGTGATTCAAGCGTGTTTCTAAGTTGTCTGTTTCACACCTGCCTGACAGTTTCTTCTTTAATCAGTGTAGCTGATGTAATGGTTGAGTTGAATGCAACACCTCACCGTGACTCAAATTGTGGAGTCTATTTTCTTCTTTTGCTCGGACACACAGGAGTTATTACTGCTGCTGCTGTCTTACTGAGCACGTGAGAGCTTTTTCTCTCTTTTATTTTTCATCTATTCCCAGTAAGAAGAGAGCCTATGTGGATGTTAAGACAAAAACCATGCTTTGTCCTGGAACATCCTGACTTTGTGTGGACTCTGAGCACTTTGGTTTGAAGACCTCAGGTTTTTTAAACACGTTTTGTGCAGGTATTAAAGCTTCATCATACCATCCAAAGGCATGTTTGTTTTTGTGGGAACTCTCAGCCGTGGGTGGGTGAGTCATTCTGTGTTCAGGCCTCCACAAGAAGCAAGAACTTTTTTTTTCTCTCTCTCCTGGTACTGCGAGAACAAAATGACTCAAAATAAAGTTCTTGCCTCGTCCTGCCAGAACTTTTTCCTGATGCAAAGCCTGAGAAGTGTTGTCTGATTGGTCAGGACTTTGTGTTTATTTCAGCATCCCCCTGTCGGTGCAACCAACTCTCACAAGAACCAAAACCAACCTTCTTCTTGTCTGCTCATTGTTTCTGTTGACGTCATAGTAAGAAAAAAGATCTTGCATCTGGGAGGATATCTTAAGGCCGTTAACCCTGGTAACATTTTTCTTTTCTTACCTTATACTCGATGCAGTGGTTTTAGAAAATGGATCAAGATGCTATCAACAACCATAGCGTTCATCAGGAGAAGGCTGAAGCACAAAACTGATCATGCAGAGGAATTACTGTCCTAAACCTCAAATCTTTAAGTCTCTTTTTGCCTACATTCTCATTTGATCTCAACCAGTGATTCCTGCACTTTTTCTTGAGAGAACCATATTTTTATCTAT
Source organism: Salarias fasciatus (assembly GCF_902148845.1). Lineage (NCBI taxonomy): Eukaryota > Metazoa > Chordata > Actinopteri > Blenniiformes > Blenniidae > Salarias > Salarias fasciatus. Next base: position 2,456,082 of record NC_043749.1, on the reverse strand, counting down.
TGTAAACCTAGCTGCCCCCCCCCCCCCCGCCACATCCTGTACAATTACAGAAAAAAAAAATGTTGAAGGAGGCTAATTCCATACTGTATATGACATTCAGTTTCTTTGTTCTTTTGTGTACCAGTGAGTTCCTTTTCTCTGAGGATAAACTCGTTGAGTTTACCCTCCACCTTGGGCTGTTTGCTCGTCTGGTTCAGCTTGCAGTTTAAAACTTCTGGTTAGCCGTTTTTCACCAGAAAAGATGCATTCAGCTCTAATTTTGTCCATTGCTTCTATTTGACACTCTTGGTATAATCTTTTATTCATCTTTCCCTTTAGCCTGATGCCATTTTTTTGTACCATTGCTTACACTTTTAATGTAAACACTGAAACTTAACTAGTTCACTTTGCCCGGAGTCACCAAAAGTTGACAATGAATCTTTTTAATCTGTTGGTTTACGATCGAGTCCAGGAGTGTCAAGCATGAAGCTCAAGTGTCAAAGCGAGCCAGGTGGCTCCAATCCGGACCGCCATGCCACCAAGCTAATGGTAACAATTTCAAAGAAAACTTTTTAACAAATGTCTTAAGAGTATCAGACACAACACAACACTGAGACCTGAGATATTTGTGATGCTAAGATAGCTACCTCATTGTGAAAATTCAAACTCGCCTCAGAGCTATGCTGTCAGGCGGATTGTGTAACAGCGTGCATCATGCAACAGCTACAGAAGTTTTTTTTGGACATTTCACTGTTTTTTGCACCAGATGGCTTCATTAAAACTGGCTTTATGTTGCGATTGTAGCCATTTTCTGCAGTAATTGTTCCATTTTGTGAAAATATAGACACTTTCATCAAGAATACTCTGTGCCACAGCAACAACATAAAAACCTTGAAAGTTTAAATTGAAAGGTTATTATAGCACTATTTTTCCAGTCCAGCCCGCTCAAGATGAAATTGGGCTTCATTTGGCCCCTGAACTAAAATGTGTTTGACCAATCACTCCACCTTACATTACTGCAGCCTTTCCCATATAAAAGCTGGGGAGCGGAAAAAGGCCCAGTCAGGATCAGAGGCTCTAAAGACCTCTCTGCAACAGGGATGTCAAACGGCCCTCGAGGGCCACATACGGCCGCTTTTGATCTCGACTGAGCGAGACCAGCAACATGATAGCATAATTATCTCTGAGTAATCCATCCATCCATTATACATACGGTTTTATCCGTTCAGTGCAGCCGGACGCTGAAGTCAGTCACAGCTAACGTGAAGGCAGGGTGCCACCTTTATTTCATGAAAAGTGAATCGCAGCTGATCGTCATTGGCGTCACTTTTTTGGATGTGTGATACTGTGTCCTTCGCCACCGCTCCAGTATATAAAGAAAGAAAAAAGAACATGCTGTTATGGTAGTGTCATGTGTGCAGCCAGGGCTGCACAGTGAAATGAGAGGTGACCTGAAGAACATCCAGTGCTACAAGTACAATACATAGTTTGATGTGTTGACCAAACACCCTTCATTTATGCCCACCCTGGGACATTCACAATACACAGGCAACAAAACTCAAGCCGCAGCAGCAGAGTGCAATGTAAAGTCTTCACAAAAGTCTCTCTCTTCAAAGGCTTCACAATTTCAGCATGACTCTTTCTTTTGCAAATATCTTACTTCCACAAACGTTTTGCTGAGAAAATGTTTTCTTAAGGGCAGAAATTGTATTTTTTTTTATTTTTTTATTTTTTTATGATTTTTATTTTATAAGCAATGCAGCTTTGCCAAAGTTCACTCGTGTTGTTTGTGTGACATTTTCACACAAACTCGGAGCCACTGAAAATGAAAATTTTTAAAAGTGGCTCGCAAGGTGGGACGGAAGCGCTCCGTATCCTTGTAAATGGGAGAAGATACAGATTTTTAAAAAATAAAGCTGCCGTTCATGTACACCACAGCATTGGTAAAAGGTTCTTCTGCACATGTGGGAGTTGATGGACAATAACGACAACGTCTGCCTCCATAGTGTCATGACTCCCAGTCCATATTCTCCTGGACTTGGTTGTTTTTGAGCTGACAGTCACCTAATGGCAGTCTAAATTCATCTGTCCACATTAATGTCCATGTATTTCCAAGAAAAGAAAGCCCATCTTTCACATGGAACAATACAAACACATGCCATTGTCTTGTTGACAGCCTGGATCTGACCCTGGCTGCAAAATATGTTCTTCTACTCTGTTCTGAACAATGATCTGTGGTCTGAAAAGCATCAGTTTACCTGAAGACATAGATGTTTAACAGAAAAGATCACAAGATGAACACTGAATGTTTCTGTCTGTGAGGTTTCAGCTTTTCATGTTTTGCTAACTGATTGTTAGCTTTGTTGTCACTTCTTCTTATCCTGAAAACAGTCATATATGTAGCTCTCATGGAATCTAACCGGCATTGAAACTAAAATATTTTTTACTCCCACGGCACGACTGCTTCAATCGGACGCTGTGAAGCACCCCGCCAACACATTTCTTCCCCAAAAAAAAGAGAGAAATGGCGTGCGGACACAGGCTCTGAACGTGCTGCTAATGATACACTTTCTGTGCAGTCTCGGCACCGCCTGCTGGAAATACAGGCTGTGCCAAGTCCCAAGCAGCAACCTTCAAACCGAACTGTAATGCAGAGAAAGCTTTATTGATCATTTATCATGTGGAGATTTTCATTCTAAAAGTCTGCGCTGTGCAATACAGCCATGGATACAGTATGGAATAATATGCTTTCCGAATCATGTTGTGATTAACAAATGCGTGGTTATTTGGTGGTATTTTTATCTATTCATCATGACTTCTATTTATGGGTGAGATTTTTTAGGCAACTGATGAATATTTTGTAATTAAAGGTTGTGTGCTAGAAGTTAAAGAATGAGCATCTGCCAGGATGGGAGTGAGTTTGACGAGGATTCTGTGGAGTCAGAGCATCAAACCATCAGCTTCCTTTTGGGGTTTTAAGTCTGAAAATTGGTCAGCATCTTTCAGAAGTTGCCTGAGGAATGAAAAGCAGTGAAACAGTCAGTGTCGTGCTCAAACAAGGCTCATTGATGCAACAGTAAATGAATTGCAGTCTGATCTCGGGATTTTACTCTGTGCCATGCTATATGCTACATGCTAAGATGTAGTATTCCTGTGGAGCCTCGAAAGCTGTTGGAGGTACACCTAGCATCGACGTAGATACTGTGTGGAGGTGGTAACACATAGTGGGGTCTGCAGATACGCGGTGAATTACAGCGGCCTGGGCAGAAGGTACCGTCCTGGCTTTAGTGTGGGGATAGACTGAGGTAATAACTGCACCCTGGGCCCTTTGACCTTTAACTGGAAGTGACATAGAGACAATCTGAACTCAAGTGGTGAGCCCGGAGCGCATGATGTGGACAAGTGTGAACAGTCAGCATCGGGGCTCATCGCATGTGAACTGATCACCGGACACGCATGGAAACGGGCTACTAGTCACTCAGACCTGGGTTCATCTGGATTCTCGTGGTTCTGATTCTGCTGAATTAATGCGCTTTACCAAACTGTCAGGCTTTTACTCCAGGTTGGATAAAATCTACATTCCATTTCTACTGTGTTAGAGTTTTCAGTCTGCGTATTCCCATGATGGCACCAAACAAAAATCTTTTCAAAACGAGGGCACCGTGATTGTTAGCCAACTCTTCCCACTTGCACTCTACGTCTGTCACTTAGTCATTTCACTTCAAACGCTGCAACATCAAAAGTTTAGCTTCAATCTGATGCAGAGTGCTGCTCACCTCCTTGTTCCCATTACGCCCTTAATGACATGGCTGCTACCCCAAAAGGCACAGCAAAGACTCCAAAAACGGTCCTGTGGCAGTGGGTCGAGTCTGCAATCAGCCCAAAAGACAGCTTGTGTCAACCCACCTTTTTATTATCCCCCACTTCCTGTCTGTTCCTGCTCGCGTTAAGTTGAAGTCGCCAATGTCGGCATGAGGTGGAGCCACTGGGCAGGCAGTCAAATACCTCAAGCCCCAGGTTAATAAGCTTTCTCCTTTATTCTGATCTGCCATTGAAAGACTAACCACTGCAATCCTGCATGACAGGAACTCTCAAATCACACTCTTCTCCTGTGCGCCGTGTGGTTAGAGTAGGTCACTAATAGAAAACGTAAAAATGACTTTTCTGGAGAATCCGCCCTTAAATGTTCCCTTTCTCTAACTTTTATAACAGAGTCACTTAAAGGTGGACCGAAGTCGTAAATATAACTTACTAACTTGTATTTGATCTTCTTTGTAGATGTCGAACATCTGCACTGGGTGCAGACTCTAAAAGACGCCCATATGGCGATTGATGCTAACCTGCAGTGGGAATGTAAGGCCGCTGGAAAGCCGAGACCTTCGTACAGATGGCTGAAGAATGGTCAGCCACTAACAACAGAGGTAAGATGCAATAAAGATACAGCATGCATGTCTCAGGAATACTTTTTTTTTTTATAATTATGTGTTTCTAGTTTAAAGCCCTGTTTGGAAGGCGTTTCAAGCGAAAACGCATGACTCAGAGTTAGCTGTTGTTACAGACATTTTCCCTTTACCTTTACCTTTCTAACGATTGCCACTACCAGCTGCTGTATGAATCTTTTTCCTCTCTTGCTGCATATGAGACTATAGAATCGCTTTAGTGCACCATCTTGTTGCACAAAATGGTATTTGTAAACTGAGTATGCTTCACCTGGTTGGTTAGAATAGCTACACAGACATCTTCACAATGAACTCCAGTTGTTTCAGGTCCCGTTTTATAGAGATGTGAAATATATTTTCACATCCAGACAGTACAACTGTTCCCAAAGGACTCTGCTAGAACTCTGTGTGATTTTCAGGGGAGGATCCACGTGGAAGCCGGTAGACTGACTATATCCAGGATTAGTCTGCTGGACTCGGGCATGTATCAGTGCGTGGCAGAAAATGAACAGGGATCTATCTACGCCAGCGCCGAGCTCAAGGTTGTGGGTAAGCAGTTATGTTTGTCCTGTGCCATTTACAGTGACGGTAACCAGAGGGGGGGGGGGGGGGGGGGGGGGGGGGGGGGGGGGCATAGATGTACTTCCTGCCTTTTCATTGTGTAGTCTGGGGTGAAAGAGCTTCCTGGCTCTGAGGAAACAGGTAATAACTGGTTGGAGCGACCTCGGGATGAGCCGTGGCGTGGCTCTTTTCTTTCCATAATTGTTGCATACAATAGGCCAGCGTGGCTGGGGAAATATAATTTCCGTAATTGCTGGTGATGCACTTGACATTTTTGACTGATTCACAGCTGCTGGCCGCCCCCTCCGAATCTGCGAAGCATGACAAATGGCCTTAACGTGCGCCTCTCTCTTCCTCAGCCTCGCCGCCCGACTTCACGCGCCGGCCCGTGAAGAAGTCCACAGTGATCCAGCGTGGCGGCGAGGTGGTGTTGGAGTGTCGCCCCCACGCCTCCCCCAGGGCCACAGTCTCCTGGTGGAGAGGTGCTGAACTCCTGAAGGACAGCGTGAGGTAGGGCGTTGCAGGCGCCGCTGCACATGCCACCGGCGGCATTAAATTTGAGGACCCCTTTGTTATTTATGCTTTCGCTCAAGGGGACTTTGAGAGTCAGTGTTGCATTAAACAGCCTTGTTTGGTCGAAGAACGTGATGAAAATGACACCTTATTTGTTACTTAGCGCCCGTTTGCACAACGATTTCAAATGCAAAACTTCCGTTGCGTTTTGGGGGCCCTGTTTACATGAAAATGTTATGTGGCACCACTAGAAACACAACTTTTTGGAAACAGCTCCCAAGGTGGAACTGCTCTGACAACGAAAACGAGACTTTCTGACAACCCGTCGGGGCCTGTCTCTCTGTAGACGGTGGAAATGCTGTTCATGCACAGCTGCAGGAAATGGTTCTGCACATGATCAGCAGATGGACAATAACAGTAACTCAAAGCCTAACATCAGACGCACATAATTTTCTTTCTTTTGTTTTTTTAACATATAAAAAGCAATCATTTCATCAAGTAAATATATTCACAATTTTCATGCAGTATCTCACAACTCAGCAGATTTTTCAAAACTTTTCCGAATTGAAACTCGAAACGCTGTCTTTGTGGCGTAAACAAGGCTTTAGACATAGATGTTGGCTTTCCGCTGAGGTACAGTTGTTCCGTCTTTAGCATAAGAATGAAGCTTTGAGCTTTATCAGTTTTGTAACGGGAAATAAAGATAAAGCACTAATTATGATTTGGCTGTTTGAGACTTCAAAGCGATGCAGCGTCTGGCAGTTTCACAGCTCTTCAAGGCAGCAAACATGCTGGCTGGAGAAGAGAAATCCTGTAGAGATGAGCTCTCTGTGGGGAAAACCAATCTGACTACATCCTGCAGTGAAACGCCACCTCAGGCTGCGTGGCAGGAATTGCTGTCATGATTTAAAGGTCCAGGATGATGGCTGCAAGTAGGATTGCAGTGATGCTGCTTTTTTTAGTGGGAGTACTGAGCACTTAAGATTGTCATTACCTTTCTCTGAATTAATTTACCATTTGAACATTCTCTGTATTTTTTTCTAACATGACATCTCCTACTGAAATAAAACACACATTTCCACATTTAGGCTCCGTTTATACATTTCAAGTGAAACGGCATCGTTTTTGGGAGTCATTTCACACTGGAGGCTGCTATTGTTGTTAGTTTTCTTTAACATGTTGAAGAACTATTTGCTAAGACTGAGGTGTGCATGCGTCGTAGTGACGTTTTCATAAAGTTCTGTTTTACATGGACACAGAGTCAGAGTGTTTTCACCTTGAAAACCGTTTCAAAATAATGTCTTTTCAATGGCTCAGAGCACCGATGTGGCGTAAATGAAAACCCAAACCGCAACGATTTCTCCCCTTAGTGGATGAAAATGAACCATTAAATCATCTTTAACTAAATAATGAACTTGTTGCAGTTTATACTGAAGTTTAACATAAAATTTCATGAACATCCTCAGTTGCTAATGAAAATATATCTTCTTCTTTCAATTTGACACTGGCTGGTTGTTTTTCTAGATAAAAGTACAAACAAACCATGCTGCCTTTGTTCGGGGAGTTTCTCCGACTTCAGTTTTAAAAGTACAGCCTATTCAAAGCACTGCTGGTGGAGAGAAACTGCCCTCCGATCACTGTGAAGCCCGACGGCTGGTGGGGAGGTGAAAACAGTTAAATGAGGAAAGAGGTTTGTTAAATTAAACATAACTTGTTTCTCCCTTCTTCCGTAAATTTTGATTAAATTCTTCAAAATCAGGCTTTTGTTCCCCAAACACTCAACATTTCCTGAAGATTCCAGCAGAGCAGAAAATTTGACTTAGATGAGTTTGAGATGCCTCAAAACAGGACTTTTGTGACATTTTACATATAGACTATTCATACCCCCCGACCCGAACCAGAGTTTGAATCCCTCCATTCCCTTTGTCTCTGCCCAATCATTTTCTCTCCGTCAACCGGCACAGCAGAGGGTCTCCTCCTCTGAGTCTGGTTCTGTAACTTTCTACTTTCTACTTTCTACTGTAACAGTCTAGTTCTGTTTTTCTTTCCACCGTTTCATTTTCTTCTGCTGCTCCAAGACTTTTTTTTTCTCTAAAGGTGCCTTGAAATAACTTATTTTTGGTGCAATAGAAATAAAAATTGAATTGATTTTAATTCAAATCAATCCTTCAACTTTTAAATATCTGTACTTTTACCGAAGTAAAGAATGTGTGCACTTTGACAACTCTGATAATTCACTTCTTGGTAAAAAGAAGCAGCTTAGCGGTCATCAACAATCAGGGAAATTCGCTTCTGAAGCATGAATTCACTGGCGGCGGTGCGGGATCAGAAGAAGGCCCTGACCCCCGTCACAGGCCGTCCCACTGCTGCCATCCTCACATAAACTCAATTAAACCATTTTGGAGGATATTGTGCCAGAAAGTGACCACTGTTGGCGTCTCCGTTCATCAGCGAGCACAACAAATCAAGCATGTCTGTTGTGTGGAGGACCGTCAGAAAGGTTTGTCAGTCTCAAGCCGTATAGTTAAGACTAATTACAACAATTTTCGGTCAGAACTTTACTCCTCTTATTCAGCTTAGCCTGAAACTTTATTGACTTTGCGACACCTGAACATACCGGAAGACTTTTGAAATGAAGACACACAGAGTCGCCCGAATGCCTGAAACCTGTACCTAGCAATTAGCAACTTTAGAATGGGCAATTTAAAATGTCCATAGTGCAATTACACAGTAGTTGAACTGCTCAGTTCAACTTTTCTTTTTCTGTTTTTGTCGAGTCTCCGGGTCAAAGCAATTGGAAATACATCAAGTCAAAGGCAGGATAACAGGATCTCTATGCAAGAGCACAAGCATTCAGCCTGCAGATCACGGCATGGCTGTAATGGGGATGTAGATGCTTGCTCTTGGCAAAAAGAAAAACACCACTGTGAAAGATGCATGTGCAAAGTCATCAGCCTTAATTCCCATTGGGGTTCTGCTTCAGTGGTGAACATTTAGTCAAAGAGCAGATGTTCTCCTCTGCTTCTCCATCCAACGGGGAGCCGTTTATAACACTAATAACTAGAGGTTGCACTTTTGCAGCAGTAAAATAAATGAAGCAGCATCAGACTATTGGCACTGCTAAATGTCGTGACAGGGTTGTCAAACGGAGGCATGCACTTTAATACCAGGTGGTGAAAATGATACAGGCACTGGTCAAGTCAAATATTGCCCTGAAAGTTATTTTTCTACCCCAATTTAATACACAGTGTACCCAGGTAATATGAATTGTTACCACTACAGGCACATGAGGGTTTTGTCCATCAAAAAGGCAAAATAACTGTCTTTTTGTAAATCAATAATAAAACCAATATCTTGTGCAAGCAAGGGTAGCAAGGATAGATCAACAGTTCATCTGTGATTAAATAGTCCTCGTTGAACTTTTCCGTTGACTCAGGAGGTCTGGGTGTTTTTTTTCCAGATAATTTAAGGTTGTATGAAGACAGCAGCTTCTCACAGTGGCCTGATTTCAGGCTGGGTCACAGTTTTCTGTGAAGGCAGCCCGTTACACCTCATAAATCTTCTCTCGCAGCCCAGACTGGCTTCATACTGAGTATCAGGGATGTTGAGCTCTTCGGAGACTTTCTGTGCCTTCAGCTGAGTAACCGCTCTGGCTTCGTTCATTTTGTCTTCATGGTTTTTGCTGGGTAATCATTCCCTCTCCCATCTCTGTCTGTAAACCACTTTGACGACCGTGGTAAGATATCTTCTCTGACTCTATCTTTTCTGACTTTTTCTAAGCCTTCCATTTTCTTACGTTGTTCTCAGTGACTCAAGATTTTTTTTTTATTTGGCAACTTGAGACTACTGTAAGTCAACTGCAGTGATCAGCATCAAATTGAACTTACGGTCCAAATTACTGTCTGTTGCTCCATTTTTATCAGTGCAGGTTACTGATATCTACATTTTAGGATGACTTTCACTTTTTGTTGTAATATAAACCCTATCAAATTATGTTTATTGACATCTGAAAGGCAAGACGGAGAAGAAATATCTTTTTTAGACCTCAAATGTAAGACCTCTTCTTTTTTAAGACATATTTCACATAATAAAATCTTGTCTATTCAGACCAATACGTTATATCAAATTGTAAATTTGAGTTTTTGTGTCAGCCTCCAGCCAAAAACAAACAAAATAAATTCCATCCTATCTTTTTGTGTTGCCCATTGAGCCCACAGTGAAAGCTATAGTATAATGCTCCAATGTCAGTCTTTATCCCACATATGAAATCTCAGTCTTAACTGAAATGCTGTTTTTATGTCATTTAGCATGGCTCATTGACCCTTTCCACCCCGATGCCTCTGTAACGGGCCCCAGCTGTATTTGTTATTAAGGTGCAGCCTGCTGCCATTTTTTAAAAGGTTGTCGAGTGTGGCGCCGTCCCTCCAAAGGCCACCCAGTCCCGCCGTGATTACAACGAGCGCAGTAATTGTTGTGCTTCATTTCTGTCACATCAGATTCAGCGGATTTGCACCGGAGAACATTTAGAAGGAGTTCAACAATGTCGATTTTTACAGACTCTTTTTTTATATTTTTAATGAGGCTGTCATTTACTCTAACTTGTGATTAGGAGGAGGTAAAAATGTCAGGTTGTTCAAATGTCAGACTGGCTGGGTGATAAGGACAAGGAAACTCGTATTTCAAAATTCTTGGAAATGTCTCTTACCCAAAGACCTCAAAGTTGCTCAATTAGGGAAATATTACCCACTGAGAAGTAGCTGCTTTTATCTCTCGTCTTCATGCGCTGCACCAACACAGCTGATTGTAATGAGTTTCTTGCAATCAGGTTTTATCTGGAGCATGGTGGTGGCATAATTTGTGGATTTCAGGTTTGTTGAAACAGAACAACACTGAAAAGTTGGAGAATGGTTCCTCTCACAGACACTTCTTCCACTTAAGCTGTACTTTTCACATGATATGTGTTTGGAGAGAAATGCTTGAATGCAGTCGTGGCTCAGAGAGAGACGACTTCTGACGCTGTTTTCACAAAGGGAGCTTGAAGTAAGTGCTAGTTGGGTGCTGATCAATACGTTATTTCATGCTGCATTGCAATTGGTTAGTTAGTGTATGTAGGTCGCAGCAGCAGTCCGAATCACAACAAATTACTGACAGTCAGAATTTTACTGCAGGTTTTCTTTGGCTGACAACGGCTGTCCTTGACCCTGTCTGACAGCGATGCCACGTCTGACGCGATTCGCTCACCGTTGTTATCGTTTGTCTGGGACAGCTAAAAAAAAATTCCCACAGCGTGTGGAACAACAACATTTTCAAGTGAAAATGCTAAACTCTCATAATATCATAACTACAAGTTTTACCGAGCTCCCCGGCATCTAACACAGTCTCAGAGATAGTGCCAGGCATGTTGTGATCACATGAGCTACTGTGACGTTCCTCAACCAATCGTCAGTGAAAAGAAACTGGAATTGGAATCTCCAGCAAAATAAACTTGAATTCTTTCCATTCAGTGCTTTAGCTTTTGCACAAATGAAGAATCTTGAAGGATTTCAAGTCCTGGAATGTGCTGCATGAATGCAGTGAGGTGCATTTGTGCAGTTCAATCAAATTCTTTGAGAGGGAACTTCAGTGAAGTGTACTTTAAAATCAAATAAGAAATGCCTTTTCTTTTTAAATAAAACCTTATTTCAGTAAAAATAAAAAAGAACACTCTTACCTCTTGAAATATGTTTCCATCCACTGTAGAAAGTCAAGAAGTGATGTTCAAGCAGCAAAATAAGTGATTAGAATGTCCTCTGGCAGTCAGCAAACTGTTAAAAGAGAGGAAAGCAAAGAGATAATCTGTAGATAAATGTATTGATTGTGACCTGTGGGATGTCTCTGGAGTGTCCAGCTTTGAGCTCTGGCTGTTCGGTAGCTGTGTCATCAGGACAGTGTGATACTTCAGTACATCACATTCAATTTCAGTTTTCATTTCCACGCAGCCAAATACAACACAGACATTTTATAGAGAAAACCCCAACAAATCCACATGAGAAAGTTGAAGAGAAAGGAAGAAAACAGCTCCCTTTTGACTGGAAAAAAGATCTCTCAGCAGTCTAAACCTATGCCAGCATCATTAGAAAATGTTCCAGAGTGGCCTGAACCAGCTTTATTCAACTTAATGCACACCTTCAAAGTGGAGACTGCTCAGTGTCCTGAACTGAAACAGGGACCTGATTCCACATGACAGGAGTCTGATAGCCGAGAGCTCTGCTTTCTGTTGTGGTCAGTAGCTTCCAAGACTGGAGCCACGTGGTTATCTCACCGAGGAAGCTGGATCCCGAACACCTGGTCGGACCCAGATGGATGGGTGTCGCACCCTGAATAGTTTGTCCACTGACTAGAAATGAACGGTGGTGGTTGTGTAATATCTTCTAGTTCTTCTTCCTCTTCTCTTCATACACATCCAGGCTTTATAGAACCTCTTCAGTTGATGTAGAAGGCCATCGGCTTTGCTCTGTACTCTACGATAGACTACGATAGAGTCCAACACGCACTGTGAGTTTTCTCTTCTCTCCTGTATTTTGGCTCTGATCGATCATCCAGTCACATTTCAGAACGCTTTCTCACCGGAGACTCAACATGTGATCAGTGGGATTGATTCTGCATCACATTTTTCCTTGAGGCTTGGTGTTGAGAAAAGAATGGTTAAAAAGAAATACAAAAAAAAAAAAGAAAGGCCCAGGCATAACTCTGGCAGCACATTCGGACAAGAATAGAAACTCAGTGCTTGGAACGGAGCTGGTCTACAAAGCAGATACTCCTTTACGTTTCTATTTGTTTTGCAGCTCATTGCCCCTCGGGTCATGTTCTCAGCGTGCCTCCATCACTCAGCGTTTGAGATTTTTGTCAATAAATCAGCGCAAAGCACCCTGTGTCAGACATGCTCTCAGTGTCTCAGCTTGGCCCGGGCGAATACATATTTATTCTTGGGGAGCCGATATGAAATTGTTTGATTTTTTGGAGCTGGCTGCTCACAGCTTTTCTGTTTGATTTACTAAATCCAAAGGTCACAACAGGAGAGCATTATCGGCCCCGTTTATGCATGTGTTTACACGCTCACTGACTTGCCGGCTCACAGCCGAGGAGCCAAAATCACTTTCCCAGGCTTGAATGTGAAAGACTTAATGAAATCCAGTTTTCTTCATTACAGTCAGCTCTCTTAAGAGCAGCTCATTGTCTTTCCTGAACAACTTTTCTCTTGCTGTCTATGATTTCGTCTGATTTGTGGCATAAGAAATGTTTGCGACGCCTCGATTTCACGCTCCACAGAGTGGCCGTTTTGTGCAATGAAGGTTGAAATTTTTGTCATACATTTGTAAAAAAAAAAAAAAAAAAAAAAAACAAGTGTGATCGTTATGCCATTAAAAGTATATTGTGTGTTTTAGGGTAATTATAATGATTGGGTCATCAAATCTGCAGTACGGAGCACCACTGCTCCATTGATCCCAATTATTGCTATAAAACCCTTGAAAGATGCTGCGTGGGTTCAGCTCCTTCCAGCTAATCATGGATTCTTAGTGTCATTACTGATTCTGACCTCAAGTAGAGAAAAAAAAAAGCTTTTCAGTGTGCAAAAATATGAAGAATTTTAGCTTAAGTGCAGAAATGCATAAGATTCATAATACCACAAATGCTTAGAAAGGCTGCATTTTGCATTCTTCTGGAATATAACTTAGATCCATTCATCCTGCATCAGCGGCAGGTGAAAATAAACTTATCTCATCAAAAAAGCTTTAAAGGGGCTGTATCATGCTTTTTTAGCTAGTCCAAACCCTGGCTTTGGCATTAACATGGTATTAGTTTATTTTTGGCGCTAAGGAAAAGTCATTTTGTGTGAAATAAAAGATTTTCTGGGGCTAATTCTGAAACCCGGAAGAGAAAACGCTTTGTTTCACTGAAAATCCCGCCTCTCCCCCTGTGGACTTTGACTGACAGCGTACTTCAACCAAGCTTCTCTAAGGGTTAGCTTTAGCTCTTTAGCTCCAGCTTCTCTACACGCAAAGACACGCGAAAACGTCTTTTCCTGTTAGAAACTCACCAAGCGCAGACCCTTCAGACTCTTGCTCTTGCTTGATTGTTGCTTTCAGACGATGGTTAAAGTTTATCTCCGTAATCGGAGTTACAAAAAGCGGCAACACTGATTGCCGAGGGTCTGCAGGAGGGGGGCTCAGGGGAGCCATCTGCACCGTGTGACGTGAACATGAGAAACAGAGTGTTTTCACGGGTGTGGGAGGGGCTGCCTCTCTGAGCAGCAGAAACACAAGTAAAGCTCAAACACAGAGGCACGAAGGAAAAAAATGCTTTGGGGGTGTTTTTGGTGGGTACATAACTATATAGCAAGGTTAAAACACACAAAAAGTGAATTTTGCATGATACAGCCCCTTTAAAACTCAATGTTTCTATTTGACAATCATTATCAACTTCTTATATTTTGTTTTCCAGAAACAAGAAAACACCAGAAATTACACTTAAGGGGTTCAGTGCAGTTGAAACTATTTTAAATTACACAAAAGCTCACAGATATTTTCATTTTAAAGAATACGACTTGCAAAAAGAAGATGTTTATTGCCTCTGCATCCAAACCGCCGCCTCCTACAACAGGGTGAAAACCAAATGGATATTTATCCTCACACACAGAGAAACTTCTGAAGTCTTTCACCAACACCTGTCTCCAGCTGTTCCACACCTGCAACAAGCTCATCCTTCCTTTGTGCGGCTGTAGCTTCAGTCACAGTGTTTCCTGGCGTCACCCTGCCAGCCTGACATTTCCTCCCCCGAGTGTTCGTCCTCCGTGTGCACATCTCCATCTCATGACTTCTCACGCGTTGATAGCATCTCCACGTGTTGTGGCGCGATAAGGCTGGCGGTGAGGATCCCTTTCAGACCCATCATCCTGTTGTGTGTCCCATTAATATGTGCATTTAAGCCATTGTGCTGTCGATACTGTGCTGACCCTACAGCAAATCTGTTCCACTTCAGCTAAGATAATTGTTGTCCTCTGAAGCGTGCAAATAGATTTTTAGAATAGATTCTTGAGCCGCCATTTCAAAAAGTAATAACCGGTGGCGGGGGAGGCTGAAGAATGTTGGAATGGCCGGTGGAAATCAGGTTAATTTGATCCCTATCCTCACTTTGATTCAATTAACAGCTGAGGAGCGAGGGAGAGACGGCGCCGTGCTTCACTCTGGTGGGTTTTTTTTTTGTTGTTGTTTTTCTTCAGACGGACCATCATGAGCGACGGGACGCTCCGGATCACCAACATCTCCAAATCGGACGCCGGCAGGTACACCTGCGTGGCCAGGAACCAGTTTGGGACGTCGAGCAGCGCCGGAACGCTGGTGGTGAAAGGTAGTCTTTCTTCTTTTGGTCACACCAGCAGCGCTCCTAAGCCGGGAGTTTAAAGCTTTTGTTAAGGGGGAAAAAAACAGGAGCTCAACCATGAAATTGATAATGATATATATGGCTGTTTTATGTTCCCGCCGCTTTGACAGACGTATAAGTCATCCACGCTTTTGTCAGCTGTGAGTTATTGTGGCCGTGTGGCGGCGGCGGCGAGGGGCACACCGCAGCCATCCACAGCTGGGAGAGAAGAATGCTTTCATTCAATTTTGGGGTAAAGAAAACCAGCTTCTGTAGCACTTTCCAATTTGGGGTTTTAGATGACGATGACTTTGCAGAGAGGCCTTTTATATTTCTTCCTGCTTGACGTTGTAATTGCAGTCCATTCAATTATTCATCGCTGAGTTATGGGGAGCAGGCGCTTCCTAAGTGAAGTTATTTAAGGGTGTTTAATTACACCGAGAGACCGGGATCTGTGCCGCTACGGCGCCTCGCGGCCGTCCACGTCTGGCTTTCTGTTGCTCCGGTACAGTAACAAACGGGTGTTTTCCCGCCGTTAGAGCCCACCAGGATCACCGTGCCGCCCCTGAGCCTGGACGCCACCGTGGGACAGAGCCTGGTGCTGCCGTGCGAGGTGTCCAGCGACTCCACGCTCAGCCCCGTCTTCAAGTGGTACTTCAACGGGAAAGCCATCGACTTCAGCAGGCAGGAGCACTTCGAGATGATCGGAGGGGTACGTCCAACACGGGACGGGAACGGCAGAGAGATCAGTGTTTGGAGCAGTTAGTAATTTAAATTATTAATGATGATCATCATCACTTTTGTTCTCATATCAGTTCTGAATTCTAATTATAATAAAGACATAATTGGGATACCCGTGTGAAATGGGACACCTGGGAAGCTAAGGAGCTTATTGAGAGAGGCCGAGCCACAGGCAGGAACAGGTTTCATTTAAATAACATAACTCTCCTCTTTAATCACAGTCATTCAACTAATATCCTGATTCTGGAACATCTTCCTCCAGACTGCTGATACAACTTGGTACTTTTTGTTTGCCGTAACTGTAAAAAGTAACAAATTCAAAAAGTAACTTGGAATTGTAATCAGGAAACATGAGGGCAACACTGTAGCAAAACCATTCCTCATTGTTCATGGAGATTTACCTATCTGGATCTCTGTTTGTCTGCACTGAGATTTAACAATGTACAAAAAGCAAAGCAAAAAAAAAATCATCCAGTGTTGGATTAAAATTTGTAAATGTGATCAAGTTGTCAATGTGTCCGAAGACATTTGGAGTGAAAAGTCTTCTTATTCAGCCTCAAGTATCCAAAAATATCCAGTTATCGTTTTTTTTACACATTTGAAAAACTAATTACAGACACATTTTGAGACAACATTTACAGATTGTGGTTCACATTGACAAATTCTTTTAGACAATGACAAAAACAGAAAACTGTCCATATGGATTGAATGGTTTTGCTGCAAGAAGGACTCCATAAACGTGTCTAGTCTGAGAAAGAGAAGTCGAGAGTGGTTTTCAGTATTATATATATAAGCTTTTTTCCAGTCTGTGTAAGGTGAGCCTGCAGAGTTAGATAATTAGCAGTATAAGCCCAGGGCAATTTCCTTAACTCCATTAAAATTACTCTAGCATATACACAGTTCTGGCTTTTTTTTAATTCCAGTTTATGAGAAAATATCACACAGCACATTATATGTAAGTTGTAGGAGTTCGATTGCTCAACAGACCTTTTCTATGGGAAAACATGCAAAATAAGAAGGTAAATTACCACCTAAACATTTCATAATGGTTTTACATCTTCTTTATAAAAAGGAGAAAACCCAACAATCCCACATGAGCCCGCATTGTTGACAGTGAAAAGGAAAAAAATGAAAATCACTTTCACCAGGAAGAAGTCTCTGCAGACCCAGACTCAGAGGAGGTGGCGTTCTGCTCACATCGACAACAGTGAGGGAGGAAAGGATGGAACGGAGGCAGAGAGCAGCAAACAAACAAGTCAACATCAGGTGCGGAGCCGCTCCGCACTCTGCAGACCTGAGAGCAGACGGGGAACAGATCAGGAACTTCCAGTTCCACTGTCAGAGATCCTGCAGGAAGGCAGAGAGCGGGCGCAGACTGCTGGAGTTACTGACATGCTGGATGGATGGAGGAGCTCAGCGCAGTACAGAAGATCTAACAGCACTCGAAACCTACAGCCGCTTGATTAGAAAATGGCCCGACGGGTGGAGTCATCTCACAGTCAGTAATCGATAAACCATCTCTGGGATGCAGTATAGATCCTGTTTGCGCAAAGTGAAAACACCCAAAATACAATGAGAGTTTTGCATTTTCACTTGAAGACGTAAAGCTAGGTGTAAGTTAGATCAAGACTGAAAGCAGAACAAGGGAAAAACAAACCAAATGATGTTCTTTATCTTCTCAGAAGCTCAATAAACGAAATATAGGAGTATGAAAATGTGGCCTCAGGGAGAGTTTTGCATGTAAATCCAATTGCATTGTTTTTTGTTTTGACACGTTATCGCACTGGCATGCATCAACTCTCCACAAAAGCAGTAACTTAACAAGACTCTGTGCAGGAGAGACTGTCTCCTGACTTTGTAGTGTGTGTTTGTGAATGTGTGTGCGTTCGTGTTCCAGCTGTCAACGGATGTGTCGGATGACACACGACAACACAACACGACAATTAAAAAGGCAGTGACAGACAGTAATCTAGCCATCAGTGCTCTGGCCTGGTGAACAGATAGCGCGGCCATCTGGGAGGCTGGGACAGTCAGTCCTGAACCCAGCAGCCACTGGTCTGATGACTGCTCTGCCTCTAGGGGTAACGGCCTCGACTGTGATCTGGACAGGGACCGCTCAGATAGCAAACCGTCTTGCCAAGACTTCTCTAATGTTTACCAGTTGTTGGATGGAGTCTTTTAATCTAAGGTTCCTGAGTTTCAGGTGACTTCTCAGCTAATCTTTACAGATCCCTGCATGTGGATGAATTCAAATGAGGAGCAAAGCTAATACAGAGCTGGATAATAGCTGGTGGCTTCAGAGATTTTAACCAACTGTTCTGTCTTTCGTTCCCTCTTCACATTCTGTTAACTTCCAGGCAAGTTAAACATCCCCTCTCAAATGATTGGTACTGGGACTACATATTGACTACAAATAGAGCCCAGGGCAATTCCACATAAAAATTAAAAAAATAGAAATTGCGCCAGTGTATTTTGCAGTCACATGCAAATTTCAGTTTTTAAAGCTCTGAACTAAAGGCAGGCAGTAAGCAAGTGCCATAAATACTGATTGAAACAAGATCCAGCATTTTGAATAAACTCTAACCTGGATATACCAAACAATGGCTGCCTTGTACATCTGTCCATTATAAGCTTAGAGGAATCCTCCTTGAGGATCTTCTTATATGATCCAATTTGAAAAATAATTTTCAGGCTGCTCTGGAGTTCATCTCT
Organism: Salarias fasciatus; assembly: GCF_902148845.1. Lineage (NCBI taxonomy): Eukaryota > Metazoa > Chordata > Actinopteri > Blenniiformes > Blenniidae > Salarias > Salarias fasciatus. The sequence continues at coordinate 2,437,738 of NC_043749.1, read as the reverse complement.
CTTCTGCTTTCTTGTGAACGACTGACCGGGGCTCGTTAACACGACGACGTTTCACAACGCTTCGCACACCTCTGATGATATGAGCGACACCGTGCAGGAAGCCACTGCTACAGCTCACTGGTTAGCGCCTGAAGCTGAAATCCACAGCGTCACTGTCAATGTTTCTGCTAAACTGCTCATAATGATTAGAAAATTAACTACTAAAGAGCTTCATGCGGCTTCATTTGACCCTTCAACACCCCCGAGTGTGATGGTGATGAACTATTTTGCGGCACATCCAACTTAAAAGGTAGAACTTAAAGGAACGGTATAGAAGTTACACACTGCCCTGTACTGCAGACACCATTGTGTCAATCAGCCTCTTCAGAGGACAGGAGCGACTGCTTCATATGTTTCTCACAAAGATTTTGGGCTAAGTTAGTCTCCATATAGTCCATACCTGAATGAGGGCCCAGTTCAAATGGACTTCATTGTGTGAAGAGCTTTACACTGTCAGTCAGATTCACCCTTTCACACACATTCACACACCAACAGAGGTGGCTGCTATGCAGGGTGCTCAGTTTGAGTTTCAGCGTCTTGCTCTAGGATGAGTCCCATCAGTCGATCAGAAATTTTTAACTAATTAATCCCAACTCTGACCACAATTTATCGTGATTAATCACATTGTTTTTGAATTTTAATACACAAAATGACTTTATCTAACTCTTTTAACTTAAGTGGAGGTGCTTCGCATCAGAAAACATTCACAAATGTTTAAGTTGAACCATCCAACATTTTAAAGTTGAGCCGCTCAAGAGAAGGTCAGCCCCATCTTCTCTTTCAGTGTTGAACATTCCAGAACATAGATGGCCATGGGAGGATATTTTTTAGCATTTTTAAGCTACAAACAAGGAATCCAATCCTCACAATTCTCCTCAACAGCACAAGGATGAAAAAAAAGCAATGTCTACATGAGAGTAAAATGAGTTTTCTCTCCTGTTTCTTTTCTTTGAGCCAACTGCTAACCAAAACCTTAATTCTGCCATTTCTCACAATTAAAAAGATTAATGGTGACAGCTCTCCATGAATTAATCGCAATTGAAACTGACGTTTTCTAAACACCCCGCTCAAAAATGCAACATTTTTCTGAAAGGAAAATGTAAAAACTATGTGTTTTCATTTGAAACACTGTTGTTTAAACACTTCCTCGGTTTCATGAACGAGAACTTGAGCTCCAGAAGCAGACGAGCTGTTGTTGGTCTTTCCAGTGATTTTATTGGAAGCTGGCTTGTCGGAAGCTGTGCACACTTAATTTAGCAGATGTTGCCGTGTGCCGTGTGTGAGGGGCGAGCCTGTAAACAGGGATGACATTTCTGCCGCCTGGAGCTGATCTCGCCCGTACGAGCCAATCAATCAATTCCTCCCCGAACAAAAGGACTCCAAATTTTTTGTGATTGCAAGATTTATGCTCCCTCTGGTTGAGCGCACCAGGCCCTCTGAAGCTGCTTCACAACGCTGACATTTCCACAGTGAGCATAATCACAACAGCTGGTTAACTTCCTCTTTTGAACAAAGGGAATAGCTCTATTTTGCTGGGAAAAAGAGAAGAAAGAAAGAAAAAAAAAAACTTGTGAAACGGCTCCGTCTGTGTGGGTGCTGCAGCCATTCATCCGAGCTGTAAGGGTAAAGTGTAAACACAACAAACACTGATCCAAAAAAGAGACGGGGGAAGAAAAAAAAGAGAAACTGCTTCAAAACAAGTTGCCTTTGTGCAGCCCTCCCTCCATCGTAAAGCTGAATTAATTTGTTTTGCTAGACTGTCGAGTCATTTTTATTCATTTCCTGTGGTGAATTCTTCGTTTGTGGAGGATTTCCACCACATAACCGAGAAAGACATTCAGCTCGTTTCTGTAGGATTTTCTATACTTTCATCTTTATCCTTGGATTTGCTTCTTTTGTTTTGTTTGTTTCTTGCCTTCTCAGGTTTTTATTTGCATATTTGTGTCATTAGGGATTTGCGGGCGACCTGATGGTGAGGAACATTCAGCTGAAGCATTCTGGGAAATACGTGTGTATGGTGCACACCGAAGTGGACACGGTTTCCGCAGCAGCAGACCTGATCGTCAGAGGTATGGCCGTTTCCTCCTTATTTAGACTGTCCGTCACTGTGTTGCACTCTCCGTATGTCCACCATATTACTATTCAATTTAGCAAGATTGGAGTTCGACCTACAACCTCCGTATTGTAAGGTGCAAAGCTCCCTCACTCAGCTGTTAGCTGTGGAGGACTGTGGTTTTACCCCCGGAGGGACAAGAGGAATGGCTGATGCCACTCCAAGACACACACCAGAGGAAGAAGGGAAAAGCACAACCCTGGGATGATAACAGAGAATACACACCAAACCTCCATTCGACTAACAGTCCATCCCTGAGATGAAGGACTCACAGCCTGAACTATCTGATCCAATCAAGCTTTTCCTCCTGGGAGGAAATCGCCTGCATCTCGGGGCAAACAATCCCATGAAAGCACTCTAAGAATGACCTGAGATCGCTGGGTTCATGTAGGACTTTCCATGATCTGGTTAAATAAAACAAGATTTTAGCAAAGAGACAAGTTCCAAGGAGATTTTATTATCTTTTAGAAACACCAACTGAAAGTAAAAATCCTGTATTTTCGCCTTATATGCTTGTGGAAGGCTTTATGAGAGCAAATGAGAAACAATGTTAATGTGCAATAGATGTCATTTAGATTACATTTAGGCTCTATAGGGAACTTCATTTTCATTTTCTTTATCTGTAAGTACCAGATGTTTTACACACTATGCTGCAATTTCTATCCATTCAGCTGTTTCATGCTGCTTGCTGTTACGAAAACTCCTGGGTGATTTTTGAAATACATCGTGATTTCTGTACTTATGAGAAGTGTGCTTGACTGGCAGCTGAAAAGATGGTGACGTGCTTCATACAGAATCCCTCAGAACACCGGCGGTCCCCCTTCCATTCAGGCATCGGCCTCTGAAAAGGTCTGGGGATGCGAATGCGTTGGCGGTATGGCGCCTTCGGCCGTGGATGCCTTCACAGTCACTCAGTTACAATCACATTCACTTACGCACAATAATCTGAACTCTCACCCAGAAGGACGAGAGTCGGCAGCTTTTTTTTTTCTTGTTTGTTTATATCTGGAATCTAAGACCAAGTTTGATCTCATCTGATGGCTCTCGTTAAATCTATATGAATGAAGTGAAAGCAGAAAATGTTCTTTGTGTTTTGGGGATCCGTTAACATGAAGCGATGCTTGGAACCAATGAAAACGCAGCTTTTTCAAACTAGATCCTCGGGTGGAACTTTATAAAAAGCCTTCATTTCTGTCTCTGTGTAAACAGGTAAAAACAACCTTTTGAAACACTGTTCCTGCACATGCATGATTAAATGGACAATGACAGACATGGCGGCCTCCAGAGTGTCCAGACTCCCAGTCCTTATCCTCCTGGAACTTGATAGTTTTAGAGTTGAGAGTCACCTCAAATAGCAATCCAAATTAATCATCTGTTCACACAAATGTCTGTATAGCTGCAGTCAGGAAAAGTTTTGACAACTCTCATCAAGTTGGACAATAATCTGCAGCTACATTTGGTGTTTGTATGCTTATAGCCTTAATCTAAAACCAAGCAATATTGATATTCGGTGATCTTTTTTCTTCGGTTGGAAGTCCCTGCTGAGGACGCCGCGGTACTCCCCCAGATTTGCAAGAGTTTAGCGGGAAATCTCATGTCAGTTATCCAAGTCCCGGCCTGTTTGTTTGATCTCATGTTCCTGCTCTCGCTAATTTTATAGAGAAGCTAATTGAAAATCCTTCCTTGTGTTTCCAAATCCCTGATCATTAACGCAGCCTGGTTTTACTACTTCCTTTTCTTTCACTTGTTGAGGTTTGTTAAGCAGAATCCTTCAGGAGAAGTACTTCTTTTCTCTGCAGCTCCGGCGGATCAGCATGACCCACACAGTTAAATCACACACACACACACACACGCTCACACACACACACACACACACACACACACACACATACACACACACACACACACACACACACACACACACATTCCTAAAAGTCCTCTTTTGGCCTTACATTGCACAGCAAAGACAATAGGAGGCTCCTTTATTCCCTGAAACCTTTAAGAAGCTTTATGAAACATGTTTGCTTTCCATCTTTGATGTAAACTGCAGGTTAGACAGGTTAGTTTACACCCATCAACATTTTAATTTCACATCTATTTTCACTGATTTTTACTCTTACTTTTCCAAGCCCCTGTGTCATGACAGTGCTTGTGAAAAAGAGGATTCACATCCACTGATTCAAACCAAAGTTTTCCGTTTTGGCTCTAAAGCTCACGTGTCGTGTGAATGGAGAGCAAGTCTTTGTAAAAATCCACCAGATTGAAAAGCTGCGTGCTTCTCGTGGAGGAGCTGCCGCTTCGTTCTGTCCTCCTCCTGCCGGCACAAGTCGTCTCTCCTCGCTTTGTGGGGCCTGAATTGTGTGATTGTTCTGAGTGGGAATCACGCTGAAAGCAAGACTTCCTGTCAACTCTCACTGACCAGGTTTCTTTTTTATTTTCAGAACACTCGGTTCCTGAGTTTTTTGCACCTGATGCTTGTGTAATTTTCCAATGGGAGGGTCTTTTTTTTTTTTTTTTTTTTTAGGAATCATGTTGCTGGCAGGAATGGACCGGGTTTTGTCCAGTGGCCTGTTTGTCTGCCGCTCCTGCCAGAGATGAATTACCAGTCAGGACAGATTACTTGACTCCCGTCCTTGTGGTTCATGCTTCATCTGGTCTATATCCTCTGACCTGTCTGCCTCGGTCGACCCCCAACACGGGGCTCAACGGCCCCGCCGGCAGAGTCCTTCAGGTGGCCGGGACGTTCGAGCCCCTGAGCCGTGACGGCGTTGCTATCCTCCTGGAAGGGGGGAATAAATTCACAGCATCACAAAATGCTTACCGAGCAAAACAAGCTCAGGCAGCTTTAATACATGTTATCAATGGCCACACACCATGAGATAGATGCTGGAGGGGAGGCGATTCTTTACAGACTCATCTGAGGGTTCTTCCCTCACAGTAGGCAGCGTTTCATAGGAAAAAAGATGGTCATTTACCATCCGACAGAGACAAGGCAGGGAGATCTCATCAGGCCAAAACATACAGTACAGTAAGGCCTGTGACCCATGACCTTCACCTTTTGACCTTCATCCTTGCTCACAGCAACTTATAAAAACCTGATCTGGTCGAAATTCATTAATACAAAACAAGGAAAGATAACTGTACTTGAACTTATTCTTATAATGGCAATAAGGAAGCTCTAATGTCGAGACAATCTTTTAAGGTAGTCGATCATTTTATGAAATTTACTAATCTGTCTGTGAGCTTTCCTAAAGCGCACGGTGTCATCATTAATCCTCGCCGACATTTCTTCATATAACTGAAGCTGGGGAGGTTGTTTTCTAATTTTGTAATCTTTCAATGTAGCTCATTAACACCCAAGGTGTAATTTTGAATTTCGTATTCCTTCACAGCACACGTTTTTACATTTGGGTGCCTCTCTCTTACAGCTCCGTGACTTTGTCTTGCCCTTTTTAGTATTTCAGCAATTTGCGATGCGTTTCATCAGCCGCATGTCTGGAAAGTGATGGCATTACCTAAACACGCTCGCGTGGCGTCAGGCGGCGGAGACAGACGCAGACAGATGACACTGCGGGTGTCATTGGGTTCAAAAGAGAGAATCTGCGTGGGAGAGAAGCTTCACCAGATACAATAAACAATCATGACACCGAGGATATTCCATCAAGGACAATTGCATCCTTGAGCCAAATAGAGCAACTTAGGCAACATTCTAATAACCATTTGCTCAGAGTCTTGGGGGCTTTTGGGTTTTTATGTCGAAGTTGGTTTTGCAAGAAGCTCCTGATCGTGAAATATGTGATAAGTGCCTCTGAACTGAAAAGAACAAATGTTTTACAGAAATCAGATTTTATCCTTAGGCCTCTCTTTCCTCTGTCAGGGTACTGATGTTTGACAGATGGCAGACTGGTTGAGAGGCTTTGTTTTGTAATTTTGATACAATATACTGTAGATAGATCCCATATTGACTGCTGGAGTCTTCAGCTCCATATTGGACGAGCACCTGCTGATAATTGCAATAGTCTTCACTCACTGAAATACTCAATTGATTTCAAGCAGTTTCAGGTTACGTGGTGGTTTCTGTACATTATGAGAGTAATTATATAAAGACCTCCCTTCTGCAACTGCAGTCAATGCACCGGAGGTGAAGTGGGTCCCCATCCAAGATGGCGTCCTCTCTGTGATCATTGAACAGTGGCGGTCAATGACGAGTCCCCTCACAATCAAGATGGACTTTACTCAACTGCACCTCTGTTTGCTTTAACCAGGAAGCACTTTCATGAAGTGAAAAGAGAAATAAGGATAATTATATCATTATTTTATAAACTGACTTTTTGCATTTTGTGTCATGTTTAGTGGTAATCCTTCACTGAATGTTGGATTACCTAATATATCCAAGTAAGGGTTGTTTGTCTTCCATTTACAATATATTCACTTCTAAAATATCTGATGAAGTAGTGTTATTCTCCTCTCATAATCCTATAATCACCAAAAAGAAGACATGCTAACGCCCCCTTCGTTCCCTTCCCCATGGTGAATGAAAGGTCGTGCCACAGGTGACCTGTTACCTGAAGATTCAGTCCTGTTGACTTGTATTTAACCTAAAGTGCTTGAGCCTCATGTACATCTGCCGTCACACAGCAGCTGTTTTAAGCTGTATCTCTACTGAACCTTGATGGGAGGAGCGCTCCTGCCTCCCATGGCTCTGAACGGGGTCGTTACCGAAGTTATGAGTCGTCTCCTCACGAGGCTCATTCCGCTCATCAACCTGAAACAATCTCATTTCACTTCAGCTCGTGTTGATCTTCGCTGCTCATCCTGGTGTCTCTTCCTCTCTCTGGGGCCGTTACAGGTCCTCCAGGAGCCCCGGAGAGCCTGGTGGTGACTGACATTACTGACACCACTGTGCAGCTATCCTGGGGCTCTGGACCCGACAACCACAGTCCTGTTACCAGGTACATGGTGCAGGCTCGGACCCCCTTCTCTATCGGCTGGCAGACCGTGAGGACAGGTAACAACCAAACCAGCATTTAACGCTTCTCTTCCTTTCAGAAAGTTGTGTCATTTTAGGAATGCACCGATACCAAGACCAAAATTTGTTAGTTGGAGTCCGATACTGCACAGCGTATCTGTACTCGTGAAACTCTCCAAACCGTTGGAGGCGCTTTGTGGCAATTTATCGCCTTCACGTCATTTGTGTGTGGAGGACGGCTTCAGGCTTTTCATCCTTCAATAACGTCTCGTATCGGTACTCAGTAGCTAAAGATTTGTACTTGTGATCACCTTCAAACTGTGGTATCGGTGCATCTTTACGTTTTTTGTTTTTTTTTTGTTACCACTTCAGCAGCCTCAAATCAAAGCATTTCCCATGATACACTGCATTAACAGCCCCATCCCACCCCCCACCGGTATAGATGTAAATCATGATTTATATCTTCAGAAAAATGAAGCAGTAATGAAGTCTTTACCACGGTCAAACTATAATCCACCAAAATGCCTCGATGATTTACAGTTTATAGATCCAGTGCATGAGCTGAGTCTTATTATCACACACACAAAATGTAAAGACTTTTTTTTTAACACAGTGGTCCTTTAAAAGGAGGCTCAGCAATGCTGTTTAATTATAAAAGAGGACTGACATAATACTACATCCTACTTTACACAGTCTTAGTGAATATTACTCTTTTTTTACAAGTACAAAGCTGTGAAAAATGTGAATTTTTAATGCGTTTGAGACAACCCCCGCTGCTCCAGGGAAATATGTGGTTCTGGAAATGCCTCTTTAAAGTGAAATTTGCAAGAAATGTACGAACTGAGAGAATCACAGGCAATTTATTAAGAACTTTAATGGATAATTTCAATCTCCCAGGATTGAGTTGTAAAACACAGCTCTTTTATATGCATACCCACTTGTCATTCCATAAAAGTACTATTGAAATGAGGGCTGCAGAATATTTACTGGCACTGCTCTGTCACCGCACGAACTGTATATTTCCATCTGCTGTGTGGAAACATGCTTGCCAAATGAAACTGAGCCCTGCTACATTAGACAGTGTTGACAACAGACCATATTTCACTTCTTTATTTCAACATTTCATCATACCTGGTGGCATGAAGCCACAAGTCAGAAGCAAAAAAAAAAAAGCTCAAAAATCAAGATAAAAAGACTGAAAACAACAAAGTCAACAACTGCTTCTGAGACACTGCTGCTGGAAACTGAACACACACAATTACAAAGAAAAAAACAAGGAAGAACAAACAATGTCTAGTTAAAACTGGATCCAAGAAGAGAATTGTTTTAAGATCAGCATCATATGCTGAAACGTTTGCTGATTTGTTGCAACTCCACTTTCAATCCCAATACCCAACATTATGGCACTTCTATTCAATCATTTATAAATACAGCCTCAGTTGAAGTGACTTCAAACGTGAACAGGCTGCCAGACAAGGTTTGAACAACGTGACAAAGATGAGAAAACTGTTACATGGAAACTCAAATCTCATGGCAGAGACATGAACGTCGTCTGCATATGTGTTTGTATTGAGTCAGATCATCCACACTACAGGACATACATTTGTGATATTGTGCAGCTCTTACTGGAAAGTGTATTTGCATGAAAGCCAAATCAAAAAACAGCAGTATCTGATGTTTACATGTGAAACAAACCACGGACTCTTTAGCGATTGTGTTTTGTAGTTTGGTCTCCACTACATGCTGGAGTTCATCCAATCTGTCTTTTTAATGTGTTTTCAACAAAATAGTAATTATCTGAAGATGTTTACCTGTGATGAGCACATTAAAGCAAAGTGTAAAACGTTGCGTTGATGTTAGGAACCGATACCAGTATCAGGCATGGAGGACTCGTACTCCCACTCATACTCGTAGAGGATTGCTGATGAAAGGCGTTGTGTATTACATGACGCCATCCGTCAGCAGAAGGTAGAGAAGACAGTCTGAGTCCGTGATTTGGAGCTTCTTTAATATTAATGAAAACAACAAACATAAGACAGGCTGTAAATCATGTTCTGCCATAACAGACACTTGGAGCAACAGAGTTACATCAATGTCAATCATTAGTTTCACTGATCAGCAGGTAACTTCAAGCCTTGCTACGAGCTAAAGAGTTTCTGGGCGAATACCAATGATGCTACACGCTAAACCTGATTAAAGTATGACAGATATAGTTATATAATGGCAGGATTTGTGTCCAAGAACAGGAATTCCACACTACTTTCATGTCCCAAACAACAAATTTCACAAAAATTAATTTCAACTGGAAATATCTTTCGTGTCAGTCCCCAGTTGAAATTCTTCATCCTTCAAAGTATGGCTTGAACTTTTTTTTCCCTCCCCTTCAGACTGAAACAAATTCCTTCCTCCTGCAGATTTGATTTGTTTGAGATCACAGTTTAGTCTCAAAGAAAGATGCTCAGCTTCGTCGTGTCAGCCCCGTCAAGCGAGCCCGCCGCCTGACAGCTCATTCATTCGACTTATTTAATTGCTGTTGTGTTTAAAATTGCATTGGGGGGCTGGAGACGTTGCCGCGCGATATCCATAACAGTTGCGGAGCGTTTAGGGCTGCTGGAGCGGTGACAAACTGTAATTGGAATAGCAATAAAAGATTTACAAATGTCATCATTTCGGTGTGATGTACTTCACTGGTTTTTGAAATGTTTTGTATCTTCTCATTTTTTCTTTAATATTTCTTACAGACCAAATGTGAAATGTGCTTGAGTAGGAAAAATACAAGAAGAAGCAATGAAACACATTTCAATTCTAAATTCTTTTAATCCTAGTTCCTGATTCTGTGCCTGGACAGATGATGCATGCCACGGTGACAGATTTGAACCCCTGGGTGGATTATGAATTCAGGGTGGTGGCAATCAACAGTGTTGGCGTTGGCGAGCCCAGCACGCCGTCCAAACAGATTCGAACCCAAGCCGCAGGTATCCTCCTCACTGGGAAAATGACATTTAGCTGTTTGATTAGTTTCACTTTTGTGACTCACGTTAAATCTGTTGTTGACTCTCCTGCCAAGCGTTGGAATCGGCCCGCGAGACGAGCGGAGATCACACTTTTTCTTTTTTTTTTTTTTTTAACACATTTAGGCGCTAAGCTCATGTGTGTCAGGATTAATTACATCAACACAAAATGCAACCTGTTCACGCAGGCCACAAGACATGAAGGTGGTTTTTTTTCTTCTTCTTCTTCTTCTTCATCCTTTCTCTCCTTTGAGCTGTTGAGCTGAGTAATTTCATCCCGCTGGTCGATTCACGGGGGAAGAAGTTTCCCGCCGCGCCTCACACATGGGGCCGACATGCGGCGCTCGGCTAATAATGGCGACTAGAAGAAGAAGAAGAAGACAAACCTAATTCCTCTGCTGTGTGATTAACCCGTTTTGTGTAAATAAACAAGCTCCGTGTTGTTTTTTAAGAGTCGTCTCGTTCCTGCATTCGGCTCAACAGAGCCATGAATGAGTCTCCTTTGTTGTGTGCAGCTCCCAAGGTCGCACCCGTCACCGTGAGCGGCGGCGGAGGAGCTCGAGGAGAACTTGTTATTGTGTGGGAGGTAAGAGGATCATGGGCGTTTTTGAGTGGGCATTCATTGTGACGGGTTTTTTTCTTTCTTCTGATGAGAATGGAGTTCTGGCGGAGTCTGCAGGTTTTAATTAAAAGGCAGAGCTCCTGCCTGCCGACTCCTCCCCGTCCCGTAAATCCAAACACAGACACACAGCAAATGTCATGTGTGTAAATCTGGAAACCCGGAGATGACTTTACATTGTTTGGACACTTTTCAGAGTGAGGAGGTGTTGTACGGATGAAACACTTTAGCACTTTCTGAGCACTAACCTTCTGCTACTTGCCAATAAATCTACACTCCATATGTTTTTCTGAGTGTGAGTTTCAGATCAGACACCCATCCTCACTTTTCACTCCTGTATTTTTTCCTCTCCTGTTGAATTTCTGCTCGCGCTCGCTTGGTTCCAAGGCGTAACATTGTCTGTCCTCGTCTCAGCCGGTTCCAGAGGAACAGCAGAGCGGAGAGGACTTCGGCTACGTCGTGGCGTTCCGCCCGCTCGGCAGCAGCACCTGGATCCAGACGGTTCTGGCTTCGGCAGACGCGTCCAGATACGTCTACCGCAACGACAGCGTGGCGCCGCTGTCTCAGTTCGAGGTGACGGTGGGAGTGTACAACAGCGTGGGAGAGGGGCCGTTCAGCCGGGTGGTCCGAGTGTTTTCTGCAGAGGAAGGTGAGCAAAGCGGACGGTGGATCTGAGGGGCGTTCAGGTCCCTCAGGAAGTGGAAAACACTTTTCAATATGAAGCTAAGGTTTCCAGCCTCAAATCCAGTCAGCCCAGAAACTACATATTAAACTACAGGATTCAGTGCTTATATTACTTTTGTTCCCCACATTGTTCCAGTTGTTTGAGGGAATATTGCGGCTGTGTTGAATTTGTCATGCGTGTGTCTGCAGAGCCGTCTGAAGCTCCGTCCCGGGTGTGGGCCCGCGCCGTGTCTGCCTCCGAGGTGGAGGTGTTCTTCGAGCCGATGGCCTCCAAGTCCAGCCGGGAGAAGATCATCGCGTACGAGGTGAGAGAAGCGAAGGCACAATTTATCATTTTTGTATCATGAAACAACTTTCTAGTCAAGACGAAAAGCCTCCGTTGTGTTTTTTGGTTTCAATTATGCAGCAATGATGTATAAATGGTGCCTGAATCATGAGGATGTGTTTGTTATTCATTCAATTATTGAATTATTTTAGATATGTTCACCTATATTCCATTGTTTTGTGCTAAATAGATCAAATATCTTATATTTTTTCAATATATTGAACCTTAAAGGACTTTTCGTCAATTAATATTCAAATAGTCAACATTTTTCACAGTTTTCTGACAATAACACCCTCCGTGTGGTGTTTTTTTATGGAAATAAAGAGGTCTTCTGGTGGCTGTTTCAGCCTCAGAAGAGCTCTGAACTCAAGAGCTGCTATTAAAAATATATCTATATATATAAATAAGTGGAGGTGTGAACATCATTCATCACTATCCTCCACAACAAACCCTCTCCGGGGGAGCAGGCTGCGAAAAAAAAAGGAGATAAAAACATTGTTGTGCGGCGAACCTCGGGTAGGTTACCTGCGTGGAAATGCCCCGGTGGCGTGACCTCGGTGCAGAGGCCGGGAGGCTGCTCGCAGTGTTTGGTAAAGCGCCGCGTTATTGGACCCCAGTTAAAGCTCACAAACAGCTGAGCGCAGGGAAAAAGCCCAAGACATGATGGAAGAGCCGCCGCTTTGATTTGACACTTCGAATTATTACATGTAATAAATGCGAGATGTAATACCGGTTTATACGACGAGGTTTCAAGTGAAAATGAATTTTGTGGAAAAATGCCACCTGGGGCAGGAGAATGTCCAAGCAGCATCTATCAGGAAGGAAGGCTCTCTGATGTGCTCAACAATCTCACATCGAGGACAAACAGATCCACAGCCCCGGTGTTTTGGTGAAAAATGACTACATGCGGTCGCCGGCAGACTTTTCTTCCAAACAGGCCTCGGTCAGAGCGAGGCCAAACAGCAGCCAGGTGGAAGGACATGGTAGAATAGTAATAGTAGTCCCAGAACGTCTGAGAGCTGCAACCTCATTGAAATGCTCCCAGACTGAATCCGTCCAACGCAGCTCAAAAAATCCTCCCAATAGAGTTATTATATATCCTCCGTATGAAAAGCAGCTGGGCTGAATCACACTGCAAAGAAAAGTTCACCCTGAAGTGAATGTTGAAGGTGAGAAGACGACGATAGCAAATGTACCGCGAACAGTCAAGGTTGGAATTCACCCACAGCGAGAAACACAAGCGAAATGAAGCTTCTTCCAACGGCTTGCTCGTGTTTTGACTTTAATTAGGAGCACACCTTCATCCAGTGCATCCTTTGTGTCATTTGAAGTCAATACAATGGAGGGTATTTGTGATTTGTGTCCCGGTATGGTCTGAAACATCGCTGTGTGGTCCTGATGCTGCGCCGTCCTCTCGGCTGGCGCGCTGCCCGGCCTCTTTAATTCAAACGATCCACTGAAACTGGATTTGAGAGGCGCTAAATTAGATTAATTAGAATATATGTCAGAAAATCCTGTGGGACCTCTTTAGGAAAAGTTCGCCATTGTGAGAATGTGAATAAATGTCCGCCCGTGTGTTTGTGACACTTGTCAGATGAAGCTGGCCCACCCAGCTACGGAAAATAGCCCTCAATGATGAAAACTCTCCTGTGAATTAATGAGAGGATTAGTCCTGCTGTTTGCTGTTTTGGATAACAATTAAGGGATTTTGCAGAAGATTAATTATCAGTTAGGATGATCTTATTGTGGCAAATTTGTACCTCAAGGAAAAATGTGAATGTCCTTTGAAAGTTACAAAACACACTTTATATTGAAGATCTGAATATCACAACGACATCGGCGAATTTATTCAATATAATATAGCATGATACAGTAAACAAACCAAACAAATATCATCAGCTTCCTGCATCTGTCCATTCAGATCAGCAAGATATTTCCTTCTATCAGTCAAACATCAACATGAAACTTTCAAAAACCTGATTTAATGCCGCACCAACACAGCAAACCAGCTGATTTTATTGAAGGATAAAAAAAGTGGTTTTTTTAACCACAAGGTGGCACTGCTGGAATCCAACCACAATTATTTGTTTGAGAGAATGAGTCACAGCAGTCAAACCAAACTGTGCAATGATCATATAAATAGAAAAAAGTAATAATTTGAAAAACGATGATTGAATGAAGGAATAACAACATTAAGATATGAAGAAAACAAACAGCAAAATGAAAAAAAAACACCATTAAATCAAGTTTGACTCAAAAAAGTCACAAAGAGACAAATAATGACAGATTTGACAGATAATGTATATACACAGATAAAACCCATTTGAATAAAAAAAGAACTAAAGCCCTGTAAAACAGGCATTGCAGTGAAAATCCTAAAAAGCTTCACAGAAATCTGAAAATGGCTTCACTGATATTCAGAAATGACCATATGAGACAAAAAAAGCTAAGCAAATAAAAGACCACCATCATACAAAATAAGCATTACACAGACAGTAACACAAATGTATGAAACAGTCTCATTTCCAAACAGGCATTAAGACATCCAAACCCATCATAAGACGTCTGGAAATAATCCGAGACATCTGCAAGATGAGCGTTTCTCCACATACAACAAGCAGGAAACGTATCAGCGGGGTTTTCTGCAGACATCCAGAAGACGGAGCTCGGTCCTGTCTGACAGCTTTGCAATAAATCCCCCTCTGTGAAGGTTAGAATGGTCACTTTCTCTCTGCGGAAGTTAAACTTTGGAGATATGTGCACTGCGATTGTTCTCTAAGCAGCTGTTAGATAAGCTGGCAGCTGAGCGTAAGTTCATGGCAAACTGAACAATAAGTAAGTGCTATGTTCACTCTGCTTTGAGCTCCATCTTCCTCGCCGCCGCCTCCTCGGGGGAAATATCTGGTTTTTTCAGTGCCGACGCTCTCCGCTGTGTTCACCGGCGAGCGACTCGCTGGTTTTCCACCGAGCAGGATGAGGACTTGAGTTTCTCATCTGACAGTCAGAGTGAAGCAGCGCAGTCGAATCCAGAGGAGAGGATCTTGCAGAGTTACAAGTTTTTATTGGCGACCTCTTTTCACACATGAATCCATATGAATGGTTGTTTTAAAGCCTCTCTAGGGTTTAACTCACTGTAAACCATCACGGCGGAGCATATAGACGAGTGTGATCAGCGTCACGCCGGCTCGATGCTCCTCCACACAGGAGACCTTTCAGATGTGTTTTTTTCCATTTCAAATGGAGTTCTTTACGTTGCGTGCGCACTGGTGGACTCCCGGGTCAGGCTAAGTGCTTTTTCACTGACAGCTGGACGACGTCCGGCGGTGTAGTGATGTTCTGCTGCTGCATCCTGTCTCGACGTCGCGTCAATATCAGACGTGCTGCAGTGTTCTTGGTGGAATCTTTTAGATTGAGAAGCGCTCATTTAAAGAGGAATTCTTCTTATTTCTGTCCATTTTTTTCCAGAGGAATCTGTGAATTTGCACACAGTCAGAGCACATGAATGTAAACTTTATAGAACAACGGTACTTGGAGCCACTTTTCGAACACAACTTTTGTGAAAACCCACTCTGTCTCCATGGAAACAGAAGAAAACATAACTTATTAACAATGCTTCAACTCTATTTCCATGAAAATGAAAACAAAAAAAAACCTCTTCTGAAACACTGTATTTCAAAAACTTACATTTTTTTTTTCATCTTGATTTTCATCAAAATGTCTCTTCCCACTTAATTCAGGGCCAGTTCACTTAAAAACTACCTTTCAGCAGGATCGAGGGCCTTGTTTTAAAACAATGCATCTTAAATGAAGACAGGGAGAATGTGCAAACATTACTTGTAAATGAAGGATCTGCTTAGAACCACTACAGTGGAGATAGATTTAACAACAGATCAGGAGGAATGTGCATTTTATTGACATACATTAAATACACTGACTGCCCTTTTGAAACTGAGGACTTACTTTAAAAGTGTTTCCACACATTGAATTAGTGACAAACAGAGATAGCAAAAGACGGTTCAGTTCAACCCAGCATTGTGTAGTTTGTTCCTGCCTCTCCCAGCAGACCTGCTCACCATGTAACCAAGAAATACACAAGTTTGGTGATTTTGGTGATAAAATAAATGCAATGATTGGGAATGCACAGAAATTTAGTTTCCAAGCAAGAATAGTGAAATTGTTGTAGTTTGTTTTGTCAGCCTCCAATTGTTGTCAGAGCAAACCTGATAAATAAATCCCTCTGACAGTTGGTTCGAACATGTCATATCAGCACTGGATTCACCGTGCTTTCCTTCAGGTGTTTTCTTTTTTCATTTAAGAGCGTACTTATGTAAGATGTTGCTAAATATCATTCTGAATTCATCGCTGTAGAAAGTCTCCATAGTGACAGACTTTGGCCTGCCTGCAGTCTACTGTGAAAAAAACCTCTTTCCAGGTGAGGGGCCGGTCCCAGCTCACATCGGGTGAAAGCGGAATTCATCCAGAGTAGTTCTCTATTCCTGGAGACGGAGGTGGAACTTTTAAGTTGCATTTTCTGTGACTGTGAGCAAAGTTATCGCCTCAAACTGCAGCAAAAGTTTGAATAATGTTTGAAAATGACATCTGAGCGTGATGTAAAAAGACGTGATGACTTTACAAAGTTCAGAGGAATTAGAGACAAAGAGATGCGGCGACCTCTTGGATGAGATTGCATCATCGTCCTGAGAAGAGGTTACCCAAATCTTTAAATGGTCCGTTCCACTCTCCGGCCAGTAAAGGAGGGCGAGCTTCACCCGTTCACCACATCCTGCCAGGACGCAGCGCTTTAACCCAAGAAAACCTTTTCAGGTTGGACAGCGAATAAAGATTCCCTGACACTTCACACAAACTCTGACTTCGATCTCTGAAGGAGGTTTTCAGAGACCCAGCCGACTTCTGTGGCTGTTTTCATGTTCGACTGAAGTTCTGTCGCTCATCTCCGCAGGCTGAACAGCCATCTGTGGAGCGTGGACCTTACAAAGCTCTTGTATCGCCTCGGCAATCTGTCTCAGCGGGACGCCGGCCCCAAAGGGCTCTTCATGCATGCTGGCCAGCAAATAGCATTTGGACAGTGTGGCAGCAGTGTCAAAGATTTCAGCCTCTTTTAACTCGATGTATTAATAGACGACTGCCGAAAAAGCGACGCCAATTAGCAAACGCTGAAATGCAAAGTTAGAGACTTGAAGACAAAGTAAAGATATCTTTCCACCACGTCTTGGATCTGAGCTCCTGATGAAGCAGCCTCCCCATGCCGGTGTTTGGCTGGTAACAGCTGTTTGAAAGGTTTGAGGGGCCAGCATGACCAGCTGAGAGGATAATGAGTTGTCATCGCCGTCTTCACTTTGCGTCCCACTTCGCCCACCCTGCCGCTCATCGCGCTGCCTCACTCATTTGAACCGTCACAGCAGGAGCGCTCGGATGTGTCTTCTCAGACTGAGCCAGCCAGACGCGAACGCAGCTCAGAGGAGTCTAACTCTCAGCAGCTTGCTGGAACTTTTTTCTCTTTTCTTTACCTTTTGAACTGTAAGAGCACGAGGAGCTGCTTTTGGCCTTCGGTTAATTCTCTGACATGACGTGGCAAAGTAAACACGACTCCGGAGAATATTAACGACGTGCCGAATTAAAACACAGGCCTCATGACTAAGCATCTCATACACGATTAGCATGAAAAATGTGAAGCTTTTTCCCTTCAAGGTTAGAAATATTGAAACTTCAATAAAGGTGTGAGCCCAGATCGAGTGACAATAACTTATTAGGGACGTCTCTCTCTAGTAGCTGATGATTTGTCATTTGTCTGATAGCTGGCCACGAGTTGCACACTTTCCAGGGTGAGTTAAGGTGGAGGGAGTTAAGATTGCCTTAACTGAAATTTACACATCATTTCAAGTGCAAAGGCATAATTTTTCTGTTTCTGGTTCGGTGAAATTTCACATTTAAGCAGCAATGTTTGAAAAAGGATGTAGTTTTCATGTTGGGCCACTAGTGGGCGCTGCTTTTTGTTTTGTAATGAAACCCCCAATCTGTTATAACCAGTAACAATGGGAGGTATACAGACACTCAGCTGTACAAAGAAATCATTGTCTGTTCTGTAATTTAATCAATACATTAAACTCAAACGCACAGTCAGGTAAACCTTCTTGCTTGGAGATAATTGTTTTAGCCGCTTCTCAGAATATACTGATATATAGCCACACTGTACCACAGCAATCAAATGAACTTTGGACACAACATGAAGTTTGCTGCGAGTAGATTGCATGATGAATCACAGCCTACGATGTTCGTGAATCAACATGATTGTGCAAAAATTAAAGCGTGCCCCATCCATTCACGAAAAAGAAACTAGCAAAGCATGAACGGACCCCTCGCCCTTGTGCATTCCTGCATTTGGAGAGAAAGATGGAAGACTGGGTTTCCTAACAATCCCAAGGTCGATAGTTCAAGGATTTCACGTTTTAGAAGTGTGAGGAATTGAATGCAAGGACTCTTCATCATCCTTGCAATCATGAATAGATCACCTCTTTTTGTCTTTGCAGAGATCAAGACAGACTTTTCCGAATAGGTGAACTCATGGTTGATGTGGCTACTAATATGACTTGGTTAAAGCTCACACCTCTACATTTAGTTAATTCAATAAATAATAATAATAATAATAATTAAAAAAATCATCATCACCTGTCTCCTATCGTGCACAGTTTTCTGCTAAAATGTTTGACTACACCTCTGAAAGTGTGCCGTGGTATCTGGCTCCAGAATGTGCGCAGCAGATCCTATAAGTCCTGGAATTGAAAGGTGGGCCTCCGTAGGACCGAGTGCATCAGAGAGTCTTTGCCATCCGTGACCTTGACACTGGTTCACTGCTTTTCCTTCTCTGGACCACTTATAACAGGCACTGACTGCTGCAGACCAGGAAAGCCCTTCAACCACTGCAGCGGTGGAGGTGCTTTGACCCAGTTGTCTTGTCTTGTGTGGCCATCAGAATCTGACCCTTGTTAAATTTCCTCAAATCCTGTCACTTGGCCATTTCTCTGCTTGAAACACAACTTTTGCCAACGAACAGAATCATTTTCATCCCGCTGAAATCTGAATGAATGAATGAGTGTAGTCATTGCATTTTTGTTAATGAATGATTCCTGCTGTATCGGGGCATCACCACTCATTAGGCTGCTGACTAGCCGCCATAAGCTAAACATATAAAACATGAAGAAGTTCTAACAAATGCAAATTTTATTACATTTTTGTCTCCATAAGGAGGTTGACAGTAATTCACCACACGACAAGAGCAGACGAGAGCGAAGCAACGTCACCAGCATGAAATCACTGCTATTTGAAGCGCTGTCCTTGGTGCTGAAAACGCAAACACAGTCAGACAGGTCTATACTCCACAACTCACTGTACCTGACATGTCAGGCAGTAAAGATAGATTAAAAAAAAACATCAGCAGAAAAACACAAATCCCACAAACCAACAGCGCGTGGTGATCAGGGATGAATGAATAGAAACAACACAAACAGTGTTAGCAACTAACAGCTACTACTATGTTACTGCTGTAATCAAACTCAAGAAGGCAAAGATTGTTTTACCTACAATACTAAATTATGTTGCCTTCTTTCATTTTATTGGACGTATAAATGCAGTAAAACTGTTTTAACATTGTTACCTGAGCATTTCCTTGAGTCACTAGTTTTGCTATTAGAGGCCATTGGATTGTGATAGTCAGCTGCTTCATTCTCAAAATCAGCAGCTAATACTTCGTTATATTCTGATAGAACAGTATTAGATAGATTAGTATTTTTTTTTCTTCCAGAGAGATGTTAATTTAATTTTGTCACCTCATGTATTCCTCTGAACAATGAGTGATGATTAATTGGGGTCACAGTGAGTGACCTTTAGTTCCACTGAAGGCATTTATTTGATAAAAATCTCAATTTAAAATGTAGCGAGGACTTTCCTTATTGCGCGTTGTACTGATTCCCTAAAGTAGAAACCCAAAATGTCGACCACTGTCTCATGGGCAATAGTGAAGAAGAGAAACTCCATTTTAAAGGGAGAGAGCGCTGAGATGGAAGCAGCCTCAGAGGTGAGGCACCATCTGCGTCAATCGGTCGGGGTGAAGAGAGAGCAAAGAACAGCACAGAGAACAAACAATGAGCAGCGGGCAGGATGGTTCAGCTGGTAGCTGCAGCCTCAGAGCCTCACGTCTTCAGAGAGAATACCATACACACATCCACTTTTAAAACTCTACTTACAAAATGTTTTGGGATGTGTGAATAAAAAGACATTATAAACTTGTTATTTACAGTAGAATATAAACAAAAAGTGAAATCTTGAAGGAAAGACATCCCACCGAAAAGGTTATTTTGAATCTGATAGCGGTTCCACATCTCATAAATGTTGGGACAGGGACTTGTTTACCATTGTATTGTGATTTTTTTTTCTGATGCAGGATTTTCAGCACTCGCTTTGAGTGTTTGTCAGCAGTTTACAGTATAGAAGCAATTTCCGCTCCTCTTTTCTCCCCTGAAGACACGCTGCTGTGGCGGAGGCCGTATCGTGACATGATATTAAAAGAGACATTCATACATTTGTCTCGTAATGTTTCAGCTGTCCACAAAATAAATCCTGGATTCAGACAGAACAGTTCAGTTTAGCCCCAGATCCTTTAAAATGAGCTCTGGCTTAAAAGATTATTTTCAAACCCAGAGCTATATCTGTCACATTTACGTGGTGAAAGTGTTTGAAGGGGCAAAATTGACTCTTGGGCAACATTTTCAAGTGAAAATTGAAAAGTTTTTTGGTTTGGGAGTCAACCAACCTTCTTGAAAAAGACTACATCAAAATAAAAACAACTGGAAAAATTAGGACAGGTAATTCAACACAAGGTAAAGACACATAAAAGTAATAGGATAACACAATATGTCGGAGTTCATCCAAGCCGTAGTTACACTGATTATTGTCTTATAAAAAAGAGAAACTGAAGATGTTTCACCTCTTTCATGGTTTAATGCAATGAATTATTTCAGATGACAGATGGAACGTCTACAGGAAGCTGAAGTCATGTTGCCTTCAAAGACAAGATTTGGGAATAATGTAACATTTCCAAGCAAACAGAAAACGTGGACTGAGGCTGTTATGTTATGAATTTTTGAAATGGTCATACAGGATATGGAGTTAATGGAACTGGGAGGCTTTTTTCAGCATTTTTAATATTATACAAGAGAAAGTCATTCTGGTAATGAAGAAACATTGTACGAAGGACAAATATTGGACATGAAGAGGAAAGAAAAGAGAAGTAGAATATGAAAATATCTAAGAGCAGACTCAGAAAGCAAGAAATAATTTATTCTCAAAAATTTAAAGCAATTTCATGATGAACCACGCAATAAATATAAATCCCAGTTTAGAAAAGCTCACTGTAATTGATTACAGGAGGTGAACTGGCTTATTTTACCCACATCTGACAGAGTAACAGTGAGCACACAGGAAGTTTGAAGGCAC
The DNA here is from genome assembly GCF_902148845.1 of Salarias fasciatus. Taxonomy (NCBI): domain Eukaryota; kingdom Metazoa; phylum Chordata; class Actinopteri; order Blenniiformes; family Blenniidae; genus Salarias; species Salarias fasciatus. The sequence continues at coordinate 2,416,468 of NC_043749.1, read as the reverse complement.
AACAATCCAATGCAAACCTGATTTCTCTGTAATCCACCATAAAACTATCACTGTTCTCTCCTCATGTATACAGGCTTACATGGACCTGCGACACACTTACAGGCTTTTACTCACTGACAAGCTTCTCTGGATGAGACCAGTTGTAAGAACATGTCTCATGTAGAGCATGATTCAGTGTACAAGGCCTTCAAGAGAAACACTGCAACAACTTATATCGTGGCTTGGAGTGAAACCAAAAACCTTGAATCAGCATCCACTTCTGTATTTTACTGGCAGATCCAGACGTATTCTTGCATTTTCTTTTGGAAGTGATGCACTTTCTTTCCCACTGTCTTCATAAGCCTTTAAGATGCAGCACGACAGCTTGAGTCTGAACAGATCCCTTCGCTCGTCGCTGCTTCTTTTAGCATGTGTTTAGGTTTTTAGCAGAGGTGCTGTAAAAAAAAACTGTAAACCTCATCTGTTCTGGTATTTTGGGTATTTTCCCCTAGTGCTTGGATAAACTGCTATAATTAAACTGCTGCTGGGAAAAAAAAGAAAAAAAAAACCATCCTACATGCGTCTGTTATCAGCAACTCCAGGCTCTGTTGCTAATCTTCCTCTCCCAAGCAAGATCGCTGAAAACCTGTGTGCAGCCAATTGAATAAGCACCTACTCTCAAACCATCTGTTTGACATTCACCTATCTGGTTTCCCCCTCTCTCGTGTTCGGGTCACAAATGATCTCGCTGTGAATACAGATTCTGACAAGCCCCTTATCCGTCAGCCCCCCCCCCCCCCCCCCCCCCCGCCGCTGCTGCTGCTGCTGCTTTTGCTGATTCATCTGATACTGTATCGCTGGCGGTTCTGAAATGTTTCTCGGACTGCCCGGGGACACGCAGTATCTGAGCTGATCACAGATCCGGGTTGTTTTTCGGTCTGATTTGGTTTTCCCTCAAACGTTCACATGCGTGTTGAAGCTCTCGACACGATTCAACTTTCCTTTGAACGAATGGCGTGAAAACAGAAAAGCATCATATTGAGGATCTATTCTAAAACTTAGCTAATTGTACTTAACTTTGGGAAATTCTTTATCCTGCATGTACGTAGCTATCCTGATGTTCTGGTTAGTTTAGTCAGTTAAATCCAGCTGATGAATCACTGCAGTACATCAGTCTGCTGTTGGTGGGTCAGCACAAGGTTGACCCAGCTGGTCATAATGATGTGGCTGATCCGTGTGTTTTTTCAGCTTCTGGAACAATGTACCGAACAGAAGTTGAATCCTAATGCAACAAAGTGTTCAGATTGTTGTTTGACTCTACGGTACATTACGCAGGCAGCCCTCGCTCTTCGAGCTGGAAGTGTTTTCAGATGATGCATTTCAAAGACCAGTGTCCAGAGAACAGGCAGCCCAGGAGATCGGCCAGCAAAGGAAATTACCTGCATCCAGCGTCGAGGGGGAAAAGCACAAACACTGCAAACACTCATTAAAGTTTACATGCAAATGTAGCCCTGAGCTAATACGAGAAGGGGAGAGCACTTTGTCTTTGAAGGAGTGTTTGCTTTGACAGCAGAGGAAATGAGACATGCTGCCTCAGCCTTGAAGCACTTGTTACAGACATACACTCGCATTAACTTTTACTTGTATATGTACAAATGATGTCAAGAACATGTTCCTGAATGTGCATTTTGTTCGGAGCGATGTTGTACATCCCACAGCGATTACTCATTACCTGAGTGTGTAGCTGTGAAGAAGCACCTGCTCCGCTGGGCTTCAGACTCGGGAAATGACTTGAAGTCCTCGTCTCTCTGCTCCAGGTTCTGTTCTGGGAGGAAGGATCTCAGCAGAGCGAGGCGGACAGGGTGCGAGTCGTGAACAGCACGGCTCTGCTCTCCGGCCTGAAGGCCAGCAGGGTGTATCTGATCTCGGTCAGAGCCCAGAACAGCGCCGGACTCGGACCCTGCAGCCCGCCGTTCAACATCACCACCAAGAAACCACGTGAGTCAAAACACACGAGGACGCAGAACCCTGATCTGTGGCTCCCAGCCTGGATCCACACACACATCACAGGCGATGGGTGTGAAACGTGTGACAGTTAAAGAAAACATCATCTGAATGAAATACTCGCTGGTAAAATTCACATTCCACTTTTGAAAGATTCTTCGTTTGTTTATGATTAGTAACAAAAAATCTACCAAAGAATCAGTTCACTTCAATTCAAATTCAATTTAAAATGCATCATTTTTGCATTTTGGGTGTCATTTACATGACAACAGTGCTCAGAGCCACAGAAAACACAACTTTCTGAAAGCGTAGAAACGTGGATCCTATCTGGATGCACTATGTTCAGGCAGCGTGACGTTAAGGTGGAGTTTATTGACTCTCCGTTATCCTGCTCTTCCACATAAACTCCTGCCAGTGTCTACATACTCAGGAGCAATTCAGCTGAGTACTGGAGTGAAGAACCTCAGGTTCAGAGTTCAACAAAGGTTTTCATGTACTTCAACACCTCAGTGACCCTTTTTTTCACCATATTTCACCTGCATGTATGAATCAATGCAGTTGAGATACTTAAACCCATAGATGTTTTTTATAGATGCTCTGAGATGTTGTTAGAAAGGCTTTCATCCACTAACCATTAAAAAAAAAAAAAAAAATCCTCACGAGAAGAAGAATACCAGGAAATACTGAGAGCTGACACGTCAGACTACTTCTACTGAAGATGGCAGTTTATTAATTCAACATATTATTATGATTCTATTATATTATTATGTTATTATGTTGTGAGACAGATGATTTCGACCCGACTCATGATCTGTTGTTGTGATGGTAATAGCAATAGTTAAGGGACATTGTTTTCGGGGGGAGATGGGCGATGCTCAGGATGGTTCTGGTCCTTTAGAATCGGGCTCTTTGTGCTTGGCGAGGCTATTTGGAGAGCGGTGATGGAGGTCGGGGTCCGTTCAGGATGTGCTCTGTGACCCTCACGCTGCAGGTCCCTCCTGTTTCCCACAATGCAGCGGTAGGTCAGGAGCCCCTTTATGATCGACCCATAGAAAAGAATCAGTGGGGGATGAAGGAGACCACGTCTCTTCACCTTTCTTGAGGAAGTCTCCGCTGGGCCTTTTTCACCTGACGGAAATTGTTTGAAGTTCAGATGAGGAGTGCTTCTCTTTGAACGGACAGCGAGGCATAATGGATGTTCAGCTTCAACTTTCTATGAACGGGGAATCTTGCATATCATTGCATTTGCTTTCAAAGGCACAAAATCAACAATTTTTCAGTGCAAAACTACAGCCTCTGAGGAAGAAAGAGCCGTACCAGCTGTTTTCCTCATCTGCACATCTGCACGTCCGCCTACTTTACAGCTGCTTCTGCCACCTCTCTTTAGAAACTCCGCTTCACTTCTGGCTGCACGCTGATCAGAGAGCCAAAGGCTTCGCGCCTCAGCGTGTTGTACAGAGCCGAGGTCTGGAGAAGCAGGAGACGGACTGCAGGGGTTCGCAGACCACGTCGGCTCGGTGATAGTTGAGTGGAAACAAATGAGATGAATGAGAAATCAATAAAGAATAGATCCATCATTTTTCAAGCCTGTCTGAAACAGTGTTGTGTGGGCACAGACACAGAGGCTCCTCTCTGCAATTAATCCTTCTGTTCATGCAGCCCTTTTACAGATAGAGGACAGAGTCTATTTTTCAAGGTTCGATCAAAGGCAAGTTTGGAGGGAGACTTTTGTTTAAAGCGATACTTCAACATTTTGGCAAATTGGCCCATCTAGGGCAATTCGGTAGTCATTTAGAACAGCATACTTACTTTTTTTGTGAGGGTGAGCTGTTGTTTATTCAGCGGTGCGTCTGAGGAGAGCTTCACGGCGGACATAATGGAAGTGGACGGTACAGTTGCTTCCCCTCGTCAAACTCATCAAATACACAATCCAACAACCCCAAAACACACTTAGGTGGACACGTTATAATCCGCACATTCACTACGCTGTGAAACACCAACAAATAATATTGTAGCATTACGACATTGAAGCAAATATTGGGAACTACTTTTTCTTTTGAGATCACTACGCCCAGACGCCATGTTTAGTAAGTAGTTCCGTCTTAGCAATCTTCGCAAAAAAAACGCTCAATCTCGTAATTTTGCATTAATATTTCACAGCGTAGTGAATGTGGGGATTATAACGTGTCCACCAAAGTGTGTTTTGGGGTTGTTGGATTGTGTTGGATTGATGAGTTTGACGAGGGAAGCTACTGTACCATCCACTTCCATTATGTCCGCCGTGAAGCTCTCCTCAGACTCACCGCTGAATAAACAACAGCTCGCCCTCACAAAAAAAGTAAGTATGCTGTTCTAAATGACTACCGAATTGCCCTAGATGGGCCAATTTGCCAAAATGTTGAAGTATCGCTTTAACTTTTTAAAATTTTAATAATCAGACAACTTTCTTTACTTACTGTTGGAGATAAGAAACTTCTCTTTAACTCGCTCTACTCAGAATTCTGTTCTATAGTTTGTATACTTCAAAGGAGAAATGTCTTGGTTCGACTTCAGTTGTTCCTACAGGCAATTTAAGACCCCACTTGAAGCTGAAATGCATGTTTTAGGGCCTGCTGGAGAAAATTGGAGTACCTGGAGAAAATACATACACAGAATAAACATTTAACTTTTTATTATAGTGGCACACCACAGTACTATTCAGAATGATTTGTCGCTCTTGGTTCAACAGGGAATCAAAAAAGGTACAAGTAATATTGGGGAAAATAGCTTAAACCCCAAGAAATAGAGGGAAAAGTGCTAGAACAGCTTAAAAACACTTGAACTGTCTAGAATTTCTAAAAGAAGAAAATAAAAATGGTTGGAAAAAAGCATGCAAAACTGATTAAAAAGATGTAAAATTGATAAAACTGCTAAAATTTCAAAATACGTCAACAAAAAAAAAAAAGCCTGAAAAGAGAAGTAAAACTGTTAGAATCAGGCACAAAATGTGTTAAATATGCAAAAATGTTTACTATTCTGAACTGTAGTTTAAACTTCATAAATAATATCATAAGAAAGTAGTTTTTGTATGCGCATCAAAACTATATATGAAACTCTGCGAGCTGCATTGGCCTCATTTTAAAGGTTAAATACGCTTTGCGCCAGAACAACTTGACTTGGCGGAAAATCACAAAAATGGCTCTTTTGGTCATAAAGGTTGCAGAACTTGCTCTACAGCATTCAGGCACAAGGAATTCACAGCAAATAAAGGATTTGTTTTTAAGCTTATTGATATAAAAGTAATAGAATAAATCAAATCTAATGTTTGTTTACATCCTGATTTAAAAAGAGTGTGTGTGTCCGGAGTCCCGGAGGTTCAGAGGAACTAAAGGCCGCTTCACCTCGTTTCTTCTGACTCTCAGTAAACCTCATCCTGAGGACCTCGGAGGTCTGGATGGTTCACGTTCTGCAAGACGTATTCAGGCCCGAGACCATTCACAGCTTTGTAGAGCAGAAGTCACAGTTTGAAGTGGATCCTTTGACGTGTTCCGCCCTCTTTGTGTTGCTGAGAACTCTAGAAGAGCTGCAGCTGCCAAACACACTCTTTACTGAGACCTGTAAACACACCTTACAATAATCTGAAAATAGTTTCACAAACAAGTTTTTCTGAACCTTATTCACGCAGAAATCCTTTCATTCCTGGTAGCGAGCTGATTGGGAAAATTATGCCTGCGAGGCGAGAAGACGAAGCACGACATTTTAGAGATGAAACAGAAGGTGTTTTCAAAATAAGAGACCCAAGGACAGCTTCGTGAACAACCTTCATCCGTCATCATTTATTGAGTAAAACAGTCTTATTGGATTCTGAATTTCTTTAGAAAGAAAGTTGAAGATTAGTGACAAGACTGGAAAAAAATCATTCATCCATCTCCTCATCCATGTCATCAGTCCGTCACAAAATCATGTACTGAATAAAAATAAATTGTGTTTTACAGCAGCATCTGCTAATCTCCATAAACAGCAATTTATAATCAAAATCAAAATACTCAAATTTATTCTAAAATCATTAATCAGTTTCTTGATTCCTTAAAACGTGTCAAACTGCTTTTTAAGACAAAAATAACAGGAACAAATGCAAAAAAAAATTCCTAGTAATTATTCTCTGGCATCAGACAGTAATTGTATCAATTAATTAATTGTGTCAAATTATTTTACACTAAGATTTGTCTTTATAAAACAAAGCAGGAAGTGAAATGTCTCAGGCTTGTCGAAAGAAGGTCGGAGCGACGCAGGAACTGCAGTTTTCCACATGTGAATGAAACAGGAGGGTGAACCTTTTATACCCGCCACCTTCTCCACTTAAAATGTCAAACTTGGAAGTATTTTGTTCGTCAGACTTAGAAATATTCTGCAGCGCTCGGCCATTCAACAAGCTGTGACAACAGCAAAGGTCACAAACCATTGTCTTGCTTTGTGTGCACTTTTAGTGCACAGTGGGGAGAAAAGCACGGCTTCACTTTGAGTCCAATCCTAGATGATGTCGATTCTGTCAAACTTCACGATATTCAGAATTTAGAAGTCATATTTCCTCTTGAATTTTAGTGAATTGACTGCAAATTAGAGATCAGGGCATTTTTTTAACATGCAGGTTGACTAAAGTGATGAGACTGATGTGACGAGGTTGTGTCTACCAGGAATATCACCCCTTTCATCAGTGGGTTAATCCCATCATGCTTTGCACTGAGAAAACCCATTGTTTGGATTTGTTAACTTGGCTGGTTGAGTTCGTTGTGTTTCTCTTGGAACTAGAAGGGATTCATTAGAAGCCATGAGGATTTTTTTGTTTAAGAATGTTGCATGACTGACGTTCGTCATTTCCATGGACTCTGGTTGAACCCTAAACAGGCTTTACGTCACTTCCACTCAGCTGAATTCCAATGAGATCAGGTCAATCTAGTCACGTAATCAGGATTTACATGGCACAATATTCCAGGGGTTCTAAATATGAGGCCAAAACTTGTGTAGTAATTATTCTGTTTAACAGTCAGAATTTGAAAGACAGAAGATTTGTGGGTGAGATTTGTGGTGGTTTTGCAGCAAATATAAACAAATCAGCAAAAAATACAAAAACATTTCCTCATTCTGTGCCACAACCCAGAAAAAACCTTGACGTTTAAATTTAAGAGCTTTTTTGGCAATATTTTACTAGTCTGGCCCACTAAAGAAGACATTCGACTGTATGTGTGGCTCCTGAACTGAAATGTGTTTTATTTATGTATCAGACAACATCTGGATGCTGGGAAGTTAAACTCTGGAATGTTGCAAACACAAATCTGGTGGAAAGTTTGATATTTTTTGTCAGCATTGAAATGGCCGTCTGAACTGTGGCTGTTAAAGCGTCCTGTCATCTTTTTCAGAAATGTTTGTCACGTTAGTGACATTTTCAGGAGCATTCAGTCTCACCGAACAACAACTGAACCTCTCAAACCCGATGCATGCCATCATAAGGCACTTTCTGTTACTGGCACAGGAGATTTTTTCCTCTCGGTATGTCTGAGGCTCTGTGTGTGAGGAAACGGGAGGTCAAAGGTCAGCGTACTTTGCATTGCAGTTCTCGTACTACAGATCAGTGAATGGGAAAATGAGTGAATGATGAAGTCAAGTCTATTCATGAGTTGGATTAAGTCCACAAGCAGTGTGTGAATATTTTGCACTTAGTTTTCTGTATGAATCATCTTGAATATGCAATTTTTATCTGAATCCAAGCCAAACACGTTGTGCTGTGCTACATCCCACACAAACTATTCTAGTCCTTCGTGTGTGTGTCAAAAACTTCCAGCCGGCATACAGCTACGAAAGAGGGCGACTCTAGTAACACGGGTAAAAGATCAGCCATATGGCAAAAACAAGACCTGAAAGAATAACTGGACAAGACTAGAAAAGCACGGGCATCGAGGATATCAGTCAGGGAGTGAGTTGCTGTGTGGAGCAGAGAGGACCGAGGACCTGAGAAGGAGAAGAGAGTTTGACCGTTTTAATTGACAGTGCAGAATTTTTGCGTTTCCGTTCATACAGGCATTCAGAGAACAATCAACTATAAACATTAAAAATGGAAGTACACAGACATCCATATGGACAGACAGCCCAGTTGGATTGTATTTCCTGATGATTCTCAACTCTCAAACTACCAAATCCAGGAGAATCTGGACTGGGAGTCACGACTCTCTGGAGGAAAACAATGCCATTGTCCTTACATCCAAGCATGTGCAGATGAACTGTTTTCCAAAATTTCCTTTTTTTTGTTTTCCATTTTTTTTGGGAGCCATTTTCAAAAAGTAGTGTTTTCAGTGGCTCTGCTGTATTGTCGTCTTAACGGACGCCCAAAACGCCCAAACAACTGGTTCTGACTGGTTGTCTGATCCGGATGAGCACATTGTGTCAGGCTGTAATCACACATTGTGGCTCACACACGTTTTCCTGAATGATGACGTCAATGAGTGAAGAATTCCCGCCTTATTCTGGCGTTATTTCCACTTTCCCTCGACTTCCTTACATAACAAACTTCACAATAAAAGCGTGACTGCCGATAAGTGGATGCACACTTTTGCTTTTTGCTCCTTAGACAATAGAAACAATTATGTTTCTACACTTAAATGGACCAAATTATGTTTTTTTTTTTTTTTTATGATCTACACCTTCGTAATGTTACCTTTGCCTGAAAAAACATTTTTGTGGCGCAGCTACTCCGTATTGAAAGACTCACCACAGGCACTGGACGAACTCTTCGGAGATCATAAAGAATTGGTCTTTGGAGTCATTAAGACTGCATGAAAGCTGATGTATTTAGGTTCTACAGAGATAAAGACTAGATGTGCCTCAGATTAAATGAGTGGGGAACAGCTGTATAATGTCCTTCGCCCTCATTACGATGAACTCTCTGCTAACTGTTGTATTTTCACTAAAATTGCAGCGCTATTAGCTTGGGCATTGTGTTTCACGTTGCTGAACGCCGCAGCCTTGATACCTGACTCACAGCGTTTCATGGAGGCAAAGAAACGAGATGCGGCGAAGCCTTCTGCTCCCGCTGATTCAGGGTGAACTTTCCATTTCATCCTTATTAGCAACATTTCCACACCAGTAAATGAAAGGGTAATCAAAGAGCGTGCATCCTCTATTTTTCGTGACCTCCGCGTCTCCCTGGTGAGTTTCCGAAGGTTAAAGACTACATCATATAAAATGCAAACATGCGGTGATTAAATCAAGGCCGAGTGCCGAGCGGGTGTGGAGAGCCCTCTTTACGACGTCGGCTCACGCACTCATTTGCGAACCTTGTTTCTGTGTAATTGCATATCTGGCAGCGCCGAGCCAGCCGCCGGGGGGCATCCAGTGGAACCTCACCAACTCCAAGATCTTTCTAAATTGGGAGCACGTCAAGGCGATGGAGAATGAGTCTGAGGTGACAGGATACAAGGTGAGTTTGTCAGAGTAATAGCAAGAAACTCCACAACTGGAGGAAAACAAATACAGCCTCAGCAGCTGTCATCCCAATAAATGGCTTTCTCATTGCGGAGGAGAGATAGACCTCAGCACTGCGGTGTTACATTATGGATTGGCCCTGTCTGGCCTCTCAAAATTAAAAGATCTGTTCCAGGTGATAAAACGAAAGGCGTCATGGCACAGAGGGAATTCTGTTTTTTTCTAACCATTCTACCATGAATCATATTTGATCCACTTTGCATACTTTGTGTGGGAAGAAAGAAAGGCTGGTTTTTGATAGTGCTTCCCACAAATATATATATTTATGTGTAATTCTCCAGAGATAGGCAGACCTGCTCATTTAATGATAAGTCTTTTGTAGCGGGCTTCGCATACAGCGCATGTAGACATGACTGGTTTATTAATTTGGCAACGGTGACACTGTGAATTAAGAGTGAACGTTTCAGAAATATCTTTTCATGTTACGAAACTGAGAGTCTGGGTTCGGCTCTCTGAACATCGCCCAATTCAATTCAAGTGCAGAATAAATTGATGAAATACACTGAATTTAGACGTAAAACCATAATTTCTCTGCTGCTCTCCTGCAGGTTGTTTATCGCCAGAACTGGCAGGGCAGGACCGCTGTGCTGGAAACCAATAAGACCAGCATCGAGCTGCAGATCCCGTCGGGTGAGGACTACCTCATCGAGATCAAAGCCCTGACCGAGGGCGGCGACGGCACCGGCAGCGGCCCCATCCGCATACCAAAGATGTCCAGTAAGTTCCGCTCACTCCGCAGCATGCAGATGATTCGGCTGGAATTAGGCGGAGCGGCAGTGGGACGGGCGCGTCGTGTGTAACTAATCCGCCGTGTGGCTGATACTGTTTATCAGCCTCAGCCGGAGCTTCAACAAGGCAGACAGAACGCGCACAAAACTGCTGGAAGAGGAGAGAATGTGCACCGATAGCCGCCTCCAGGATGTTTTCTTTGTCTGCCTGCCAGCCGAACGGGTCCAAAACTTGGAAAGCGGTTCAAAATATTGGATTTCATTTGTAACTACAACGTTATTTGTTTAGCAGCTGTCATGCGATACATGCAGACTGAATTGGTTAAAGACTATAACGCTCGTGCCGTCCATTAAAAGTGATAACAATGATATGATAATACCGTTTCATTTCTGAGTTTTTTTTTTTTTGTGGACAAACCCAAACAAAGTTAATCTTTATCCCGGTAACAACCAATCAAGTGATAAATGCAGATAATTTAACAAGTTTGATTATTTTTAATGTAATAAAGCCAATAATGTAATAAGTTAAAAAAAAAAAGTGCTCCATCATATATCTCCTTAATAAATATTAATAATGACAATTCATCCACTTTAAGTATTTTCGATCAGAAACTTGCACCAAAACTGCTAAGAAAAGGGTTTTTCTCTCATAAATGCAGCTATGTATTTCTAAACTATTACATTATTAACTGCAGTTATTACTCTTATTAGATTATTGATGAAATGTTACGATGATAGTGAAGAGAATATTATTACCAAAGATGCATCATGTAATATTTCTCCATTAAACAGAATATGTTCATTTCGATACTAAACTCATTCCATTATGTAAATAAAGCATGTCGTCTGCCCTCAGACTGAATAATAAACAGTTGAATTCTGGATAATTACTGAACAAACTGTTATCAGTGCGGCTTTTTTTACGTTCCTGTCAGAAGTTCTGAAGTCTCCAATAATTCACTCCTGCCCCGCTCGCTCTGTTTAAACACAGCCCAAATTAACAGAGCACTTTCTGTCGGAGCTACGTACAAAGTTATCGTGGATTTCTTTCTACCTTGAACATAAAACAGCAGAGTGGAGAGTACAAACATAATCATCACCAACTTTATTCATAGAGCCCCTCTTCAAAACAGCATTTTTACAAAGTGCTGTGACAGGAGAGCGGACAAAAACAAAGCTAAGTTTATAATGGCGTTATCACGATGAGGAGGGGGGGAATTAAAAGCAGGCGTTTTAGGAGAAACCATCAAACAAAGTGTGTGTAAAAGACGCATCTGAGGAGAACTCTGAAGCTCTGGTTCATGTGGGATCAGCTCTAATATGGGATCTCTCAGTCCCAAGACAGCCTGTTCTAACCGATGTTGTGGTCCGTTGGAAGAGCATACTATTGATTTTTGACTTGAAATGACGACTTAGTCAAAATGCATTCAATGTATTTGCTCATTGTCACATATTTTCAGCGTAAATTATCGACCCGCCCTGTTCTCTGATTGGCTCATGTGTGTATGTGTGTGTAGCAACATTACGAAACCAAAACTCATGGTTTAGCATGCTTACCACGTCGTTTTCAGTGTTTCTGCCCTTTTTATGTGGCAGCCGACATCATTTTCAAAATGCTGCCATGCAAAAGCTAAATTTTTCTGAAACAAAAAATGCAACGACGTTTTCAATGTGTTGCTTAAACAGGGCCCCAGCAAACACGAGCCAATCAGAGGCAAAGTAGGATGGATCATGGCCTCATCGTACTTGGGGGAAAAAAAAATAGGCAATCTGGCTCATAGATAATGCAGAGTGGTGCATCATGGGGGATTTGGAAGTTGAAAGTATAAAATGCTGACTGAAAAACATGGTATTCCCTCCACATCACTGACCAGTGGAGGCCACTGGTCTAAACTGAGACTGAAACACGGATGCTGGACTTCGTCTGGAATGTCCGATAAGTCCCCCATTCAGAAGGCTCCTGATGTTCTTCGAAGTCAAAACTTTTCAAAGTTTTCTCTGCTTGCCTGCTTCTGTTATTCACTACACAGATCTCCTCCCTCATAATATTGGAATATGTCATTACACATGAATTACCCCAATTCTTGCACAAATTTCACACTGGGATGAATGTTTTAACTTCCGAGTGCCCCATCCAGTAACGATGACTCTGCGGTAATGAGGCACTCTTAACTTGATATTGGGAGCAGTTTATGCACGATTGAATGTGTATTATTTCTCGACGGACCCTCCAGAACTGATTATCAAGCTCTTAAAAAGATACACAATGCGTTTGCGCTTCATTTCATTGCTAACTTTGGTGTGTTTTCTTTTTCCTTTCAGGTCTTAACTCAAAAGGATCCCTGTGCCCAGCTCTGGTTTCCATTCACAGCTTTCTGGTGGTTTTTATATTTTCTACATTTATTTTGTAGCTTCTTTCGATGCCTTTAAAAACAGCTCCGGACGTTAGAATGGATCTACTTCACGGTCTTTCTTCACATGTCAGTTTTTTGTTGGAAACGACGACGACGACGTGGCGAGCCACTGAAAGAATGTTCTGACAGGATGTCAGACGCCCTGGAATCTCACCTGTCCCGTGATGTGTGCCTGGACTGCTGCTCACAAGCAGCAGCTTGGTGCCAAAACGCTTTCATCTGCCTATTTTCAGGACCACCGCAGCCCTCCAGGACGCAAGTGTTTGATAAACATGGTAAAATGAATTTTCTTATCTTTTTTCTTGAGGAGTCAACCTGAGCACTAGTTTCTGGCCCACCCTCACCATTCCACATTTTCCATGTGCAAGTTCACCATGAAAACTTCTCCCTTTGTTCTGCTTGCTCGGCCGAAGTGTTAATCCTTGACATTTTTGTATGAGGAGGTACTTTCAGCTCAGTGTGTTGCTTTAGGAAGTGCGCGCCTGTTTCCCGACGGTGTGTGTTCAGTCTTTATGCTGAGCTGAAATAACCAACCTGCACTGATATGATATTGCTATTGATTTTACTAAAATGTCACGTACAAGTACAAAGTGTCCAGGCGAGCTCGGGAAAAATAATCTGTACTTTGGTTTCCTGTCCACTCCAGGATTTGATTTTTTTGTGTTTGTGCATTGCTAAAGCTGTTAAAAATACATCCAGATCAATTTCACATGATTGATTAGCTCAGTGGTTCTTAAAGTGTGGGGTGGGCAGACCTGTGGGGGGCGCTGGAGAGCTTCAGGGGGTCAAGGGAATGCCTCAAAAAAAATTGGGGTTAAAACTGCTGGTAGCTTCATTAATATGGAACTTAACTGAAATAGTCAAGCTTTTGATTGAATCTGTTTCTCAAAAGTCACTTTTATCTCATAATGTGACAAACATTAGGGAATCCTCCGACACTTTGAGAACTGCTGCGTTAGCTTCAGTGCACGTAGCCACTCAAGCTAGCGCGCTAACAGACCCTGCAGCCGTCGTGCTTCATTGTGCTCGCGCGACACTTCGCAGTATCTGCCATCCTCAGAAGAGATTTACAATCTCAAGGATGTTTCCAAGACGTTGTTCCTCACAGCCTGGAAACACATGTTCAGTCTTTAGTCTTGAAAAGACGCTGCCCTTGTGCATCTCATTGTACACGTTTCATAGATGTCAAGCGTCCACATGATGCTCGTCCTTGGGAGGAATTTCAAAGCCTCCTAAACACCGGAGCGGCTCTTTGTAGGAATTTGTTGACGTGGCTCTGGAGATGAGCAACCCGCCAAGGGCACGGAGAAAATCCAGCTTTATTATTTTCCCACACATCTTTCACGGCGCACGTCGACCACCAGATCTTCCCCGTGAGGTCCAGAGGCGCCGAGCGAACAACGAGACCACCACAGACTCCAGCTTTTAGCCCGGAGGAGATGAGGAGCTTCCGAGGAGTCGCGAGCTCATTCTGTTAGAAATTAATCAGTCAGTTCGAGTGACTTCTGATGTTTCTGGCTGGACCCACATCAGGCTTCATATCACACACACAGCAGTACTCCCCAGTCTACGTAAACAGACTTTGATTTACAAAGAAAAGCCGATTTTAACTCTCCTTGGTTAGTTCAGTGGCAACATCCTGTCTGCATTTCATCCGCGGCAGCCTTTGTGTTGTGCTGCTGGCTCCGAGGTATTGTTCACGAGCACACCTGAGTGGAGACGAGCCAGTTATTCTCATTAATTACACCTGTGCTTTTATCACTGGGCCGAGTCAGACTGTCCGCTGTGGGAAAAGTCGCTGAGTTGGCAGAAGTTGAGGTTCTTCCTGGTAGAAGCATGAATATCACTCCTGGTGAATGCGGCACAGGCTTCACTATGGCATGAAAAATATGCATCACTGATTAGTTAATGCTGTATAAAGAATCCTAAAGTAATGTCTGGGGTCCAACTGTGGCCCACACACACACACACACACACACACACACACACACACACACACACACACACACACACACACACACACACACACTTGACTGTTTTGTATTTCTGAGGATGCAATTTTTCCTTTTACTACAGTCACTCACAGTCACTGAGAGATGGTCCGGGGCTGTAAACTCTGCTATATCTAAGCTTCTATATACACACTTGCTTCAAAAACATATTTTTGTCCCACAGATTTTAACATTTCACGACTGTTTTTTTTTCTCTTTTTTTAAAAGTTTGTGCATCAAAGATGAATCAGACTTTTGCATTCGTACCAAGCTGAAGAAGCTGCTGCGTTGATGTCAAACGGGGTAAACCCTCACTCAGCCTTTGTGAACACATATCAAGACACATCTGGACTTGCTGCTCAAACCTGGTGAAACAACATGCTTGACAAAGCTACTTTGCCTTATTTAGTTCTTTTTCTTTCAAAGCGTTGTGAACCAGTGCATAACTAGCTGATTGTACTCATTTACTTAAAGGGTTAACGCGACAGAATGTATAGTTTTCACTTGTCTTACATTTCAGAATGGTTTCCATTATAATGGTGGCAGAAAAAGACAGAAGGTGAAAATGTCGATCTAAATTGTACAACTGAAAGTGAAACATGAGCGTGTGTTTTATATAGTTGATTGACTTTTCTTTCCCATTATTCATCAAAGCTACACAATTTAATGCCACACGACAACTAAAAGATGAAACTCTATAAATATTTAAAACCACATTACATACGTAGTGGAAACATTAACAACATAATTTGGAGCAACATTAGCTTTAAATCCACTTCTGATAAGTTAAAAGTTGAGACCTCTTTTACACGACAACGCGTTCAAGTGAAAACAGAAAACTTTCATTGCGTTTTTGATGTCTTTAAATGACGATAAAGCTCAGAGACACTGAAAATGCAACTTTTTGAAAATGGTTCCAGGGTAGAAATTTTGGAAAACACTCCCATTCAGTTTCCATGGAAAAGGTTTCACGACAAAAACAACCAACAGCACCCCCAGTGGCCTAACAGGCTAACTACATCAATGTTAGTGTTTCTGCGGTTTCTGGATAAACAGACATTGGTTTTTAAGCAAAACGACGTGTTTTCTCTTAAAACGTTGCCGTGACTTGACTTTTATTTCACACTGTTCAACCTCTTTATTTTGTGTGTCACTTCTCCACACCCATAAAACCTGTATGATCTCTTTATTTAAATGTGTGTGTTGTGCTGAGCAGTAGCATAAATATATTTTGTCTTAAAGAATATAAAGAAAAAAAAGTGTATTTAAACTGTAGACTAGCTGGTCCCATGTGATGGTCAGTGCGCTCTCCTGTTATGACTAGAACCCTGCGCTCATGCCACAAACCCATGAAGTGAAGCTGTGAGCAGGAACCAGCGGAGCCACACCGGGGGTTGGATGCTGTAGGAAGAAGTTAAATTTGTATTTCCTCTCACTTTTATTGGATGTGAATGTAGTGTATCTACTCCTCTTGCCCAAGTCCCTTCCTGCCTGACCCGGCCCCTCTGGGAGGATTTTGATTTATGGTACCGAGGTTTCTTTAACCTTTTATCCCGACGGTCCCAAAAATAAGTTTTGAGGCAGAAAGTTTGACCACACGTCAAGTAATTGGAACTTTCTTGGTGGTACTTGTAGTATATCCTTAAAAAAAAAAACAAAAAAAAAAAAAAACAAAGCAACTAATATCTGTATTGTGGCACTTCTTAGTACAAAAGATGGCTAATATCTGCAGGTTTTCTCAATTTACAGCGGATATTAAAACATTTTGGACACTTTTGGTGCTCCCCTTAGAAGTTTTTCTCCCCAAAAAAGTTAAATGAAATTTTAGCTTTCAGCCATAACCTTTCCAAAAATTGGATTTTTGGGACCGTTGGAGGCACTTGTGCATCAATTCCGGCTCTTGAGTCAAGTTTCCTGGTTTTCACTCGTTCCGGCTCACCACAAATCGAGCGGCTGCGGCTCAGCGGGTGGCCGCACCTCCGGGGGTTTGAACTCAAACTGGAGGAGCCACACGACTGAAGTGCTTCAATAAGTGGCTTTCTTTATGTAATTTCATTCATCACCGTTTCCCCCGACTCAACCTGCTGTTTGTTAGTTCAGAAATGTAATACCGTTGTATTAATCTGACGAGGAATCTCTGTGAGATGAAACAGTAAACTCAATAAAGTTTCACGTTGAAACCCTTTAATCAGCGTTTTGTCTCGATTTTCATTGTTTTTTCAGCAGTTTGGCGAGTAAGCAGGAGGAGATGGGGGTGGAGGACGGACGGGTCTTGTTCCTGCAGTACCCCCCCCCCCCCAATCCCCGGCACCAGCAGAGAAATTAACAAGAGACTAGTTTTGCAGGAGGTACCTCGGCTCAGGAGTGATTTCTGCATCTGACAATTTTATAGCAAATTTCCATCACGCGGCAGCAGAGGCAGCTCTTTATTCTGCGGAACTGTGGGAACGCTGTGGAAGAAAAAAGAAAAAGCCATTACACTTACGAGAGACTGCCATACCCAAAAACAAACATATGTCTTACCAAATGTTTACCGAGGGGGACGATTCACTCTCAGGACTGTTTCGCCAATATTTACTCAAGACATCCTCAGTCATCCAGGAACGAGTTAAAGTCCTCAGTTATTTTTAACTGTGCAAGCGGGATCAGGTTCTACATCCCTGCTTTGGTCCTGCGTATTCCTCATTCTTCTAAATTGATTACATTACAGCTCAGAATGAAATCTATCACAGTGATTGAAGCTGCTTGATCAGGCCGGGCAGCACACATCAAATAAATGCATTTAAATATCCGAGCAAAGCCAGACCGTCGGTTCTCTATTATCAAGAGTGAAACTGTGATTACAGCTCAGCTCATACACACCGGGGCTCTTCTGGAAGACATTATTTTCTTTTCATTTACATGCAGAAGAGGAATGAAGGGAATGAAAAGTACATAAGTTGTAAAGTTTTCTGCCGTCGCTCACAAATGTTCTTCTTTTACACTCCAACATTTGCATTGTCACTATTTCTAGATGTATCTGTAAAAGTTCGGTTTTTCCCATTTTTGCTCATATTGGTTTTTTTTAATGTGAAAACTGAAAAGATGTTTAAATCACTTTTATTAAAATCACATTAAAACATATCAGTAAATACCATTTTAGACCACGAAATGTTACTGTTTCATGGCAGAAAGTTGCGACAGAAGCTAATCTTAACATTGAGTGCTTCTGATGCTGATAAGCATAGTTTTATTTTTATGAATATTAAATATCTTGACTCACTGCAGGGGCCCGGTTGAAGCCACTCGGGGGTCATTTCTGGTACATGGGCCACACGTTTGACACCCCTGAGTTAAAGGCTTTACATATTGTAGAGCCACAAAACTGACCCACTGGTTTTGCTCCAGTGCTTTTCCATAAGTAGTAATTGGTCTCCATCACAGGTATTTTTGATTCATTTTTGAATAAGAGCATTAATAAACTAAACATTTAAAGTTTCCCTTTATCGTCTGTTCAAACAATCCTCCCTCCGGTAGCTGCACAAATCACACCCTGCTGATGCCAGGACAGATTATACAGTCGATGAAGAGAACAGTCGATTTCCGGTTCGCCATGATAAACTTTAGTTTCCTGAGGATCTCTTCTCAGACATGATAGAGTTTCCACCCACTTTACTACAAAAACATACTATTAATGAACGTGGAAGGTCTCAAAAATACTATTTTCAGGGGTTTCAGTTCAGCTAGTTTGGTTATTTGCACATTGTTTATGTATGAATAGTGTAACTCGTTTTGCTTCTCTGTTTTCTGTGTTTAAGTTCAAGTTTAATGTGCAGCTTTGCTAAAGATGCTGTATTTTGTGTGGCTTTAATGAGGTTAGAATTAAACATTTGATTCCATTTTCAGCTGATCTGTTCCTGATTTTATAGTGTCCTTATCCTACTTTCTTTTGACAATGGTTTTGACATTTTACCGGTTGTAATCTTGGGATCTTCTGCGCCCCCATTTCTGGATTCCTTCTGGTGGGGGGGCGGGGTCACTCACACTGACACACACACACACACACACACACACACACACACACACACCTGCTGGCAATTTAGAGTCACCAGTTGGGGGTAAAAACCTCACTGGCACTGGCAATAGTAATTAGTTACGAAGAAAGTAATCCAATTACTGATTAGTTTTCAAAAGTAAATTACTTTATTACTTTACTTACATGATGCCCAGCCTGAATCCCCTTTAAAGCAATAGAGCTTTCAGCCTGATTCTATTCTTTCTGCATATTGCATCCTAAAAAATTTTATCAAACGAAAGTGTACTCATTAAAGCGAGGGTCGACGATCTTGGAAAACTAGCATGTAGCACGAATGTAGCATTTCCCCAAGGCTCCGCCCAGCTCCCACCCCATTGGAGGAGCTCCTGTGATCGCCTCCAATGTTATTGACCTTTCTGACTGCCCGCACAGAACGCGCATAGGAGCGCAGCGCGCCCGCTCCGCCTCGTTCTTTTTTTCACGCGAGCCGCGAGCGCCGAGAGCTCCTTGGCAACGCGCGCGCGCACTGAACCAGGGCCAGTGCACGCCATTGAAATGTACGCGCAGGGGGCTGGTAGAACGGTGAAGGGATTTGATTGGTTTCTTAAGAGCGGTCCGCGCCTTTCGATTGGTCGGAGTTTTTACACTCCTGTGGCCGCTACAGTGGTCAGATTTTTTTTCCGCACCTTTTTCCGTCCAAATAATGTATTGACTTCTCCCAGGGGGTAAGGAGCATTTCACTCAGTATGACAAAAAGTGCTTTTGGACAACATCGCCTACCCTAGCTGTAAGCTTCTTAGTTTAATATCTTTTAATTTTATGCACATTAAATATATCATATTTTAATAAAATATCTATTATTTGCTTATACCCTTTGATTTGAACAGAACAAAATCTAAAAATAAAATAAATAACACAATGAAAAGGAGAAATAAATTAATTAAAGGTTTCAGAGTCTGCAGTGGAAATGGAAAACATTTATTTTTTCTTAGCCGCTTCGTCCTTTTCAGGGTCTCGGAGTGCTGGAGCTAATCCCTGCTGCTTATGGGCGAGGGAAGGGGATGATCTGGACACTTCACTCGTCTGTCTCTGGGCCAAAACATATAGACAGGCAAACGTGGGAGGCTTTCCTGGTGGGGGTGTGGTCTCCACAGAGGCATCCATAGGCTTGTTTTTACAAGACGGACATTACATGAGTATCTCAACGTCTTCAGTTCAGTGAAGAAGAAGATATCCTAGGTGGTGACATGAGTAAATTGGATTCAACATGAACACACCAACGAGGAAATGTAAAGGATTTTGGGCTTTCCAAAATGAAGATGCAAAAAAACCATTTCAAAACGTGTAAACACAGACGACTACTCAGCCACCTTCCTATGAGTTTTGTCTTTGTTATATTTGTAAATGATCATAAGGATTAAAAAGTCTTTGACACACTGCATAAAACTGAATGTCGTCTTCACATTGTGCATTTGAACAAATTGTTTAAAAAGTGTGCTTTGACACCGAATCATCACTAAAATGTTTTATTCAAACAAGATAGATGTGTTGTCAGAGAATGTTGACAGAGAAAAATGCCCCAATATTGCAGCGACTGTAACGATATGGATCCACAGACGGCTGGCGCTCTGGCTTACGGCTCGTGCTGAGGGAGCGTCTAAAATATAGTTTCAATCACTTCACCTAAAAGAGGCCACGCGGGAAGCCGAACTTCAGAACCTTTTCAAGCAGGGAGGCAACCAAGCAACATCTCCACCGCTGCAGAAATCCATTTCCTGATAAGGTCAGTGATCATTAATTGAATCATTTAAACCGTTACTGCGACCTGTGGGTGTAACGGAAACACATCTGACTGTAAAATCAGTCGGTTAAATTGGGGTTAAAGCAGTGACGAGCCACACGCCGTCGAACCTGCTTTAAACCAGGGTTGAGGTCACCGAAGGAATCGAAGCGGCCTTGTATCCCTGTAGCTTCACGAGACGTCACGACTCGGTTTTATCATTATCAGCAGTGTTGTTTCAGCTGCAGAGGAAGAAGAAAAAAAAAGGATTGCTCACAACAAGAAAGACCGTCGTAGGAAGTGCTCGTCTTCCCTCCCAGATACAGTCTGACTCACAGTCGCTGTTCAGAGGGACGGATCTTTACATTCACTCCGAAAGGAGACATCAGCTGCACAGATCCTGCTTGAGCCAATTAAATGTGTGATGGATTAAGCAGTTTATCCGCTAATCTCAGGAATCTTAGTCCCAGGAGATAAAATCAGCACTTTCCAGGAAACTTTCCGATCCCCGCTCATAATCTCTGTGTCATGATGAAATTGATTCACTATAAATATGCCCAATGCCTGGGATTCGCATCACTGAAGCCAAATAGAGATGTTCTTTGAGTATCGGCGACGGTGCTCGACTCAGAAGACCCTGGTTTGATTCCAGACTTATGTGTTGTGACTTTGTTTTTTTTAGTACTTTCAATTGAAATTATTATTGGGTAATTAATCTGTGTGTACACAAATTTGTGTGTTCATATTAGTTGTGGCATAAAAAATAAATCGGATAAGTTAGGAGCTTTGCAATTAATTAATTGAATTAATCGCATTTGGATTTGATGCACAAAGAAGCATTTCTTCAATTCAAACTGATTCTAGTTGATAAATGA